>NC_139691.1:11007453-11367453 GCF_964106915.1 Podarcis gaigeae
TGCACAGCCCTGGGGATTACATCTTGTTAAGCGCAGATAAATACGAAATCAAGGTATGTATGGTCTCAGCTTCATGGAGCTCCAGAAATCAGGGGAAATTGCAGGTGTAAATAAATTCTGGAAAGTCACAAGCCTTTGCTGGATTAGACTAGATCAGTACAAATCTGAATCTTCAGTATTCAGTTGGCTATCAGTATTGTATACACTGACTGGCAGCAGCAGTTCTCCAGGGTTTCAAGTAGGGGACATGACTAGCCCTACCTAGAGATGCCAGAGGATTGAACATGAGAACTTCTGCCTGCAAAGCACATGCTCTGTGGTCCTTTGCCCTAATGGATCCTGAGGGGTGAATTATTCTGCCCATTGTTTGCCAGCTGCTTGGGAGTTAGAAGGCTTTTTCATAAGCATGTCAAGAGGCAGGTTTTAGAGGATGAGGCTTCCCTTCTGTAGCAGAAGAAGGTGAAGAATATTTATTGCAGCCATAGGCCAGCATAAGGTAAAAGCACCTACTTAGCATGACTAACCTGGGTACATTAATTTCAGTGGGTCTACTCCAAGTAAAATGTTGTTGCATACAGCCCAATAGTAATAATGGGTTATCTCAAACTAAGTTCTTCTAACAGTAGACCTATTGAAATTAATGGATCTAAAATAATCACGCCCATTATTTTCAATGGGCCTATTCTGGGTAGAACCAGCACGGGATACAGTTTTATCATCATCATTAGTGTGCATGGTACTTTGCAGTGTAATATAAGCAAAAAATAAAAGTACAGGTCTCTGCCCTAAGAAATTTATAAACTAGACAGGGGGAAGAAAGGGCTGAATTGCAAAGCTGAAAGGCAGTTACACAAACTTTCCCCATAACGACTGTGGGTTAAAAAGAGCTGCACCCATGAGGCTTCGCAGGTGTTGAAGTGGGAGAGCTTTCCTTCAAGAGAGAGGCAGGGTTCTGGGAGGGAGTTCTTGGCTTGAAGGCCTGCAAGGGAGACTTCACCAAGTTAGCAAAGTGTACCCCCTTTATCCTTCCCTGTTGCCACAATCATTGGTTGATTGTATTGTTACAGATCTGGCCCATTGGGAGAGAGATCAACTGCAAGTGCTTAAAAACCCTTACCGTCTCAGAAGACCGCAGCATCTCCCTCCAGCCTCGGCTTCATTTCGATGGCAAATACATTGTCTGCAGTTCAGCTATCGGGTTGTATCAGTGGGACTTCGCCAGCTACGATATCCACAGGTAAACAGTCTGGATTTGAGGCCAACATATGCAGAGGTTGTTGGGATCTCCTCCTCCTCCTCTTCTTTTTCTTCTCTCTCTCTCTCACTCTCTCTCTTTCTCTCTCTCTCACACACACATATATATACACGCATATGCATGTATATTCTTGTTCTCTATGTATGTGCCACAGAAGCTTCAGCAAAGCAGTTAAACACACCAACATGAAACAGTTGTTTTTAGCAGAGCTGCTCTAGTTGGCAGACGCAAAACACACACTCCATTTACACACACTATATATAGAAAAGCTTCTTTCTCTCTGGTCCCAGAGAGGGTTCTGTACTTCAAAGTCCATTAGCAAGTTCTAACTCTGGTTGCTCATTATCCTGCAACTGACTGAGTTCTCTAAGTTCCATACTCTGGCAGTTCTCCTTTTCAGATGATTTTTTCCAAAAACTCTTCACACAAACCCATAGTTCAACAGATGGCGTTCAACAATTCCTGCAATCCCCTATCACGACCCACACTTTATACTGTAAAGTGAACCCTTTTACTGTGTACACAAAGTTGCTTGCCAAATCTGCCCAGTGACATAGATAAGAAGGTTACCACATTCAGCCAGGTGCATTGTGAGGCATGAGCCACTATTTCCAACTCATGTGGAATTAACCCAGTAAACACTTTTCTTAATAGAGGAAACTTAAGTGTTGATGCTTCCTGAGTCATGTTCCCGGAGTGTGCTGTGGAGGTCTGGCCAAGAGGTCTAAAGTGGGCAAGCTAAGCCGAATACCCTGACAATGTCAGCGATAACTTGTAAGAGTCAGGTTTTGAATGACTGGTGCCATTCCAAATGGGATTCCTTTGGTATCTTGCATTTACATGGCAACATGTCATTTGCAAGACAGCAGGATGCCAGGTTGGTTAAGTAGCAGCAGACTGCAATCTAGATCATATCAACACCATTAAAAAAATCATTTAAAAGATCAACTCTCCATTCTTTGCAGTATTTTCTTCTGATATTTGTGGTGGTCTATTTCTTCTCTCCCCTTGCAGGGTTATCAAACCTCCTGAATTTGCGAACTTGTCCTTGCTGGGCTTCGGCGACATTTTTGCCCTCCTGTTTGATAACCACTACCTGTACATAATGGACTTGAGGACAGAGAAACTGATCAGCCGCTGGCCACTGCCGGAATACAGAAAGTCAAAGAGGGGCTCAAGCTTCCTGGCCGGGGAAATGGATTGGCTGGACGGTTTGGATGGTCAAAATGACATGGGCCTGGTCTTTGCCACCAGCATGCCAGACCACAGTATTCACCTGGTTTTGTGGAAGGAGCATGGCTGAAGCAAACCAGCAGGACTACGTGACGAACAAAACCACACAATTGGGCCAGCCAGCGATGAGCCAGCCAGAGGAGACTGTGCATGAACCAAAGCAGCTCACCTTAACAGATATCATCATGCAATGCACAATCATTTTGCCTTCATTTTTTCCCTCTCTGTCATTTTCTGACAATAGGCAGGGGAGTCGCAACCAGTTGCAGAGAAGAGGGGGTGTTTGTTTTCACTTTGTTTAAGCATAATGCATCATACAGCATGCGACTATCCCCCCACCTCTGGCTCATGTATTCTCATACGTTGGAGCACATTTTTAACTATGATTTTACTTTCCTTCTCTCCCACACCTTTTTTTTTCTGGAGAGGGGGTGGAGGCAGAAGCGGGTTGGAAATGTATTCATAAGAAAGGATATTAGACACATCTCCTTCCCACACCCATATTTGTTTATGAAAGGAAGAAAAAGAAATGAGGATGTTAATCACACACACACATCTTATTCACAGCCAGTGTGAAAGATCTGATGGCTCTGTAAAAGGGGACCATGCTGGTGTTACTTTTTTATTTGCCATGCATGGAAGGGATGAACACTTGAGCCTGGAGAACTTACAAGTGTATGAATGTGGGTATTGAACCTGTGTGTGGTTTACTGGCTTCAACATCCAGGATTTCTGAAGTCAGGTATTCTATTGGGACTGTGATGGTGGTGTGGAGAAACTCGCAAACCTGAACTCCACCCTTGATATTATAGAAACGAGCCGGCAAGATCAAAAGCCAAATGGCTGCCTTAGGAGGGATGCTTTGTCTCATAAGGCAAATTCTTAGGTCAGGGATAAATTGAATTGTGCAGGCTGATGAGCTTTTGATCAAAATACAGCACATGTCATTAGAGGTTCAAGCAGCTGGTATTTTAACCCTCTTTTTAAAGAGCTCTTGAAGCCCTTGCTTCTAGTGAGAAAAAGCAAGGGCGTTAACAAGGCCAGTGAGTAGATTGGAACAGCAGGCACAGCCACACTTTCCTCAAGAAGAGAGTGGGGAAAGATTGGAAGGAAGTTTTATAGCAGTGTGTGCCTGCAGTGCTCATCAGAGGCAGCTACCTCCACAGGCATTCTGAGGCTTCTTTTTCAATGATAACTCATTTTAAAAGCTGTCATTCTTTTAATCGTTTTATGGACAACATGTTACCCACACTTAAAGGGCAAAACTGAGTTTGCTCCAGACCCTTACAAATCCATTGCAAAACATAACTGAATTGAGTTTGGAACTTTGAAAGTGGAGGTAAGGGTATGCAGCAGGGATGTGGTGATGGCCTTCCCATCTTCCTGTGCTTCTCAGAAGGGAGCTGGGGCAGAGGTGGTAAGTCTTCCAGCACGTGCTATAAAAGTTTACACAACAATTTTAATTAAAAAAAAATCTGCCTGTTTTAATTATTGTCCCAATGTGAAGTTTTTGGAAATGAATGCATTTGTACTTCTTGGGCATCTGTGGCGCAGCTTCTCTCACTAGCAGCTGATAATGTATACTACCATACTGTGTAGAGCATCATCTGAGAATTTATGCAAAGTAAGGTGCTGTGCAAGGCAGAGAAGCATAGCATACTAGTCTCAGTTTGTGTTTCCTAGGCTATTGGGATCCCAGGAGGAAGTGTAGAGCAAGCATGCAAAGCATAAATATCCAATGACCCACCACCAACAACTTACATCAGATTTGGATAGAAGTTTTTCTGATCCCCGTCTCCCCCACCCGAGATCAAGTACAAGATTTCCTTAAAATAAAATTTTAAAAGTTAGAAAGCAAAAGAAAGACTAAATAATAAAGCACCACAGCGCTGAAGGGACAGTTACTTGCAATAAAGCCAAAGGCCCATCTAGTCCAACATCCCATTCTCACCGTGGGTGAGTGCTGTGGTCTAAACCACTGAGCCTCTTGGGCTTGCCAGTCAGAAGATCAGCGGTTCAAATCCGTGCAATGAAGTGAGCTCCCATTGCTCTGCCCCGGCTCCTGCCAATCTAGCAGTTCGAAAGCGCACCAGTGCAAGTAGATAAATGGGTGCCGCTGCAGCAGGAAAGTGAACAGCTTTTCCATGCACTCTGGCACTCGTCATGGTCCTCCATGCACCAGTCGCAGTTTAGTCATGCTGGCCAGATGACGCATGAAGCTGTCTGTGGACAAACGCCAGCTCTCTTGGCCTAAAGAGCGAGATGAGCACCGCAACCCTATAGCCGCCTTTGACTGGACTTAACCGTCCAGGGGTCCTTTACCTTTACCTCTCACAGTGGCCAACCAGATGCCCCAATGGGAAGCCAACAAGCAAGACAGGAATGCCACACAGTATTTGTACATGCCACCCTAAGCTCCTTCGGAAGGACATAAATTGAATGAAATAAATAAATAAATAAATAAATAAAATAAATCTGTTCCAGAGTCAAGCATTATTTACCAGCATAAAGGCAATGTCTTTGGTGGGCCACCATCCCCTGGCTGACAGTATGAGACCACCTGTTCAGTAAAGAGTATTTGCTCTACACCGCAAAAGGTGGCATCTCCAGGTAGGCCTGGAGGTGTCCCCTGCCTAATACTCTGGGATGAACTTCTGCCAGTTGGTGTAAACCCTCAACTAGCTGGTCCATTAGTCTGACTCGGAATAGGGCAGATTCTTGCATTTTGCACTGTTTAGGCCAGAGGTGAGAGGAACCCTTTTCAGCTTGAGGGCTGCATTATCTTCTGGGCAAACTTCTGAGGGACACGTGGCAGTGGTGAGCAGATCCAGAGATAAAAACATGCAGAGAAACAAATGCAGCCGTCACCTTTAGTATAGTACACATCTTCCATCCAGACAGTATTAGCAGGTGCTTAAGGACACATTCCAACCATGCAAAAGCACTCAGCGCTGTAAAGGTGTGGCCTGGGGAATGTTCCAAGGGCCAGACAGGCCTGGAGGGCCACATTTGACCCCCCCACCCCACTCCAGCCTGAGGTTCCCCACTGTGTGAAGAAGTGTGTCCTCCTGTGTCCATCCCATAGTCAGATTCATTGGATGTCCCAGAGTTCTAGTATTATGGGCAAGGAAGAAGAAATCTCTCCACTTTCTTCTCACCAGACACATTTTTATCCACTAGCTTTTCTCCTGACGCTCATAATTCTGCAAGCACACCATTGGATAGTTTAGATTGGGACATTTCTACAGTTACTTCTACCACTATCTTCCTATAACTGGTAACTTCTTCCTTGTTTCTACACATCTCTCACATGTGGTAGAAAGTCTCCCTCCAGATGCTGATTTTCCACATTTCCCAATATGTCAAGTACCACTGCATACCCCACCCCACTTTTCAGTTTTCTCTATATTCAACTGTCACTGAGAATTGACATACAAAAATCAGTTCTCAGTAACTCTTAAGAACATGACATAAGTGGGGGAAACTCTGGCTTCAGATGTTTTAAACTATGACTTCCATCATTCCAGGCTGATGGGAGTTGAACTCCCAACAACATTAACAACCTTCAGAAGTGACACAATAAAGAAAAAAACCTGTTCTTGGGTGTCATGGTACAAGAGAGCATTCGTGATGGGTTGAAAACAGGCTTATGTTTAATTGCAAACAAACAAGCCACATTATCACTACTTTCCATTTAATCTAGGGTTTAACTGTGGAACTCACTGTCACAGTATAAGGAGAAATGGAATCAGGCACACTTATTGAACATTAGTAACTTTTTATGGCAATAACATACCACAATAGTAACAATGAATAAATAATAATACCCCCACAGCTGCCATTTTGTGCTATGCCACACACCCCATAACACCCATTTGTGATTGACACCCACAGAAAACTTTCCAATTGTCCCAACAGGCCCCCAAAAGGCTGGGGACCCCTGAGTTATGTGATCCCTGAGTTGGAGGCCTCCCCACCCTTTGTGCCTCCCTTCATAACTTGACAACCAAAGAAGAGCTTGCTGGATCAGGCAAATGGCCCATCTAGTCCAGCATCTAGTTCTCACAGTGGCGAACCAGATGCCTGTAGGAAACCCACACGCAGGATTCGAACACAAGAGCACTCTCCTTTCCTGTGGTTTCCAGCAACTGGTATTCAGAAGTATTGCTGCTTCCCGACTAGGCAGGCAGAGCATAGCCATCATTTCTTGCATCAAACAAGACCCTCTTCCAACTCTATGGTACCAAATAAGATGTCAGCCCCACCTTAATGATGTTGTGCACCTGGGGCAAAGGGGGGAGGCAGGGAAGCCATAGCCCCAGGTGCACAATTTTGAGGGGGTGCAAAACAGGTGCCTCCACGCAGGAATCCCTGTCCCCCCCCCCCCCCCGCCTGTCACCTGGAAACTCTGGGCCTCGGAGCCTGGCCTGGCCTCACTGCCACATCTCTAGCCCCCTCCTTGGGGGGGGTCACATGCAAAGGGGCATGTTGGCCGGCTGGGCTTCCCCCTGCACAGGTGGGCAGGGGGCACAGTGCCGCCTCGTGAACCCTCCATGCCGTGCGCATGTCCCTGCTCCTGCCCAATGCAAGGTTTCAAGGGGAAACTGAAACTGATTGTCATAAATATGCATTAATTTCCATGGGTCAATTCTGACTAGAACACAGCTGGATATAGTGTGTAATGTTGAGCTGAGGAAGTCTGTGGTAGAACAGAACCACATTACTGGGTCCAGAAAGCAGCTGCCTCGGAATCTCTGCTGTTGTTTGTTCGAGAAGAAATAGGTTTCTAGCCCCCAGTAGTTTAAAGGATTTGCATGGCAGGGGGTGTGGAGGTGTAGGCAATGCCTACCAAAATAGTCAGGGGAGCAATGGATTAAGATGCTCAGTAGGTCTTGACACAAGGTTCCGGAATAGTATCATGCTGCTTTCTTAACAGAATAAATTATGTAATTCCTTAACTAGAATAAATTATGTAATGAATATAATATCAAACCTGCAAATCTACTCAATTTGCAGGTGACAAATTTTCTACAACTATATATTATGCTGATTGTAGAACTCATCTAAGTGGTAAAGAGTTCGCATCACCTTTTTCTTTGTGTGTTAGATGTATTATTCTTTATTTTTCCATCATTCAGCCTGTGCATGCCATTTCTTGTGTAGCCAAGATTTTCACACATATAAAAGTAGGAGGTAGCAGCTCATTTGGGAGAACCACAAGGACTGTGTACTCATGGACCATGGAATACTGGGAAGATGGACAGAATGGAATAACCTAGAAAAGGGCACGATCAGCTGGAATTTTGAACAGAAACATTCTGCAATTATATATATGATATGCACATATGACACTGATATTTATATTTATATCTGATATATTTATATACAGACTACATACAGTACTGGATGAGTTAAACAGATCCTTCATTAAGGATGGGTCGTATTCAACTAAGTTGCACTTGGAGGAGACCCATTGAAATTAATGGATCTCACTTAGTCATGTTCATTCTTTACAATGGGTCTATTCTGAGCAGAACTAAAAGTGAATATAACCCTAATCCTTAAAATTGTTGCTAGGAGCTCAGTGCAAAAAGGATGGTGCCTTTGATGGCTACCCTTGACTTTGGTCCATGACCTCAGAAAAATCTTGCTGCTATCATAGATGGGATGTTGACACAGACGGACCACTGGGTCTCTGACCCATCATTTCCCATATCTAGTGCACTTTTGCAATGCATGACAAATTATGCCATCACTTTTTCTGTAGCTCCATGAATCACATTCTCAAGAAAGTCAAGAACAAACATGTTCCTTTTGAATTCATGATACTCCTCTCTTGAACATGCATTGGAAATTCATCCTGTACAAATTGCTCCCAAATACTTTCTGGGTGAACCTCAAAAGGGAAATATCAGTAATGTTTCCTGTGTTTACTACTTCACCACTTCAAATGGTATCTTCTGTAGCACTTTGTTAACTCTGCCTATTAGTGATGTGTTATATCTCCAGAGTATTGTGTCCTTGATCAGGGATTCCCTGGGCAAATCCGGTTGCAAAGGAGACCGACAATGGAAGACAATTGCAACATCTGCAGGGACTTCCACACTGCCTCCGATCCCCTGAAGGACAGAGTGAACAGACGTCTGAACCACTTTCCTCGGATCAACAATCATTTTCCTTGGGTTTATGATCTCTTTCTTGTTTGGTTCTCGGAGGACATGCTGCAGGATGTTGACTCCAGGTACCATATTCCAAGAATGTGGAACATGAACAGGGGGGAAGGTGAAGACATTATTTGGGAAAACGTGGTTCTCAAAGAGGAAGATACCAATCTCTGGATTTTGTTTCTCAAGGTTTTGCATCAAGGTTTTCCAATCCATATGTTGAACGGGAAGAATAATTTCATCAATGTCATTCAGCAGAACGTACCTGCTCCTGTACATATTCCGGTAGACACAGTCATTCAGAGCAGCAATTTGTCCATAGTAGCCAATTTTGGTCCCATCATTCGTGAAATGCCATTCATTAGAAACACTGAGATAGGATGTGATTGGCCAGGGCACCACCTCCACAGTACCTTCCACCACATAGAATTGAAGGACTTTCTCCATCAACTGGCTGCAGCTGTTCTTATAGATCACCACCTTCTGCACTCCAAGGAATTTATACATTTCCATGCTCTGCACGAATTGGAGGACGTTGTTATAGTCTCCAAACATGGTGGAGATGCACACTGTGAAGTCCACCAGAGTGCTCTGTCGCTGGCGATTTTTTATTTCAAACCGTGGTGACATGCCACTGTCAGATCCTTCGCCAGATGACTGCAATGCCATGTAACGAGGCTCACAGTGTGAGGGTTCCAAACAAATCAAGTCTGTGACCACATATGGAAATCCAAAACGATCCAAGTGGAACTCTATTGCAGCCTTAGAGATAAAGGCCACATCATCAGCTGGGCAACAAAACCAGCAATAGTGGTCCTTAACTTCCTTGTGATGTACAATCCCAATCACCCGAGTCTGCTTTTCCACCCTGTCATCGAAGTATGGAGTGATGATAAAAGATCTGTTGTCACTCAAAGCAGAGATTGAGTTATTGGTGACCCATCCTTTGCAGAGGTCTTTTTCTTTCTGTGCAACAAGTTTGGGTAGTAAAGAGTATTTCTGTATCCGGTAGTAGGAAAGTGTTAGTATAGAGGCAAGAGCCACCAGACATACCCCTGTAGCTAAAAAAGTTCTTCTTCGAAAACGGAACATCATTTCCAGCTTGAGATCCACACCAGCATCTGTTCCACTGCTGAGCCTGCAACAGAGAGAAGGTTGTTGAAGTTTTTTAATGTTACATAAAATAGTAATTTTATTGTATTTTAAGTTACTGTGAAAAATCTATGAACACATGATGAGAGCTTGTCTTTTTCCATTGCAATATATTCCATGGGCTAGAATTGTGACTGGGCATGGATCTTTGGATAGAATTTCATAATGTTTATTTAGGTTTATGAAGTAGCCCATTCGGAGTCACAGAGTTGTTGCAAGCTGACACAGATCTTCTCTGGGTGTTGCCGAAGATGCAAGCAAGCAGGAAACAGAATGGGACAAAGTTCATTTATTTTTAGCTGGAAAACCTGGTTTGAGATGTTCTAGAGCCTTATACTGGGACCAGTGCATGTAAGAAGGAAAATGTATAACTGAGACAATGTATCAATTACTGTTTTCATAACATTTAAATCAAGTTTCTGAAGTAAAGCTTTAAAACTTAATTATTGTGATGGAATTATTTTTTTTCTATACAAGAGACCAGAACAGGGAGAAATATGCAAATATTAATAATTCACTGCAGATATGACTAATTCACAAAGGTGAGGCAGGGAAATCTGTTTGTGGTTATTGACACGGCTCCATTTAATTTCATACTACAACAAAAGGCATCAAACAGTCTGACAGTAAATAAATATATTGCCAATTCTTAAATATGGGTATGTCAAAACATGGATTCTTCAAATACAGTGTCATATATGCAACAAGAATATATGCTACATCATCTGCATAGCTAGGTGTATATGAATTGAGCTCAGTATTTAAAAAAATACTTCTAAAGCTCTATAGCAGGGGTGGAGAACCTGAAGCCTAGAGGCTGAATGCAGACCTCCAAGCCTCTCTGTTTGTCCTTTAAGATTCTCACCATCTTTCTTTCTTTCTTTCTTTCTTTCTTTCTTTCTTTCTTTCTTTCTTTTCTTTTCTTTTCTTTTCTTTTCTTTTCTTTTCTTTTCTTTTCTTTTTTGCTGCTGAGCAGGAATGCCAGATGGATGCAGTTGGGAAGGCTTCTCCTGTGGCAGAGCTGAGGGTGAGTTTTTTTAGGGGTGGGTAGGCCAGACACCTAGACAGCATCTTAAAAAGCAGAGACATCACCTTGCCAACAAAGGTCCGTATAGCTAAAGCCATGGTTTTCCCAGTAGTGATGTATGGAAGTGAGAGCTGGACCATAAAGAAGGCTGATCGCCGAAGAATTGATGCTTTTGAATTATGGTGCTGGAGGAGACTCTTGAGAGTCCCATGGACTGCAAGAAGATCAAACCTATCCATTCTGAAGGAAATCAGCCCTGAGTGCTCACTGGAAGGACAGATCCTGAAGCTGAGACTCCAATACTTTGGCCACCTCATGAGAAGAGAAGACTCCCTGGAAAAGACCCTGATGTTGGGAAAGATGGAGGGCGCAAGGAGAATGGGACGACAGAGGACGAGATGGTTGGACAGTGTTCTCGAAGCTACCAGCATGAGTTTGACTAAACTGCGGGAGGCAGTGGAAGACAGGAGTACCTGGCGTGCTCTGGTCCAGGGGGTCACGAAGAGTTGACTAAACAGCTAAACAACAACAACAAAAGGCCAGACACCCATAAAAGGTGTACTGAGGTGTGGAATTATTGACTAACTCCTCAGATTGTCAGCGCTCTCTTGAGTTTTTCTTCAGTAAGTGATCACAATGCTTACAGAGCAAGACTGCGTCCAGCCAATGGAAAGCCTATGGTCTCAATAACTGCCCAGGGGTTATATTTATCCCAGATCCCTTCATTCCAGGCTGCCAGCATCACTGGGTGAAGCAGTGCCTGAAGACATACACCCAGAAGCCTAATGTGTGCAATTTGGATATGCGCTTGTCTTCTACGGAGACTGCTGATCTGTGGGGGGAAAGTCAGCATCAGTTGCGAAACAAAAGTTCCAGCAAATGGGCCTAAAAAACTTTACTGGAAAAGCTTTGCTGGGTGACTTTGTGTCACCGTTATAAATGGAATACAAATAAATATTCAGCCAACCACTACACCCCCTTTCCATCTGACTTGGCTTTCCTCTCGGAGCAAGGGGCTAAAGCTTGTGGTTTTCCCCATTTCCAAGGGGAAGCAGGGATTCTGAACTACCATCACTTTGATTCATCTCTGGGAATTAATGTGGATTAGTCCAATGTGGATGAGAGCCAGTGTGGTGCAGTGGTTAAGAGCGGCAGTCACATAATCTGGGGAACCGGGTTCGTGTCTCCGCTCCTCCACATGCAGCTGCTGGGTGACCTTGGGCCAGTCACACTTCTGTGAAGTCTCTCAGTCCCACTCACCTGACAGAGTGTTTATTGTGGGGGAGGAAGGGAAAAGGAGATTGTTAGCCGCTTGGAGACTCCTGAAGGGGAGTGAAAGGCGGGATATCAAATCCAAACTCTTCTTCTTCTTCTTCTTCTTCTTCAAATTGGACTGTTTTCAGCCACTTCTATCATTCAGTTTTGGACAGTCATCCATATTTTTGTTAGGTGGGCTGAAACGAGATGAAGCCCCTGTGGCCATGTTCATGCACAGTGGGGACATGATGATCATGTCCAGCTACAGCCGCCTGCTGTACCATGTATGCCCCAGGATTCTGCCCAACCCTTGCCTTCTTGTCTGGAGCTGCCTCTCTCAGCTGACCTTCCTGAAGACTCTGTTATGGAGCCCTGCTCTCAAGAGGACAAGCAGGTCTGTGCCAAATATCTGCAAGCATCCCATATCAACATGATTGTCAGGCAGGTAACAGCTGAAGGTCATAGCTTCCCAAGTGAAGCCAGGACAGAGAGAGACCTGGACGTTTCCTCCCTAGGCTCTTATCATGAGGAGCACAGCAAAATAAAAAAGCACAAGTCTGGTAAAGACAGCTGAAACCTGCAGTTTCCCCTTCCTTCAACATAGACTGTGTTGGTAACAACCCAGGAGCAGCCTGGCCATATGGAGCAGCAACTAAAACAGCAACATACTCATTGGATGTATAACAAAATGTTTTGAACTTTGTGGGAAGAGTACATGGCTCGGGCCAAAAGACCACTTGTGTTGTGTTTTCTCCCAAGGTCACACAACCAAATAATGCTACTCTGGTGCTTTGGTTAACACTGTCTGAATATAATATACATTCCTTGGGCAAAGAAAAGATTCCCATCATATCACACCCACTCCCCTGCCACACTCCCTACTGACCCTGCTTCACAGTGTCCTTGAACGTCTTTGCCAGGCTCAAATGTGTGCTGGAAACTCTGGCAATGCCTCTTACTAAACTGAGTGGAGAGGAATGGGTGAGTGTGAAGATGTTAGCCTGTTATACAAAGGCAACATTTGCATCAATTGCTCCACTTGCTTTTGCTTCTGGCACGTGGCCCCCGGAAGGCTGCCCAGTAGGAAATGTGGCCCTTGGGCTGGAAATATCACGCCTGCTATATCAGGGCATCAGTATACATATACTGGGTGCACATGACAAAGGCGTGTTAGTGCTGTTTCCTGACAAGGTGGACTCAAACTGTATTCCAATAAAATGCTCTATACATGAAGTAAGCAATAAAAATAAAATGTAAAAGCATACAGCATCTACTGCAGCACATTGCTACAGCAGGCAGAAAACAATTACTGTATTTTTCGCTCTATAAGATGCACTTTTTTCCCTCCTAAAAAGTAAGGGGAGATGTGTGTGCGTCTTATGAAGTGAACGCAGGCTGCGCAGCTCTCCCTCTTATATGTCCCGCTTTGCTGAAAAGGCTTTGCGTTGCTTTCGCTGAAGCCAGAACAGCAAGAGGGAGATCTGCGCAGCCTGTGTTAACTCCATAAGATCACCCTTGTCGTGATGCCTTAGGCTGATCCTCCCTCCTCCTCCTTCTTCAACAACATTTGATTCAGAATATTTTTTTTCTTGTGTTCCTCCTCTAAAAACTACGTGTGTCTTATGGTCAGGTACATCTTATAGAGCAAAAAATATGGTAGGTAGTCTGCCAAGACCCCCAGCAGTTTTCAAGTAGCCCATCTCAGGTGGTGGGGAGCTTGGAAACCTATGCTGTAATGTAAACCGCCCTGTGGTCTTTTGATAAAGGGCAGTACAGTGGTACCTCGAGTTACAAACGCCTCAGGTTACAAACTCCGCTAACCTGGAAGAGTCACCTTGAGTTGAGAACTTTGCCCCAGGATGAGAATGGAAATCGTGTGCCGGTGGCCTCTGGAATAAATTAGGTTCGTAACTAGAGGTACCACATCTTAATTAGTTCCAGAGGTCCATTCTTAACCTGAAACTGTTCTTAACTAGAGACGTGCTTTCGCTAATGGGGCCTCTTGTTGCCACTGCGCCGCTGGCACACAATTTCCATTCTCATCCTGGGGCAAAGTTCTCAACTCGAGATAACCCTTCCAGGTTAGTGGAGTTTGTAACCTGAAGCGTTTGTAACCTGAGGCGTTTGTAACTCGAGGTACCACTGTATATAAGCGATAAAATTTAAAACTGTACAGAGAGGTAATCATGCTAGTTGGTTGTAGCAAAGAGTTTTGCAGCCCATAAAGACTGGCAGAAACCTGAAAGGCTTCGTGGTCTATTATATACCGGCTCAGAGTTGGAGGTCAGTGGGGGATGCACTTCTTAAGGTCGTGCCATAAAGTTTAGCTGAGATCCTAGTTCTTGGTTCAAGTTTCCCCTCCTGAACAAGAGAAAAGCTGACTCCATCTTAAAATATTTAAATATTTAAAAGTGGCTGTTGTCTTGCCTCTAAAATGACTCTTCTCCAGATTAAATGTAGAGCAGATTCTCTTAAATACTAGCTGAAGACTTGTTTTATTTGATGGGAGGGAGAGGAGTGGGAAGTCCAAGTTCCATCCCTGACTCCCCTCAACTTATTCTCCATAAGCTTTTTTTGGGGAGAAATGGTCAGTAAAGACCATCCCAAACCAAAAAGCCTTTCTTCTGCAAAAAGGAGTCAAATGTGGTCCAACATAATGCATTTTTATATGACATTTTCACAAATATGTATATTTTTTATGCGTACTTTAGTCTACGCAAGTTTGTGCACATAGCTTGGCTGGAGAACTACACTGCAAAATTTGGAGAAGGTAAAGTTTTGAAAGATGACCATGGTTCAGTTCCTATACTGTTTCAGAAAATGGAAATTATGTTATTTGCCTTTAAGTGAGAATGGAATAGAGCATCTCTCTCTCCACCACCAAACCCGCCCCGCCCTTCTTGCTAAAGTGTCTCAGCAGGCTTCCAAGGGCTCCAAAGCTGGGTTCAATGGAGTAGATGAAAGCAAATCTTGTGCTACAGGGAAAGGCTCTACTGGTGACTGGGAGCAGCCGCCAGGACCATAGAACAACAATCCTAAAGGATCTACATTCGCTCCCAGTACATTCAGACATTCCAATAGTCCCTATTTTCCAGGGACGTTCCTGATTTAGAGAAGCTGTCCTGGTTTCTGATTTGATCCCGGAATGTCCCATTTTTCCTTAGGATATCCCTATTGTCACTGGAGAAGTGTTGGAGGGTATGGAGTTATCCAACCCCCGTCGTCTGAAGGTAATCCTGTATTGGGGAGGTAATTAAATTTTAATGTTTTATTATGTTTTTATATATGTTGGAAGCTGTCTAGAGTGCTGGGGCAAACCAATAAGATGTGTGGGGAATAAACAGTAAAATTATCATTATGGAATGGGATGTCCTTATTTTCATCAGAGAAATGTTGAAGCGCATGTACATTTCTGAGCACAATTCAAAGTGTTGGTACTGACCTTTAAAGCCCGAAACAGCCTTGGCCCCATATACCTGAAGGGGTGTCTGCACCCCCATTGTTCAGCCCAGACACTGAGATCCAGCTCTAAGGGCCTTCTGGTGGTTCCCTAACTGCGAGAAGTGAAGCTACAGGGAACCAGGCCATAGCTGTCAACTTTTCCCTTTTCTTGCAAGGAATCCTATTTGGAATCAGGGAATTTCTCTTTTAAAAAAGGAAAGGTTGACAGCTATGAACGGGGCAGAGGGCCTTATTCATAGTGGCACCCACCTTGTGGAACATCCTCCCATCAGATGCGAAGGAACATCCTCCCATCAGATGTGAAGGAATAAAGAATTACACAACTTTTAGAAGACATCTGAAGGCAGCCACTGGTACAGGGAAGTTTTTGATGTTTGAGCTTTTACTGTGTTTTTATATATTTTGTTGGGATAAATAATAGAAATATAATAATTTTTCTATAATCTATCTATCTATCCTCTATCTACACACACTCTCTCTTACACACACAAGTGGATCTACTACAAAACTAATGAAGCTTAAGCTTCAGGGCTCCTAATTGGGGGCGGGGGGCAGAAGCAACTTTAGTCCACATTGGTTTAAAAAATTGGGTCTAGTGGCATGACTCAAATAGACTAATTTTTGTTGTATATATTTGTACAGTCAAACCTCAGGTTACGCATTTTTTGGATTGCAGACCGCAGGAAACCCAGAAGTACCGGAAAGGGTTACTTCCGGGTTTCGCAGCTCGTGCATGCACAGAAGTGCCAAATCGTGCCCGCGCCGGCGCAGCGCTTCAGGATGCGAGCGCCGCGGGTTGCAGACGTTCCCCTATCATGGATTACGTCGGCAACCTGAGGTTCCACTGTATATATTTCAACAATCCCATAGTTTGAGAGTCAGTAGCACAGAGGTTGTAAAGGATCACATTTATACTAAACAAGTAAGCAGATGAGACACACACAAAGACCTCAGTTCTAAAACATGCATAGCAGCAGGACATAAGCAAAATTAATTAATTAATAAAAAATATCAGTAAAAACAGAAATTACCGGAGAAGAGAAAAGTCATCAGCCAAAGATAAAACCCTCCAAACAGCTTCAAGTAACTCCTAATGTCTTCCGAAAGATCCAGGTTTATGTACTTCCTACATATATTATTAAAATGTTACTACAGTACCATTAAGCAAAGCACATTTTTAAAAATGTTTTTCAGAGACCACCAAGGAGCATAATTATTTAGCACATTTAGCACCATTTAGCACAACAAGACAAAGGTAAAATGGGACACAGTACCTGCTTTTGTTTTCAGGTCACACAGGAAAGTGCCAATTGTCTATTTCCCTCCTCCTTTTCACCCTACAAATAAAAAACCAGAAAATCCGCCAGAGCAAGCATGTTTCAAAAAAAAAAGAAAAAAAAAGGAAAGTTAATGCAAAGAATCCCCAGCTCTTCCAATCTATCCCAAAAATATGTAGAAGACCATCAGCAAATACTCTGATGTCTTGTCTTGTTCATCGCAGGAGAAAAGTAAGAGATGAGAAGATCCAGAGACGCATCACAGTATGCAAAATATTTTAGCAGGAACAGCTAGCATGATGTAAAATTTGAGTTTAGTGGAAGAACAAGCCTAACAAGTGGCTGAGGAAAGGAGATCATAATCTGCTGTTCTTTGAAGGAAAGTCTAGCTGTGATTCACCATCTGACTGCAATGTTGACCCAGAAAAGGGAGAGAGAAGAGACATACCTGGGCAACATGAACTGAATTAGATGGGAGAGCTTTCAGTGTGCAGTTCACATCCTCCTGATCTCTCCCTCTCTCCTTTTCATCTAATCCAGGTGTCAGCCTGCCTGTCCTGAGCAGCTGTTTGGAACCAGTAATGAGCTCAATTTGCGTGAATGAACTGAAGCTTGATCCACGCAAATAAGAAGTGCTGTTAGGTAATAACATATTACCAAAGGATGAAAGTGGTTCTCATGTTCTGGAAACCCACACATTAAATGACTGCAACATGCCAGATTCAGGTCTGCCACCGAGTTACACCTTCAAATTACATTTTGGACAAGGTGCAGTCTATAAATATTATTTATAAATAAACTGGGAGGAGATTTCAAACCATTCAGAAGCATCCACACAGATGCTAGATTGTTGACTGGGACCAGCTGAATGGGGGGGGGGTTCATATTTTCAGTTCTTGGGACTTTCTCCAGATGGCCTGTTTATGGAGCATTTGTTCTGATTTCTTTGCAGGGTGCTTATATTATAATGAGCATTTTTCCTGTGTCCAAGCTTATTTGCTTCTGGGCTGTTTCTAAGTGTTCCCATGGGTTATTCGTTCATCCCATACTTTTCTATGCATTTCCCAGTCACTTAACACACACACAAAGTCTGGCTCTTTTTTAAGAGCAGAGTTGTGGTTCTAGAGTGACAGAGAACTTTTAATCGCAGTCCTAGGATTTCCTGCCCTCAGAAGGGTGAAACTCTTAAACATCTTGGCTAGCTGCCAGTCTGTTTCTGAGTAAGTGTTCAGAGTGTACTAATGATAAGGTTGCCATCTTTGTTCTGGCAAAACAGGACAAGGTGTGGCGGAGGGGTGAGATGATTTTTCTCCAAGCTGGTGTTCAATGACTTTTAAGCAATACAATACAATCCACACGTAGTGGTGGAGTTTCATGCTCCCTCACCGGGGGCGGAGAGCAGACAGGGCAGGGCTGGTGTGCATCCCAGGGTTGGGGTGCGCATCCTGGGGCCGTGGCATGGCGCCTGCGGGGGCGTGGTGCCCAGTGTGGGCAGGTGGGGCAGCTGCGATGGCGCCCCATTGGGATTGCGTTGCTTGGGGCGGTGCACTCCCCCCGCATTCCTCTTCCACCGCCACTGTCTACACACACACACACACACACACACACACTTGTAAATCTCTGTGCTTTGCTAACCAGAGTTTAAATACATGACCACACACATGCAGTACTGTACAGTCATACCTCGGGTTACAGATGCTTCAAGTTGCGTCTTTTTGGGTTACGGACCGCCAAAACCCGGAAATACTTCCAGGTTTTGGCGGTTGTGCATGCGCAGAAGCGCTAAATCGTGCATTGCACATGCGCAGAAGGCGCCAAATAGCAACCCGCACATGCGCAGACACGCCGCTGCAGGTTGCGAACACTGTGGGTTGCGGACGTGCATCCTGCACGGATCACATTTGCAACCCTATCGTCCCATGTACAATGATACATGCAGGCCAGGACAAAATAAACAAATAAATAGAGGAGCATATTCTGATGAGGGGGTGAGCTTTGTTCCACATGTTAAATTTCTGAAAAAAGAGAAGATAAAAGACAGACGGGGGGGGGGGGGAGAAAGGAACCTTGTGGAGAGCTAATTCTCTCCCACCCTACTATCTCAAATATTATGCAGATAACTATGATCAGAACTGGAACTTCTGGGCTACATTGAGACAAAACTGTTTGTTTCTAGAGACTCGGACCCTGCTGCTCTCTGAGGGTCATGGCCTGGGGACTAGAGAAATAATTTATTCGGTGGTGGTATCCCCACTGATGGGACATAGGAAGCTGTCCTATCCTGAGTCAGACCATTGGTCTATCTAGCTTAGTGGTGTCTACACTGACTGGCAGAAGCTCTTCAGGGTTCCCAACAGGGTTTCTGACATTCTCAGCCTTACCTAGAGATGCCAGAGATTGAAACTAGGACATTTTACATGCAAAGCACATGCTCTACTAATGGGCTGTGCCTCTTCCCCAATAGAAATGTACCTGACTTTGAATCATATGCCCCCAGAACTTCAACCTGGGTCTTTAAGTATGGCAATAAAGGATATACGGTATCCTACTGTTGATGCTATTGTAGCACAATCCCTCCTCCTCTTCCAATCTTCCCCATCCAGACTGGTCTAGGGACAACCAGTCAGTTCCATTCCATGGAATCATTGTCATTAACCCAATTGTCCCATGGAAAATGATTTAACCCATAGAATCATTGTCATTGTTCCAATTTTCTAAGGACAGTCCTGGAATTACAGAAGCTTCTGATTTGATCCCAGAATGTCCCAGTTTGCCTTTTTCTCCCTCTCCATGTCTTGGAGACCAATTGAAAGTGAAACGGGGGGGGGGGGATATTTATTTTTATAATGAAAATAAAATATCTGTGCCAAATTAAGGCATACAAAGTCTACGTACAATTTCAAAGGAAACTGTCACCAATCCACTATAAATTCTTTAATTGCAATGCTTCAACTGCCAGCCATTTCTTAGGAAACATGTGAAGTGTTTATTCCTTTATTGTAAATGGAGCTTTACACTATCTACTCAGAAGTAAGTCCCACTGTATTAAATGGAGCTTACTCCCTGGTGACTCGGTAAAGACTGGGCAGCCTTACACTGCAATCCAAAGCATTTTTACGGGGGTGGTGCTGTGGTCTGAACCACAGAGCCTAGGGCTTGCTGATCAGAAGGTCGGTGTTCAGTCCCTGTTCCTGCCAATCTAGTAGGTCGAAAGCACATCAAAGTGCAAGTAGATAAATAGGTACCGCTCCGGTGAGAAGGTAAACGGCATTTCTGTGTGCTGCTCTGGTTCACCAGAAGCAGCTTAGTCATGCTGGCCACATGACCTGGAAGCTGTCTGTGGATAAACACCGGCTCTCTCGGCCTATAGAGCGAGATGAGCGAGCAACCCCCGAGTCGTCTGCGACTGGACCTAACTGTCAGTGGTACCTTTACCTTTACCTAAGCCCCACTGAGTTCAATAGGATTCACTGTCTGGTATGTTCCTGATCATTGTCACAATTTCTATTACTACTGCTGCTGCTACTACTACTATTATTACTTTTTCCTTTCTTTTAGGAGTAACTCAGATGTCCCAGAGTCCCAAATAATTTGCTTCTCTATGCAACTACAGCAGCCCGAAGAATATATGTCCAGAAATGGAGGAAGGAAGCAGTACCAACAACGGAGGAATGGTAGATGAAAATGATGGAATATGCAGAATTGCAAGCCTAACCAGTCAAATTTAAGAGATCAAGAAGAAAGGGTATTTAAGGAAGATTGAAAAATGTTTGTAGAATATTTGAAGAATCATTGTAAACTGGTTAGAACGTTAGCAAGTTTAGAGTAAATCCAGCAGTAAAATATATGTTGATATAAATAGAGAAAGGGAAAAACATGGAATAGGATATGCAGCAGTAAGGGGTAATCAGAAGGTACCATGGAAAGGTGTTCAATTCAATGTTTTGCTTTGTTTATGTGATCATGAAAAATTATAAATACAACTTTAAAAATAAAATATTTTTTTATTTAATTCCATTTATCTGTGGAAGGTGTTGTAATTGGCTCAAGGGGACCAATGTACGTAGGTGTGCATATGACATCTATGTATATAGTGAGATCAAATGTGGGAGAAGCCTTCTGATGTATAGTTAGATGACCCTATTTTCATTGGAGAAATGTTGGAGTGTATGCATTCTATCATCAGTGCCTAGACTAGGATCTCTTAAGTGTTTACACTCTCTCACACAGGCCAGACCGGGAAAACTTGTTCTGTGTTTCAAACCATGTGGGCAAAGATGTGGATCAACAGGGCCCTGATAACCTGTTTTGGATGCTGTTGCTTAAAGAGAGCAATATTAAGCAACAACTAAAAGAAGCAGAGAACTCACTGGCAATGACTCACATGGATCTGGGGCGGGAATTTCCATGCTTCCTTTTCCCTCGGCATGCTTTCCACACAAATGCACAGTCCCAAACCTCTGCTGCAGATACTAGGCTTGGATTATTTCATTAGATTAATGCATCCTTGGCAGATAACCCTGGCTATGCAGGAATATGTCAAATGAAAAGAGATGTTCACACACTCTCAATATGTGTATCACCTTGCCACTCCAGATCCACTCCACTTTGCAATGCAAGTGCAGAAATACATGGAAGCAATATAGCAAGCAAGCGACAACAGTTGTGATTGACCAATCTCTCCTTTCTGTAGAGGCACTAGGGATGCCTGGAAAAGAAGAGTCCTGCTGGATCAGACCAATGGCCCATCTGGTCCAGTATTCTCTTCTCATAGCGGCCAGAGCTTTTTTTCTTAAAAAAAATAATGTTTAGGGGTACTCTCATTTCCCTACTCATTTTGAAATACTGCCCCTCAATGAGGCCAAACTTAGATTCACAAAATGTTTAGGGGTATGCACACCTCTGTATTCCCCCAGAAAAAAAGCACTGATAGTGGCCATCCAGATGCCAAAATGGGAAGCCCGAAAGTACGACTGCCCTGTATGTCTACAGTGAATGTTCTGTGTGGGTTAGTTCACACAGAAGTACCTTATTTGCTCTTTTAAAACAAACAGACATAACCTGAGAAATAATCTAAGGCCAGATCCAGGTGCTCTTGGAAGCAGCAGATTTTGTAGCTCTCTTTCTATCAGGGTTCAGGCCTGGTTTTGGCACAGAAACTGCTTTTGTCGCCTTGCATGATGACCTTTGTCAGGAGATAGAGGAAATATGTCCTTAGGTGACAACATGAGAACAGGTCTTTTCTGCAGTGACTTCCCAGGGAGGTTTGCTTGGAGCCTTTGTATGATTAATATTCTACAGCCTTTTAAATGTTTGTGCGAGGGTAAGGCTTTGGAAAACACCTGCCTGAAACCCTGTAGATCTGCTGCCAGTCAATATAGACAAACTCAAGTTAGCTTTGGTCTGACTAAAGACTTGTCCACACTTCCGCTAGTGCTGCGCTTAGAAAGCATGGGTCAGAGCAGTTTTCCACTTGAACCATGCTTTCTAGGTGCAGGTTGGAGCAGTTTTCCCTCTGACAAGATCCTTTCCAATGGAAAATCCACTCTTTAGTGATAGATTGGAACAAATGACAATCCAGGGAAAACCCGAATTGCTGTTTGCTCTGATTGAGCACTAAATAGCAGTTGCCATGGGAGAAAGCAGCAGGACAATAGGAAGTGTCAATAAGTTGTGTTACACAGTATAAGGCAGCTTCCTGTTTCTAGTTCTTAGGTACTGTACAAGCTTCCTGAATGTTCTCAGCAAATAGCGTATTTGGCTTGATTGGTTTGAAAAAGATGCAATCTGGAGATCTGTGCTCATAATTTTAAATTTCCAGTATAGGGGGAGGGGGATGAGGCACTGTGGCTCCCACAAGGTGCCAGATACTCTGCTACTGAGCTAAGGCCACTCCCCAACTGCTTCACACTTCTTTAGAGATATTTGCACCAGCTCCTTTCCTGAAATCTCTCTCAGCAGGGACACACAGAATTGATTACCATATTTGCTAGGGTGAGCGGCTAGGAAGGAAAGGGTTCCTGCATTTTTAAGAGTTATGCAGAATGGAGATGTGGGATTGTAAAGGCTAACAAAAGGAAAGGGCTTTTGGTCCCATACCCTGCAAGTTCTTTTTTCCACTCAGAGAGACTCCTAGAGTTTCTGCCACAGCTTGTATTATTAGTTCCAGCCACAGTTTGGAGGGAAAAGAAGAAAATCCGAAACCATAATATAAATTCTTTATTCAGGACCAAATAAACTGCACAAAATGATAAGCAAGTTTTTCAAAACTATTCATTGGACAGGATGTTAAGCAACGAAACAGTGAAAAGGGAGAGGAATAGAGAAACAGTCGGTGAATTACAGTTCCTAGGATTTTTTGAAGAAAGCCATGACAGTTCTAAGAGTATGACTTTAGGGCAATCTATAGTGTAGATTTAAGTCCAGGTAACATTGAATAGAAACTGATGTCCGGGGGAAATATGTTTTTTTAAAAAATCCTTACAACTTTACTGAGCATACAGTAGGTGGTTGTACATTTCTAATTGTAGAATTAAGTTCTACAAATTTAGCATATGGATTGTACCAGCACTTTGTTAGTAAGTAATTTTGTATGTGTAAAAATACAACTGTTTATAAAAGCTACAATGCCTCCTAGAATTTATTCCATCTAAACTTGGAACTCTTTCTAGGGAAGTGTTTTTCAAGTATGTTGTTAACATTATTAATCAAAGAAACATTGTATCTCCAGATCGTTGTGTCCCTAATGAGGTATTTTCCAGGGACCTCTTTTTCAGCATACTGTCTGCAATGATAAAGAATTGCAATCTCTTTGGGAACTACCAGCGTCTTACTATAACCTTTGAGAATGGTGTGGACTGAAGTCTGAACCACTGCTCTTGGATTAACGATCATCTTTCTCTGATTACTAAACTTCAGTTTAATGGGCTCTCTGTAAATATGCTGCAGTATATTAGTTCCTGGGACCATTTTCCAGGATGAAATGTTCAGTGTGTCTGTAGAGGAAAAGATATGCTGAGGAAATAAATGGTTCTCAAACAAGAAGATGCCTGTCTCTGGATTTCGATCCTCAAGATCGCTTATCATTGTTTTCCAACTCAGATGCTTAATGGGTAGGATAATTTCATCAATGTCATTAAGAACCACATATTTGCTCCTGTACATATTGCGGTAGATGCAATCATTTAGGACTGTAGCTTTCCCATAGCCCCAGTCTTTGGAAGAATACCAGAAAGAAGAGAAATTAACATATGAAAAAATTGGCCATGGAATAATATCAATGATACCTTCTGCAACATAAAATTCCAATATTTTCTCTATGAGTTGGCTGCAGTTGTACATGTAGACCAGCACTTTCTGTGCACCAAGAATTTTATACATTTCCATGCTTTGTATGAACTGCAAGACATTGCTGTAGTTTCCAAACATGACAGGGAGACAAAGGGTGAATTCAGCAGAAAATGAATCCTCGGGCACACGGTTCTTAATTTCAAACCTTGGTAGCTTGTCGATTTTCCCTCTAGGAGAGGAATGAATTGACACGTATTTTGGAGAGCACTTTCTGGGTTCCAAGCACACGATATCTGCTGGACCAAAAGGGAAATCAGTTCTATCCAAGTGAATGTCTATGGCTGCTCTTATTATGGAGACATGGCCATCATGACTACAGCAAAACCAACAATAAAGGTCCTGTATTTTCTTGTAGCGCACTACTGCGATCACACGAGTTAGGTTTCCTTCTCTGTCATCGTGATACGGTGAAATGATAAATGTTTTATTATATTTTAAAGCTGTTATTGTATCATTGGCAATCTCACCTTTGCAGAGATCCGTTGACTGTATTGTTTGTGGCAGCAAAGGGGTTTGCATCAGCCACAAGTATGCTTCAAAGGACAGTACAATTAGAAAAGAAACTACCACCATAAAATTGTTTCTTCTACGGAAATACATCTTTAACTCCTGGCCTTGCAACAAAGTGCCTGTAACTGAAATGGAAAAGCAGGGAGAGAATGTTATTACCAAGAAACCAATTTTAAGGATAGACTTAGAAAGATGCTTAACAAGGCCTTAAAATATTGAATAATTGTGACACTGGAATACATGCCAACTCATAATGATGATATTATGTGTGATCAGCTCTCCCATATATGAAATATCTTCTCAGTGTGTGCTTGAAAGGAATCCACACTCCCTAACCATAAATTAGTCCAGTTTAGTTCTTCACACTCCTACTAAGGGGGACTTTGCTTTGTCCTCCTGGAGAGGATGGGAGTGGGGAGTGATTTAAATAAGCTTCCCTTCTGCTATAAATGACCCCCCTTTACTTTCTGTATCTCCTCCCCCCTCCCCAACACCAATAAATGTGGGATAATTCTTCTATACTGTACAGTATTGACAAAAAGACAATATAATCGCTGCCCAAAAAACACAAGTTACTCCACCTTTATAGATGAGCTCTCTGACCCATGTTAAAAAGCTATCCCTTACCCCAAAGAAAAAGTTATTAGCTAGCCCCATACTTATTTATGTGGGTTTCTCTCATTCCCCCTCCTAGTCTGTGAGAAATACCTCTCAACTCTTGCAAATTCGGGATTTTCTGTCTCTCTCCCCCCACCCCCAGCACCTATTCATAAAGGGTTCCTATCCGTTTTCCTTTCAAAATGGCGTTTGGTCATTCCTGCTACTATTAATAAAGTTACCACACGCTCCCCAAACTGGTAAGGGGATGGCACCCCCCACTCTATTAATATGCGCGCTTCCCTTCCTTGTTCATGGATCCAGGACCCACCCCCCCAATATACAAAGTGTGTTTGTGGTGGTGGTGGGGGGGGGGCCGTTTCCCCAGCTATAGAAGGTTGTTGTGATCTGTTCTCCTCTCCCCCCATAACGAGGGAGCGTATTTTTCACCAACTTGGGTCGGGGGGCGGGCGGTTAGAATTACCTCTTATACAAGGATTTGCCACGAAGGGGGAAGAAAGCGCGGTTTAAAAGAAACTTAAGACCTGCTCCTTCCTCCCAGCACTTTAAGGCTTCTGAGGACAGAAAGAAAAGGCGGGAAGCGTCCCTTTAACTGCAGCCTGAGGGGATTTTTTTTTTTTTAAGGCTGCAGTTAAAGGGACGCTTCCCGCCTTTCCCCCCCTCTTCAAGTCACCTTTCCCCTGAAATGGCTCCTGGGCGAGTGCGATGGAAAGAAAACGGACATATCTGTCTAGGGAGCAAAAAACAACAACACCACAAATGAACAATCTTCTTCAAGGTAACAGTTTAAAATAGATCAAGAAGTTAACTGTTTTTAGACTGTGAATATGGCCTCCCCCACATGGCGCACGGGCACCAGGAGAACCCTGCCCTTAAGGTAGCAGTTTAAATAGATTAACGTGTGTAACGGCGACATTTGACAAACGGATCAAGAAGATAACATTATTATTTATCTCATTTCGCTCTGGTGGTTTAAATCTGGGGGCCCTTTTCTGTTCTGCCCTCAAAATGTAGCCTCTCACTTCCCCTCCATCTGCCCCTGTCCAACCACTGTATTGTTTTAGAGATCATTAATGCCGTATTGATTTTTTCAGCCATATAATATGCCTTTTGTGTTAACTGCAATGTTTAGCTTATTTTTCGTTGTTGTTTTGTTAATAGTGTTTTACAGATTGTAATTGTTGATGTTTTCTTAATCTTTTATAGGACTTGCAATGTATTTGCAATGCTCTGTTATTGTTCTTGATTGTTTGTAAGCTGCTTTGAGATTCATTTGAATGAAAAGCGGCATAGAAATACAATAAAATAAAATCTGTTCAAAAAGGGGACGGGGAAGGCAGTTAAATCCCCTCAGAAAAAAGAAAGCAAGCCTGAGGGGATTTTTAAAGCCTCCAACTGCCTTTCCTCAGGGTGGGAGTGCCTTTTAAATAACAGTTATAATGATGGTGATTAATATGTAACCTATCGGTTTCTTTTTATAAAAGTAGCTCAAGGCATCTTAAAACATGCACATGAAAACCAGCATAAAACAAAACACATAAAAATATCAAACGCTTTCATATTTTTAAAAGTCAGTAGGACTAAAGCATCCTACCCACCGATAATAAAAGAATCATAGAACATAAGAGTTGGAAGGGATCCTAAGGGTCATTTAGCCCAACCCTCTGCAATGCAGGAATCTCAAAGGGCACTTTCCCTACTTTCTAGGACCCTTCCCCAATGCCATAAGGTATAAATATTTAGATTTAGGGTTGGCAGCCACTAATCTGAGGCACCCAGCACTATAGAGCACAGTAGGAGTAGGCCTCAGGCGGAAACAGGCCAGTTCCCAGTCTTCAATGATTCAGTGTTCCCACCCTAAGTCTACTTTAATAATTTGAATGAGGGGATTAATGCATTCACCTTGATAAGCCTGTTTGGACTTCCCCCTCTCAGAACACTCAGAGTCACTTAACCAAAACACTAGTTTTATTTATTGTAACCCATAAGAAGATCCACGCTGTATGAGGCCAAAGGTTAATCTAATCCAGTGTTTCCCAACCTTGTGCCTCCAGATGTTTTTGGCCTACAACTCCCATCATCCCTAGCTAGCAAGACCAGTGGTCAGGGATGATGGGAGTTGTAGGCCAAAAACATCTGGAGGCACAAGGTTGGGAAACACTGATTCTAATCCATCCTGTTTTTGTAGTGGCCACTTAAGATGCCTCTGGTAATTCGCACTTGTGATTCCGGGTAACACATTCAGAAGGCATGGTGCCTCTGAAAGTGAAGGGAGAATGCAAAGTATAATTTAGCTACAGAAATAAAAGCAAAATGATGCCCAATACTTGCCTATAATTGGCACAGTGAGAAAACAGTGTTTACTAGGTTACAGAAAAACTACACATGAACAGAAGGAGCTACCTTATGCTGAGTCAGACCTTTTTTAGAGCAACATTTTCTGTGTCTTTTGTATTGGTGGAACCCAGAGTTGTCCAGTCATGTTGAATGGTGGGAAATTCAGGATGGAGACAGCATACAATTAAACTATGGAATGTATTAACACAAAGATGTGCTGATACTCACCAACTTAAGACTGCTTAAAAAAGTATAAAGCAAAAGGGGAATGCCTGTTTCTCTTTCAATATAATTTGTTCTAGTCAGGTCAAGTCAGGAGTGTATTTAGGGGTTGGCCCCTAAGGTCGCAGCCCAAAAACTGGCTCCATTGCAGCAGCCCTGCAAGACCCCCTCCAGTTGGCCAGTGGTGCTTTTAGTTGCTTGCCAAGGGTGAAACCACCATCCCAATCTGCCTTCATACAATGGAGAGACCTGCATTGTCCCAGACTTGTACAAGCCTGGGTGAAACCACCTCCGCTCTCGAGGTGAGAACTGGAAATGTTTCATCCGGTGTCTTGTGGGCAGAGGCCAATGCAGAATGTTTTTTCAACATTGCAGTATACCACCAAAGCACAATGTTTGGCTGGCGACACATGGCAGTGTTGAACAGCTGATATCGTCCAGCCCTAACCTCTGGGAACAGAGATACATTGCGTCTGGATACTAGTCTCTCTCAGGGGACCAACAGTAGGAGAAGGATATTGCACTTACATCCTGCTTGTGTGCTTCCCATAGTCACATGGGAGGCCACCTCAGCAGGCCTTTGGTCTGCTCTTAGGTTTCCCCGAGAAAACATTTTATGTACATAAAACTGTAACCAACCAGATGCCTCTAGGAAGCCTGCATGCAGGACATTAAAGAGCTCTCTCCTAACATTTATCCCCTACATCTGAAATTCGGTGGCATATAACTGTCAAAGTTCTGTTTGCAGTATCATTGAGTATAGTGCTATTCAAGAGCTGTGTGAAAATTTTGACAGCTTCACTTGACACCAAGGACCACTTCTAATGTTGTTTTTCCCTATTCAGGTTTTTTTTTGGGGGGGGAGCATGTAGTTGATAATTAACTATAAAATGCCAGCAAATATGTGTGAACAGCTTGATGAAAGTCTTTTGCCTGATTGTTTAACCCCAACATTTCCTAGTTTTCTTTATACATATTTTGTTCTTGTCAGGCTTTATGGAATTGTCTTTTATTCTTCAGAACCTCAACAGAAACAAATTCAACTTCCTGAACCCTGGAGGCTTCTGCCAATACCCATTGCAGTTTCAAATATAAATTTCACTGATATCACAAAGGATAGAAGCCTTTTATTTTTAAAAAACAAGAAAAGTTGAAATCCTCAAGAACACTAATTCTGCAAAGTTTTTAGGTTTTGGAAACTCTTGGGCAAGTGGACCAACTGTCTCTGAATCGGGCCGTCTCTTCTTTAACCCTGCCACTGCTGCCCATTTGCTTCCCCACTTTCAGCCCAATCCACTCAGCAACTAGGAGGGGGAGTGCAAAGCAAGTTGGGCGTGCTGCTCTATATCCTCACTTAATGTAGTTAGTTGTCCATTCACCGAGGGCAGCAACTTCAAGGGGCAAAAGCAGCAGGGCCAGAAAGTTCTTGATCAGTAAACATCCTCTTCAGGAATATGGGCCTTGGCAGGAGCCTGACAATGCTAACTTGGCTCCCCAGACTTTTTTATCTGCACCTGGTAAACAACAACCTATTGCATGTGAGTAGCTGCAAGTGGGGGACGCAGGTGGCGCTGTGGGTTAAAGCCTCAGCGCCTAGGACTTGCCGATCGAAAGGTCGGTGGTTCGAATCCCTGCGGCGGGGTGCGCTCCCGCTGTTCGGTCCCAGCGCCTGCCAACCTAGCAGTTCGAAAGCACCTCCGGGTGCAAGTAGATAAATAGGGACCGCTTACCAGCGGGAAGGTAAACGGCGTTTCCGTGTGCGGCTCTGGCTCGCCAGAGCAGCGATGTCATGCTGGCCACGTGACCCGGAAGTGTCTCCGGACAGCGCTGGCCCCTGGCCTCTTAAGTGAGATGGGCGCACAACCCCAGAGTCTGTCAAGACTGGCCCGTACGGGCAGGGGTACCTTTACCTTTACCTTTAGCTGCAAGTGGAAATCACGCCTTTGTGTTACTCCTTTGGGGGGTGATGAGGATGAGGGTACTGCTGCTGGATGACTGCTTGTGGATGTGAGAGATTGGATGAGCTGGGCAAGAGGTGTATGTGTGTTAGTTAACCTGGCTCCCAAGCAAAAGGTGGAATGCTGGGGAGCTGCATGTTAAGTGACAGCATGGATGCTGTTTGACGAATGCACAACCAGTGTAATCGTGATCTGCTATTTTATATTAATTGCATTTTTCTTTTGTATTAATATGTTCATAGCTTTGGGGGCCTTTGGGTCAAAAAGCAGTTATAAACCATATTTGTAAAATATATGCTAAAGAAAGAAAACTATATTTTATTTTTACATTAAAGTTTTTAATTAGTGAAACAATTATCATCAATGTAACAAGCTGAAAAATACAGCAACCTGATAGAAGACTGAGGTAACAAAATACCGTACTGTGCCAAAAACCTAAAAGACTCCCACACAAGAGTTAAAAGTTCAGTGGTTATTATGAGAGACAATTCACAAGATTTTTTAGAAAGAGGCCTTACACAAATGGCATGCAGTGGGCTGCTGGAATACAGCTAAAAGTAAAAATAAAATAAAATAGTGCAACAGTTCTCACAAGAAACAAATTGAAATATAGAAATTGGTTTACATCACAATGTGACAAATGGGTCAAAAATTGAATACTATTGTCTATACCTTGACTGAGTGCTAATTGGAAAAACATGCATTTTGGCACTAAGTTTACTTTTAAATTACATACACGCTAATAAATTAATAATAAATAATATTGCTCAATACAGCTAAACAAATCATTAACAGTCATCCTGAAAATAATTTGATAGGGACCCTTTTGCAGAATAGCTGAACAAAAAGACTAGCTTTGTACAATTATCACTGTTCACTAGGACCTGATCCAGTAGTCTGTTCTGGGCATAGGAATACTGATGTGCAGTATGGGGTTATCTCACCTGCACCAGCACCACTATTCATTTCAAAGGACAAAGCCAATTTGCCTTTGCACATGTGGATCTGTTGCCACCATTGAAATTATTTGAACTGTTTTCAAGCACAAGAGCTGAGTGTGAGTTTGTGTATATTTTTACACACACACACATGCCAGGGCACAGTTTTTGTGATATGCTTTGAGGGAGGTGGTATTTTAAATAGTACCAATATGCATCACTTGAATTCACAGTAAAAGGTGCACACACACAAAAATCAGTAGCTAAGTAGAGCTTCATGCTTTTATAGGACGAGAACCATTTAAATGTGGATTATGCTAATAACAATTTCCATATACTGTACTAACACTCGTTTATTTCATCTTCTCAAAACACTGCAGCAAAGATGCTTATATTGCTGAATACTGCATCATATCACCATTATCACACAACTCATTATTGTACAACTTTCCATGTCCATATACAACAAATCAAAATCATGGCCAGCCATTTGAATCACTGGTTCTTGCTTTCTTTTCTTAAAAACAAAAACAAAACAAAACATTCCAAATGCAGATTTGCAGAGGGACTTTCAAGTAGCTTAATTCCAAGAGATTTCCCCCCTCTACAGATGCATGCAAGTTTCATTCATTACAAAAGGAGATTTCCCCTCTCATGGGTGTCACCATGACAAGTGTTATTTTCATTAATGCAATGTCATTATCAAGGACTGTGCTGATTTCTGATCCAAATTCCTTTGGATTGAGGTGCTTGATGTAAAAGGGTGGAGGCTGATGAGTTTTGGGAGGCATTTTTCTTGTGATGTGGGGATTCTTCACAAGCCAAAATATTTTCCCTTGTTTATCCAGTAAGTAAAATATAAAGCAAAATACAGATCTGCTTTCTGTAAGTGTTTGTTCTGAAAGGATTTTGCAGCCAAATACCACACATTCTTACTTAGAAGGCCCACTAGATTCAATGGGACTTATTTCCTCATAATTTACCTTATTTTCCTGCCTTCATGTTTGACAGCTGTTTCTGTCCACTCAGAGGCATCTAATAAACTCCCTTTGCCTTCAATAGTGTATGGTTTTTGGATGTAGCCACTGTAATTTCAGTTTGTGGTTCACACTGACTTATGAACAAGCCAGTAAGTGTAAGCATTTATTATTTAGGTTTAAATGTTGCTCTTCTGACTAACTGTGGGCACCTGGATTACTGATGAATCATTATATAACTAGGTCTTGGAACTTATTCTGAGCAGTTCAAATTTATTTTGCTTCAAATATGTTTTGACGAAAGAGCTACAGTTTGTATTCTAACCAACGCATATTTTAACCCCTAAAGGACTGAGGTAAAATTTACCATACAGATTGTTCTTCTCCATCCGATTATTTGATTGGTAGGCAACCCAAACACCACTGTTTTTCCTTAAGCCATTCGTTGACAATGGAGTCACTAAATTATGCATGTCATAATTCCCTTTCTATAGCATTTGGTCTTTGGCAGCATGAGAAGGCCTAGTCCTTTTAACCATTTATTAGTTTCCCTGCATCAGGTGGGTGCTCCTTGCATTTTTGGCATCCTTGGAAGTTACAAAGGATAAAATTCAGGCTGGGCTGTCAACGGAAAGATCCTTTGATTTAATACAACTGTAGAAGTGATGATAATGTTATCCATGGTTTTGTAACGAGTTTCTGGCTTAAATACGGACATTTAAAACTTGAGTACACGCCTGGATGAGGCTAATTATTTAGTATAAAAGGATGGTGTTGGCTTTTCAGCATTAAGTAGGAGGTTTGGAGATCAGACTTTTAATAACCATCATTCAGCTGGCAAGATGTGTCTCTTTCTGCATCCTGCAAGTAGGTGGGATATTATCAGCACATATACGCAGATAAGTTACAAAATCATACACCTTTGCTTTTGATGGCAAATCCAGAGAAACGTTCTTCTTGAAAAAACAATCCAAACATGTAAACTCCATCTCTCTGTACAAGAGAACCCTTCAAAATTGTATCCCATCACATTATGAGATGGTGATGTCTGAAAAGAGAATTCCATTCATTGGCCAATGATAAGAGTTTGTTGATAGACCTATAGATATCCTATTACAGCTACCTCACTCTCATGAATTTAGCTTTTGGATTGGCAAGAAAGCCAGCTGTGCAGCTCCCAACTGTAAAATGGGTGTTTGGGGATACATCTTGCTGTAAAATTGCCTATTGTCCCTTACTAGATTCAGTAACTAGGTTCTCTTTGACAGCCAGTTTCATACTGGATTTCAGTCTTAGATCTATGAAACAAGCATACAACATAACATTTAAAAACAATACACTCAACAGACACTGAACATTAAAGGAAATTATTTAAAATAAAAATATTCAAAGATTAACAATATCCAATTAGATCAATAGACAGCATGCCCTTGCCAGAGCTTTCTTCAGATGCAGAGTTCTGTTAATCCGAAATGGCTTCCCAAGTTTATTAAAAGCTGTACCACTCAGTTGTAGTCTTGCAGATGTTCAGTGGCTGAGTGCTTATTGACTGCTATTCATATGTTAGGAAATGAGGGAAAGGGAGATAATCAATGTATTCTTTCCTTGCTGAATACAGCCTTAACACTGATTTTCTGTGAAAGAAAGGTATGTGAAGTATCAAAAAAGGTGGGCTCAGGAAGGATATACTGGCAACCACCCCCAACCCCCAGAGAAAGGGAGAGGGTGTAACCCCTCGTCCCAAGGCAGGAATGCTCTTGCAACTTAACTGATCGAGCAGATGCCCTGTGCCCCAGAAGACCTGGGGGCAGGTGACACACAGCTAGACATTTTTGATGAATAGCACCCACAGTAAAAAGAAAAACAAATAATTTAAGGCAAATATTTCTTTTTGGAGTGAAAGAACCCAGGAGGAGCGTTAACACCAACTGATTTTTCAGCAGCAAGAGACCCTTCATTTGCCTGGGCACCTGTAGTTAATTAAAACAAAGCAGCACAACCAATTACAAGAAACAAACACTAAATTGAAGGTGGTTTATCTTGTGCCAAAATACACATTTCTCAAATAGCTCAGGTATGAACATTGGTTTGTCCCTATGTTTGATACAAAATCTGAGGCAGCCACATTGCCAAGCAACTCAGTGCACTTAAGGTTATAAAAACGTTGTTCCACAATGTCCTATTCTAATTGACACTTTGCAGCAAAGTTAACACTGTCATCATTTTGTGCATTAGAAATAATTGAAAACCCAACATGGGCTAAATGTTCTTCAGTCACATAAAGCAGATCAACAATAAAAAGAGCAGTTAAAAAAAAAATCCGCAGAAGATGTGATGCACAGTTTGTGGCAGAACAGAAATCCACGGTAGTCTGTGACCACAAAGCTAAAGTCAAGGATCCTGCACTAAGCAGGTTGTATCTTCAATCAGTCTAAATCACCTCTCTCATCAGTGCATTGAGTTAGATCCTGTCCTAAGGACAACATTCACTTTCTGCTTTTAGAAGCTGTGTCATAATTACTTTCAAGTTATATAAGAAAAGTGCTGAAGTCACTGTTACAGACAGCTGGCTCACTCTAGAGTCCCCTTCCTCCATTTTCCTGTGGGAATGATTTTCCCATCCTGCAGTTTGGCACTTGAAGTCACATCACATACTGGAGCACGTTATTCAAATGACATAAGGTTTGCAGGTACCTGGCAGAGAAAAGTAAACTGGTCAGTATAATGAATGGTCAGCCTATCATGGATAGAAGACGTCAGCATCCCAAGGCAGTGGAAGTGCTCATGCAAAAAGAAAAAAAGGAAGTTATAAATTGGTTCTACATCTATAAAAGCTATTTATTTATTTAAACATAAGAAAACCAGAGGAAGTTGCGTACACCAGCAATAGTTTCATCAACCAGGAATGTATGATTAACAGCTTGATGCGTGGTCTGAGTGATTTGCTGCATGTTCTGAAATCATTAACCAGAGTGGCCGAGTTTGCTTTCTCCCCTCCTCACCCCAATCCCTTTTCTGTGGTGTAAATTGTAAGCCTGAGCGTGGGGACTTCTTTATTTTTGATATCTGAAAATGGTTCTGGACAGTGATATTTTTCTAGAAAAAGAGGTGCCAGAACTCACCATGAATGCCTCCCTTGTTCTCTTATAATGGCAATGGCGCTCACCTGAGAGGTGCCAGAAGTGAGTTCTGGTGAGTTCCGGCTGAAAAAAAGCCCTGGCTCGGGAAGTCTTTTTGGCTGAAGAGCAGGGTAAAAATCTTCTCAGACCAAGAGTAAGAGTACTTTAACAGAGAAAGCATGCGCTGCACACTGAATTAAATTTCCATATCATAAATTAAAATGTTTGCAATATAGTTAGTATTGCATAGCTAGCGAGTAGCTGGGCCGGGCTCAGGTCCTCTCAGTGCTCCTTATGTGTAAGGTGCTTTGGTGCAGTAACATCTCCTTCCCCTTGCCCCCTGCTCTAAAATGACATTCAGCTGCCAGAGTCAAGGAAGCAAAAGTGTGGTATGCACGTGACACATTATTAGGTGGAACACCCTGGGGAGCACCAGGCAGAGTGCCTCTTGCCGGGAAGGGGGTGTTTAAAAGGGAGGGGCAAGGCGCAAAGAGACAGGTGGGATCAAAGCATGGTGTGGCAAATTAACATCCCTCCACCACAAGACATAAGAAACTGCACAAAGACATGGGACAGTGATTATGTGTTGTCTTACCCACCAGCCATCACTTGCTACCTGCTCTGCTCAGGGCAGATTCAAAAGTCTACAGTATAAAGCAACTTTTTTAGTATGCAGTCTTGCAGAAAAGAGCAGCTTCCCCCACAACCCTCGTGGATGAATACAAATAGCCAAGACCACTGTCAAGCCGGCTGCTTCTTCCTCTTCCCCTGAAAAAGGCAGTCTGTAGGTAGCAGGCCCAAGGGTGCTGTAGCTGAGTTTGGTGATAAGATGTTGACATTGTTGCTGAGGGGTGCCAAAAAAAGGCCTTATGACCTGTGTGTTGAACTACACTACTTTAAATATATAAATAATAGTTGTCTCCAACTATGTTCTACTCAGAGTAGACCCACTGAAATTAATGAATCTAAGTTAGCCTTGCCCATTAATTTTAATGGACACACTTGAAATAAAACTAATATGGGTTACAATCCATGCAATAATATTTTACAACCATTCGCAAACAATGCAATTTTGGGGAAACTTTGAGAGCTCAGATGCAGGTGGTGTAAGCACTCCTAATTTGCCTAGGGCTTTTGTTGTGGTTATAACCCCTATTCAAAAAGTTTCCACATGGCTACTATTTTAGCTTCAAACAGAAACAGAAGAAAAACCTTACCTGAGGCCTGTTGCTTCTGCATGCGTCATCCAAATGTTTGTGCCACAGTATTGCATGAAACCTTGAACCAGTCTGAAACTTGTAAACATTGCCTACAAGTTAAAAATATAAGGTAAGAAGGAGCCCTTGAGCTTTGGAAGAAACAGAACAAGATGCTGAAAGGTTTAAAAAAGCCAACACTTTATCTGGTAAGAGAAGATCTTGGTAATGACCAGTTTGGGTGACCACTGAAGAACCTTAGTCTGAAATGTCAGAGTACTCAAAAGAGTGAGTACGAATTGATCAGAACACCAACCAGTCTAAATATCTTAACCAGCCTCACTGTCTTTGTTTCTACTGAGTAAAGCTGATAGTTTAAGAATGTATTCAGTATTTACCTTGTTGATTTATAAGAGCTGGGGATATACTGTTTAGCATGCTGAAGCAGAAGCAGCTTATTGACTCCTGCCTTGCCAGTTTTCATAGCAGGCTAGCTGGACAGGCAATGAAATAGTGGTGGTACTTTACTTGGGCAATTATGAAAGAATCTGAAACTTGTGTTGCGGGTGGAAACCCAGCACCTTTTTGTTGCTGAGGAGTGTTTAATGGAGGGGTGAGGAAACTTTTTCAACATGAGGGCTGTGTTCCCTTTTGGGGAACCTTCTGTGGGGTCACATGTTAGTATGGGCAGGGCAAAAGCATACCCTCCAACATTTCTCTGATAAAAATAGGGACTTCATAGTAATAATTTTAAGATTTATACCCCACCCATCTGGCTGTGTTGCCCCAGCTGCTCTGGGCAGCTTTCAACATATATAAAAACATAAGAAAACATTAAACAAAAACCTTCCCTATACAGGGCTGCCTTCAGATGTCTCAGGGGTCGGATAACTCTAAACCCCTCCAACATTTCTCTTATGAAAATAGGGATTCCTAAGGAAAAGCAGGATGTTCCAGGGTCAAATCAGAAACTAGGATGGCTTATGTAAATCTGGTACTGTCCCTGGAAAATGGAGACACTTGGAGGGTCTGCAAAAGTGGGCAAAGCAATGGATGTGACTATTACTATGTACAGACATTCCAGCCACACAAAAGCCAGGGCTTCACACCCAAACACCCACATTTCAATCCTTCATCCCAGCAAACATTATCAGACACATTTAAATGAGGCAAAAGCACTTAAGGAAGCTGTAGAGGAGAAGTAGTGAAGGGTGTGGCTTGGTGAGAGGGGTGTGGCCTGCAAAGGGGAACAGCTTAGATAAGAGAGGGCTGGAAGATTGCATTCAATCCTCAGACCTGATGTTCCCTATGCCCATTTTAACAGATCCTGATCGTTTCCTTTGCATTTTACAGTTTTGAATGTAAATTGAATTATAAACAGCATTTTTTCTGAATGCTCCCATGTGGGTATATACCCATCAGCCAAGGATAAAGCTTTATATTATATGATGAAGTAGACTCTAGTACAGGGCTTTTGCTACAGGGCTACAGGGTTTTTGGTTGTTTTAACAAAAGCATAGTAAATGATGGTGTGCGGTCATTGGATTAAGGGGACTAGGCTAGTCCCCTAAAAGTTCCCCTGGCGCCTCCTTCACAAAGCCTGGGAAGTTTCTACCTGGCTTAGGGAGGGAGGCATGATGCTCACGTGTGCAACGTCACATGCATGACATTGACACCCCACACAAGCTAGTGCCTTTGACCTTAACTGTTCCCCTCTGAAAAATTTCACTGCATGCTACTGATAGGAAAGCTTACTGTTACTTAGCACACTTACTGTTCTGAAGAAAGTCCAATTAAAAATAAAACACCCACCTTTATCTGGGTTATTTAGCTGAAAAATATCAGGGTGTTCAGGGTCATCAGGCAGTGCTACCATCCAGCCCACAATAGAAACCTTTTTCCCCGGAGTAGATTTATACTAAAAGAGAGAAAAAGTCAAGGAAGAATATCAATGAGCTGAATTGTGAAGTATAGGCGACTCCACTTACGCAAAGGTTGCATTCCGGGCCCCTTATGCATAACTGAAATGTGTGTAAGTGGGGAGCACCCTTACATAAGCGGGGAGTCCTTTTGTGGCTTGTGAGGAGGCCCTCCTCAGAACCCAAAGAGGATGTCCTCTGGGGAGAATCTCCTCCCAAGCCAGAGGCACAGTGGGGCTTTTTTGAGCGGGAAAGCTTCCCCACATCAGCTGTTAGGTGGGGAGGCTGAGCAGCCTCTACAAAGACCTGCTGCCCCACTGTCTGGGGAGGGTCTTCTTGTGAGCCACAAGGATTCTCCAGGGTACTCCCACTTCCAGGTTCCATTTCTAGCTTCCTGGCACCAGGCATGTACGCAATAGCATGCAAGTTGGGAGTTGCCTTTATTCTGCTACCCTGGCTGCTTTGTGTTTTTGTGAATACTGCAGCCAATTGATTCTCTGAAACAATTGCAGATAGGATGTGCACTTGGTCTACAAAATAAGGCAAATTATTTGCTTACATGCTTTCTTTCAGTGCCTCTTAATGACTTGGCTCCAAAGTAGATCAGAGTAGATCCTGAAAGGGTTACCCAATATCTAGTCCAGGAGGAAAGCTGAAAGGAGGAAATTAAAAAAACTTTCAAAAGCATACATAAATTTCCAGAACTAACATGAAAGAAGGTGAGATGCTTCAGACATGCTATCAACTATGAGGCTGCATTTGCCGTGAAGAAAACCCAGCTATTATGCGTTCACTTTGAAAAACAAGTTTATGTGCTGTCCCCTGCTGGTGGGGATGGATGCATTACAGCTCAGTAATATCAGCTCCAGTCAGAATGATAATAAATGCACTTCAAACCTTTAGGATCAAGCAATGGCATTTTCACAAAAGGCCATGAGGAAATGTAGCGGTATGTGGGGCAAAGCCTAAAGGCCTGACTCCTCTCCTACAGAATGCGAAAAATAGCAGATATGTACTCTTCGTTTTGTACTCTTTCTTGTACATGTCTGCCTTTCTCCTCCCCCCCCCCACCCTCTTGAAGGCAGTGAAAATTACTGCCAATAGGAAATAGTTGCTATATAAGAAAGAATCCTTGGCCTAAAACCCTTCCATTCCCCCCAAACCAATGCCATTTCATATATACTCAGTGCTTTTTTCTGGGGGTACATAAGGGTACACATTACTGGCACCTTTTTTCTAAAAGAAAAGCTTATGGAGAGAAGGGTTCCAGGGTGTGGAATATAACCTGGTTTTGAAATTTAAACAAAAGTTCTATATGGTGTAGGATGCGTGGTGGCAGATTCTTTTCTTTGGGTGTTTCCAGGAGCGTCTCTTAAAACAGCAGCCAGATCTGGAACCCATATTTAGCCCAACCTGCAACACATTTGATCATATGCCACCAACCCTAGTCTGCCCCAGCCAGCCACCACCTATCTGTCTTGCAACTAGTCCAGGTAGTGTCTTCTGGCTGTCAGCTTCCATCTGAGTCTCATGCTTGTAGAAGTCAGCAGGAAGGAGGACAAAACTACTGTAGAGTTACATGGATCTGTCCTTAGTGCTGGTTCCTACTATTGGGCCTCCCTGCTTTCCATCCTGCCTGTCCCGATGGAAATCAGGCACCTCTATTGGCACTACGTGCAACCGTTGTAGGTTTGGTCATGACATACTTGCAAGAAGAACATCAGAACCATAGAAAGGAGAGGGAGATACAGAGGGTTATTATGAAAGAGGGTACTGCAATAGGTTGTCCCTGTACTGTCCACTAGTTCAAATAGCATGTATAGCCATGGAGACAGCCATCTTAGGTTGAAAATGTTGTTGGTCAGTGCCAGGCCAGTAAATGGTAAAACAACAAGACAAGCATGCCAACCCATCTTGTGTTAAAGAAAACTGGTGGGATGAAACGGGGGAGGTTATTTTCTCTCATCTCTGTCAACCAGGATTCGCTGCAGAACAGCATCTAAGTCTTGGGCTTTGAGGAGGCAGAGTTGCTGTGGGGGTTCCATGATTGCATCTCCCTGACCATGTGTCCTCTCCTGCAGTCTGCTTGGTTCAAGTGTGTTTATCCTAGTGAGGCTAGACTGGCCTCCTCCTTGTTGAACCTTTTCCTTGGCAGGTGAAGATTATTTTATTCAGGCAGGCTTTCAGGAACTGACTGCTTTTTAGGAAAATAGTAGTGTTTAAGTAATTTGCTCTTAACATTGTTTTAATTCCATCATTGTTTAATTACCTTGAAGGTAATTACTTTTATGTGTTTTTAGCTTTCTGTGGTTTAGTTGTGCTCATTTCAATTTTTGTAAGGTGCCTTAAGTCTGAGTTCTGGGAAATAGGCAGGAAATAAATAAATATTATTAACAACAACATGAGACATAGCCCATGGCTCTTTTTGTTCAGCCAGAGTTAGCTGCCATGCTGTTTTTGACACTCTACTGCTTTCTTTAGCAACCATAAAATATTATTCAAATTGTAATGAGGGGTTTAAAAGCATAAGCAAAGGGGGGGGGGAGGAGAACCCCTTACTGTAGGCTTCCTGCCTTCTTTTAGTAATGTCTTTCTTCTTAAAGGCCCTTCCATGGTAACAACCCCCACGGAACTCCCTGATGCGCAGCTGCAGGCACCTGTTGGACTGAAATAACAAACGTCAAATCTTGGTGGGAGCAAACAAAATCAAATAATCCAGTGATTAAATTGTTCAAAAATTTACACAGGCCTTGGCTTGTGCCATCAATATTGTCCTAAACATTGGCTGCAGACTTTGTAGTTCATGACTAGTATTACAGTAAACATGTTTTAAAAAAGAAATTTAATGTAAGTTTTCCTCTGAAGTGCATAAACAAGGACATTAGAAATAACTTCTTGGCATAAACCAGGAAGTAGCCTATGCAGACAATGAAATGGTTGTTTCTGCCCTTCAAAACAGCTTTTTTTAAAGGAAAGTTTTGGCTACATGAGCCCAGGAAGACTATTTTGTATTAATATATAGATTTTTTAAAATAATAATAAAAAAATTGGTAGAACTTTTTCAGATCATGTTACAATATGAACCATACAAATAATCTGACCTTCTAACATAAAAAACAATGGAAACACATTAACCAGATTATGATAACTGTGGACAGGAAACATGTTTCTTTTTCACAACACAGAAGGAATCCTTAAAGAGACTGGTGGAGACAGTGTCAACCAGGAAAGAGACCAACATATGGTAAAGTATGTCCCCCATCATATTGTGAGCTGGTGAAGGATTAGAGATACGTGGCCAGTGTTGAGCCCATCATTCTTTGTCTTCTGCCATCCAATTAAGTCATTGTGACTATTATGAATATAAATAAATAAATTTTATGCACACTTCTTAATAGATTTTTATTTTATTAAACCATTTATGTATATTTTCCTAATAATGAATGAATGAATGAATGAATGAATGAATAAATAAAGCTGTCATGCTACTGAATGCCAACTAAATGGTTTATGGATGCCAATATACAATGCCAAGTGAACCATAAACCCTACTACGTTATTAAATGAGTGCTAGCAGCCATCACATCAATTACTAAATACTTAAGTTAGATTCTGGAAGATTTAACAGCAGGAAATATTGATTGAGTTAGAAGCTTGCCCAGGAGGAATTTCCTACTTAATAAACATTCATTGCCCAGAACACTTCATAGTCTCAAATATATATAAGGATGTCAAACACAAAGGGACAAATTCAAGCAGAAATATGTTTGCTTTCACTTAGTTCTAAGCAAACATTAGAGTAGCTATTTCAGTCATGGGAAAGACATGACAATAAATACATATAGAACAAGCTAACTTGGGTTCTCTTTGACCTCATCTGCTAAGCCTATATGCAACTGGCTATGCAATTCACAGCTCTGTGTGAACCACCTGGAGATGAGCATGTGTTAACTGCACAAAGGACATGTGCCAAATTCCACAAGCTTGTGAATTAAACTGTGAGTGCTGAATCTGGGACTGGCAGTTGTTTGAACTGTAGCCTATTAATTATTAACATATTTGTATAGATAGTCCACATAACTATTTGTTTCTGCGTGCATTGGTTCAAGGCCATTATCTGAATACTTGTCCTTTTTCTTCTATTTCTCTCTTTCTCTATAAAACAAGGAGTCTTCTGCAATTATACTTCGAAGTTGAGCATATATAACACAGCAGACTGAGTGAATTGTTTTGGAAGGAAACTGGTTTTGTACAGCAAACTGACACCTGCCATTTTTACAAGGTAAGTTTATCTGTTAATGGTGTAACAGAGGGTGAGCTGTTATGACTTGCCATAGTCTGGAGCCTTTGCTGCAAATTAACAAAGAGTCTTGTAAACTGATTATGGCTGAAACACTTATGGGCCAGAGCCCACTTCACAAGATGTTTGGAGTATAATTCTGAGTGTCAAGAGAGAGAAACACCACACTTTTATGTGTAAATAAGCATACCTGCAATATCTCTTAGAAATCTATCTTACCATAGATATTCACTGAGTATCGTAGCAAATGCAGAGTGTATACAAATAGGATTTTTTGGAGATATTTATCAGAAAGTTACAAATATATAATGAAATGAAAGCAGACAAAATAAGGATTGAAATGGAAAATGCTTGAAAGAGATTATTTAGTAGGCTTGCATATCTGCTCATATCACCTTTGCTAGATTTCCCCCCAGAGGCTGCACCAGAAAGCAAGCCTAGCGAAAAAAATCAATAATTATGAAGAGGAATAGAAGACAGTATAAGGAAGAATAGAAGAAGCCATGAGAAGGTGCACTATAAAAAATTAATATTTTCTTCTGGGTAACGTTAAACAAACTTGCTAGAATGACTGCAAGATAATTTGCGTCAGTGTACTATTTCTTTCCAAGTCACATTTCTTTGCTTCCCACAGATATCAGTTCGATTTGAGGAGTTCTACAGGTGGAACTATGGGACGCAGGTGGCATTGTGGTCCAAACCACAGAGCCTAGGGCTTGCCGATCAGAAGGCCAGTGGTTCGAATCCCCGTGACGAGGTGAGCTCCCATTGCTCGGTCCCTGCTCCTGCCAACCTAGCAGTTCAAAAGCACATCAAGTGCAAGTAGATAAATAGGTACCGCTCCGGCAGGAAGGTAAACGGCGTTTCCGAGCGCTGCTCTTGTTTGCCAAAAGCGGTTTAGTCATGCTGGCCACATTACCCGGAAGCTGTACGCCGGCTCCCCTGGCCAGTAAAGCAAAATGAGCGCCGCAACCCAAGAGTCGTCCGCAACTGCACCTAACGGTCAGGGGTCCCTTTACCCTTTACCTTTACAGGTGGAACCACAGGTATCAAGTTGTTTAATTACTCTAAAAGAGTTAAGTTGTTCTGCTATGCTTTTGTGTAAGAGGGTACTGAGGCGCTTGGATTTTAGACCCCCTCTGTTTATTGAAGGAAATGCATAGTTTTTTAGGAAGTCATTAACAGCAAACTGAGTTGTGATGAGACTGGAAAAGGAAGCATTAACTTGAAACCCAGTGTAATTCATTACATAATAAGATAACGAAAGTTAAGCATAAGAAAATAGAGCTTCACCACGTGTATGTGTATTATTTAAACCAGCAACTGCTTTTAAAAATGAGAACCTCCCTTTAAATTATGGTATGATCCTATGAAAGCCAAGTTCTGTTCATTTCAATGGGACAGATAAGGTGCAGTGCTTTAATATACATATATTCACACACACTCTTAGGTGGGGCTCTCCGTGAGTTCCCAACCAAGGTTCTTAGCAATTTATTATGGCTTTGCTTCAGCTGTTCTGCAGCATCAAAATGCTCCTAGAATATTCACTGGGCCCCAGGTTAAACATATGCTTAATATGCTTCCATTGAAATCAATGAGGCTTTAAAAGTGTTTAACTTTGTGGTGGTGCCGTTAATTACCCTGCATTTCTCAGTATGATAAGGAAGAGGAACAAAGTATATTTATATGCAGTGTGGTATATAAATATGGTGAAGCTTATGAAGGTGAAAGCATATGAATGAACAATCTTCTTACTCCTGGCAACTCTTATGAGAATGGAAGGAAAGTCTTTGCACAGATGGAAGGAAACAATGAAAAAGCTGTTGAAAATAAGCTCTCCTAATTAGCAAGAGGAAAACAGACTGAAAATAGAATTAACACCACAGTCCAGGGAGAGACACACCAACCAACCACCTAATTGTACCTGTAGACACAGCTCCGACTTCTGGGAGAATTCCGAATTGGTACCCGCCAGTTGGGCCCCAGCGTGGCGTACAACCGACCCCTGTTTATAAATTTACATGTAAGTTCTTTTCTTATAGTGCAGGTACTGTGGTAACATCCAACAAAACAAAGCATACAAGGAAACATGGGACACACATGTATTTAATGCTCTCAGTAATTGGAGAGGTGTATTTAGTGAAGGGCTGAATGCCCATTAAATAATGCTCATTTTAACACATAGGAACAAAGCAAGTAATGCTGAGCAAAAGAATATGGGGGCAAGAATCAAGTGTCTAAAAAGGAATTCAGAACCGATCTTTGTGATGCTGCTTCCATCTCACTGACTTTTGTAATGTTTATTGATCTTCTGAATGGGAATAAGAGAAATTTTAGGAAAGTAGGATTTGTCCAATCATATCACAGTGCAAAGCAGAAGAATCTTTAGAAATAAAAACATTAAGGCACCACTGTAAGAACAGCTCTAGATGATCAGAACCAGCCAGGAACTGATTGCAGAGCATATGAAGTAATGAAGAGTATACTTCTAACCACACAAAGAAGGATACATTTTCAGCATTAATGAATAACATTAGCTAGCTCCAAAAAAATTCAAGGTTTCAGGGATCAGAGGCTGAAGCCCTGACATCTCTTTGAAAACATTACTACTGGGGTCATGGATAAAAGTGTTATTTAATGCAATGCTTTGGCCCAGCAAAAAAATACGTTTGAAGAAAAGATGAAGCAATCTATTTGGGAAGACCGACTTAGTCTAAGGGCCCTGAAGGTTAGCCCCAAGCCTCCCCATCCAGTCATTCCTCCAACTCAGTTGTGATGGCAAAATTTTTGGCTGCTTAGCTGAATCGTACTTAATGAAATTATGCATGTTTGATTAGGTGAATGGGGCATGTGACTTTTCAGGAACTAAACAAGATCCTTTAATGTTTGAATGTGAAAAGTATGCTATCATGAGCAACTAACTGGCTTCCATAGTCTTCAAACAGTTGTACACCTAAGTTAGTGTGGCACAACAAGCTCTAATGGTACCATTGCACAAGGCATTCCAGTTATTCTGCTAATATGCATACACATGATGCCAAAAATGTGAATCCTTGTTTTTTCTGGTAGAGTCAGGGGGCATTCTTCATCCTTTAAGCATGTAACAGCACAAACCCTTAAGGTGGGACTCCAATAAAAGAAAATAATTTAAAGACCTCAGAACCCTCTGAAGAATTATCCACCCAAATGCCACAACTGCTAAGGAAAAAGAATTGATTTTACAATATTGGACAGCCTATGTGATTGCCCTGTAAATTTCTTCCAGATAAAATCTACCCCAGGCAGCAGCCATGATAACTGCCCCCTTAGAGAACGAACTGTAATCACCTGAGGAAGGGTGCTTTCCCAGGGAGGGAGATGCCAATTCAATGAAGACCTTCAGACTTTCTAAAAACCAAGGTCTTGCTCAGAAACATGCCCAGGGTCCTAAACACATCCAACCTGTTTTCAGGTTTTCTTGTGCAAAATTCAGACAGGAAGGCAGAATATGGAACATATGGAACAGTAAGTTGACTTTGGGCAGAAAGGATGGGTTTCTCTCAACACAGTTTGCCAAGATACAATAAGCCCAAATGTAGGATTTTTTTTTTTTAATAGCACCCTTAGCTCTAAAACCAATGTGGTGAGGTATTGGTTAAAAATAAAGTTCTGAGAGAACCATGTTCATAATTTCTGATAGGTGGCTTCAGCAGAGCTGACAGAACCCACCTGAGGTTCTAGTTCAGAAACAGGTTGTCTGCAGACGGATTCATCAGCACTACCCCTTTAAGAAAGTGTTTTATGTGTGGATGGCTGCAAAGGTTATCCTTTATACCAGAGATACTGTTGAGAACTGCTAACTGTCTTTTCAAAGTGCTGGTGCTGAGATATTTCTAGTCTGTTCTGTAAAAATTATAGAATGGACTGGATTTATGATTACAGCAGGCTATAAATCTCTCCAGGAAGACTTGTAACTTTGAACAAATGCTTAGATGCCAAAAGAGTTATCAGAGTAGCAAAAACAATTTAGCCACTTTTGCTTAACATCTATGCTGCCAGCTAGAATATATGCAATTGCTGTTGAAAAAATGGTCTCTGGGACATGATGTTCCAATGTTGTTTCATGGACATTTTGACTAGCTTTGAGAACCAAGGCCTTTTCGACCAGTGGAGTTCAATTGGTATAAATACCACTTTTCTTTCATCTTTCTGAGGAGCATAGGAATCAGGGTGAGAGAAGGAAAAGGCACACAGCTGGCCAGTCTATGTATTCTGATTCCACATACTGGCATTGTGATACAAAGCTTCTGACCTGTCTGTCTGTGGGTCTCCCAAAGGGCTGTGTCACCATTTTGAATATTTGAGTGTTTGGACTCCTGGATGATGGTCCTGCTCAGTCATTCCATACCAGGTTATATATGGCCCAAACAATTACAGTGAAGGTCTCCTTATGGAGAGTGTGTGGCTGAGTAACATCCCCCCTTGCATCCCACTGTTATATGTGTTTGCTGAACTAATTGAATAAACACATGGTGACCCATAGGTTTTTCTAGAAGGCCAAAAGAGACAGTATGAAGCTCCAGGAACTTGATGCTGTGTTGGCTTTCAGACTACTCCAGTTGCCCTGAGCCCCATGTGTGCTCCCCAATCTGACAGAACTGTGTGTGTAGTGATCTTCAGCCAGGTTATGTGGCCAAACTCACCCCTATTGTCTAACAGCCTATTCCCTAACAACCACCTGTCCAGTGACTTCCTCACCCTGCCTAGAATGGGAAACAATCAAATCTGGCAAGTGCTTTCTTCTTGAAAGGAAGGGAGGATGGAATGAAGACAAGACCACTCCACAATATTCTGTAATTGGACTCTCAGTCCCAGGGAGAAGTCCTCAACTTCTTTGTGAAAATTTCCATAGTGGTAGCCTTTTTTGTCTCTTTTAGCAAAGACAATCAAAAGCTTATAGTAAACTCAGTTCTACTTAGAGTAGACTCACTGGAAGTAATGAACCTAAGTTAGTCATGCATGTTAATTTCAATGGGTCTACTCTGAGTATGAAGAGCAGGGACTATGCTAATCTTCTCTGTATTGCTCCAATTTTAGTTTATGTGCTGCCCAAGCAAGCACAAAAAATATGGAATGGTTCACAAATTTGCATGTTGCTCACATGTGCCCTGTGGTCCATCTGTGTCAGGAATCCAATACCTTCAGGGTTCTTTTGTCATCTCCCTACCTTAAGAATTTGACTGTATCTAACTATCGGCATCTGTTTTCCAAAGCCAGATTAAACGTTTTCTGTTCTGAAGTGCTAAGGGGAAGATTGGCTGGTTTCCCATACTAAGACAGGCTGTGCCCATGTTCCCAGGGAGTTGAATGTATGGAACACATTTTATTGCATTGTAGTCTATATAAATGGGTTGGAAAGCATCTAATCAATCTAATACTAACAGAACAACCGGGAATTGCTGACTCATTTCATGTCAAGATTCTCCTTGAGGATAAGTTTGATACTACTACACTGGCTGTAGCAAAATTCCTCTCGGAGGCAGTAAAAATCAGAAACCATTATGTATAGGCTAAAACTCCTATGTTGGCTAGCAAGGCCAATTTTACACCTTAATAACTGTTGATATTTACTATTGTTGTACTGTGTATTTTGGGTGTGTAGACCGCAATAAAGCAAGATATGGGAGGATGCGGTGCAATCCAATTAGTTCTTAAGGCATTTACTACCCTTGTTCATTGCCTGAGGGCACCTAGGATTTGTGGTCTGGGCAAGGTTGAAACATGACACTGCCTTTTAAATGCCTTGCTGGATAGCATCTTTGTAACAGAAATTGGGTATGTGCCTTATCCCCTCTTAAATCAGAGAAAGGCAGGACAGAGCCTGAAGAAACAGTTCTGATTACTCCAGTCTGAAGAATCCACCCTCTGGGCATCTAAAATAACTCACACCTTCAGGGGGCTCTCCTTGACTGCATGTTACCTGATGCTGGCTGGGGGGTGGGGGGAACAGCTGCATCTCCCACCATTTCACTGCAAGGTAGCTAGGCTAAAGGAAAAGGAACCAGACAAGGAGCTCTAGTAGCTCTGCTCGAAACCCGTACACCTGCCTAGACCTGAGGCTGGAACGTCCTTTGCTCCCCGGTTTTGATACCAAAACATATGCCTCCAGCTCCAAGCATCAAATTGAAGCAATCTATGAGCTCCTTTCCTGCCCTGGTCTTGGGAAAAAGGCATTGGAGGGGAGGGACAAGCCTGAAGGCACACCACAAAAAACTACCCTGTGTTACCTGTAATAGGCTCTAACTAGGATATATCAGTTGGGGAGAGATTTTTTGTGGGGGAGCGGGTAGCATGCTTAAATGTTCATCAGACTGTCGAGTTCAAACAAAATCTAGCTTCTGTGTTGCTAAGCAGGACTGCTCTGGGTGGTTGGGAGCCCTTCAGCAGAAGGAGTCAATCAGCAAGCTGTACCTGACTCCTTACAGTGTGGGAGATTCTGTTTGAGGGGAGAATATCCCTAGCACAAACGATGTATTTCAGTTACAATCAAGGCATTTCTCAGAGGTGAACATTTCAGTTCTCCTGCCCTTTTTTGCTAAATTTCTGAATAATGGCATGGCCAAAATTTGAGATTTCCTAAAAAATAAAAAATAACAATGTATTATTATTTTTTATTTCATCAGTTGGAATAATGAATCTGGCTGTGTAGAAGCTGCATAACTTAATTTTGTAATGTGTTCTTGGACACTGTGTCCCTTGTATCAATTTCTTCTATTCCTAGTTTACAACTATCAACACACAGAACTCGGGCAAACAGTTTCAATGGAAGACCAACCCTCTTAAGATTATAAATGACATTTTCTATCCTGACTTCGTTACTCACACAAAAGGCTCTAAACTCAAAAATATAATATTTGCTTTATCTAAGTGCAACTCTCCCTACCTTTGCCAATTTACTGCACTTTAAATAAGGACACATTCAGCAAGAAAAAGAAAACCTGAATTTTATTTCTTGAAATAGGATGTGATATCATGTACAGTATAATAAACAGAAGTACCGTGCACCCAGTAAATATGAAACAAGATGGTGGCCATACCCTCCTTGTACTATTCTGAGAGTGAGAAACTACGATCATTGTGCTCCATGAAATATTTCTTGCATCCTCTTTTGATATAATGCCTGGTGATTGTAGGCATAAGAAATAAGCATCACCCCAGAAAAGGCATAAAAACATATTTTCCCCAGCAGGTGTCAGTGAAAGTATTGATGGAGGTGTGCTCCTGCCACTGTGTGCAGGCGGGAGGGAGGCCCATTCCTAAGGGTGACTGGCAAGATGAGGTACCAGAATCTGTACACTTTACTGGTGACCTTCCAAATGTTGTTTGGAAGGATCAAATCAGCAAAAGAAGGATCATTATGAGAGAGATATTTTCCTGAATAATTTCTAACACATCATTTTACTACATCTTTTTCCAGTGTGGAAAGGACTCAACAATTTTGCTCTTATTTATCTCAAAGCTCTTTTGTTGGAAAATTTTGTAGCTTAGTAAATAAAATTGTGGGACTTCTCAAGGCCACTCAGTCCATTTGAACTAAGGCCTATCAAGTCTGAACTGGACCAGATTTCACCTCTGATATCATGTGCTAGACAAAGGCAGATGTATTTGGCTTAATTTCTTATGAGGAATTAGCTATTCAACATAGTTGAACATGATTTGCTTAATGAAAATGCGGCTGTATTTGTGGCTTTCTAAGAAGGTGTTGTAAGCAGATAGGGTATGTGGACTCTGGTTTATGACAAAAGCCCAATATTGACAGGTTAGATGTCATGTTTTCTTATTAAGGTAGGTTTGAAAAATGTTTATTTTATAGCTTGATGGAATAATAAGAGCTAAATGTAGTGTAGGAAGCACAAAATATAGGGCATACACAGAGTGAATATTTGGAGTGATAGAGCTTCCACACAACCTCAGAATGGCTGCATTTATGGCAATATTTCCCCCCACAATTACCCTGCAGGACCTGATTAATTCCTTGAAGTAAACTGAAACATGGTTTCAATACATATAAACTGCAGTGCAACTAACACCTTATACCACTGATTGAAGGTTATTTATTGGCAAAGAGGACACTCACCTTTCAAGTCCTGAAGAAGGTTCCTCACTAAATTCTGAGCTTTCACTGCTTCCTACAAAACAAAAGGACATAGGGATCTGTTAACAAGAAAAAGTCCACTTGCCTTAGGAAACTTCCAGAATACACCACAGAAGCCAGACTTATGAGGCCAGAGTGAAAGTGATGTAGGTAAGAAATTGCTCCTGGGGGAAATGTTACCCTGACCAATGTAGCACTGCAGTTTTCTAGGTATAAAATATTTAAAAATTGTCCTTCAGTTTTTATTATCTTCACACAGCTGCATGTTGTATAGTACCTTCTGATTAACACTGCTACATCAGTGATTAAACATAATCATACCAGCCAAAGAGAAAGCACAGACACCAAATATATGACTGATTTCCCTTTAATCAAGACACAGGACAAGTAACATGAAGCAGGTGACGGTGCCATGACAAATCAGCCTGATGCCTTACTTCTCCTCGTCCTCTTATTACTCAATCAGAGCTTTTTAAACCAGCAATTTCCCATTACATTTACTCAAAGGCAACTTAAAGTTACCAGTGTAACCAATTCATTTGCTTTTCCAAACTTGGATTGTTTGGATTTTCTTTTGTTCAGGTGCTCAGTAAAGCAGCAGCCACCACAGCAACAGAAGATTCCCAAATCCCAGGTTGGTTTCCACTGCAAAGGAACTTCACAACATGACAATGAACTGTGATGGCTGATCAGGCAATAGATGACAATGGCACTTTCTCACATTCAGGTTATTAAGTGATAAGCACAGTGCATCATGCATCCAACAAAGTAGGTTCTTGCAAACGGAAATTCATGCCCTGGGAACCAGCCTCTAAATCAGACGAGTTTCCCTCAGTGTCTAAATCAGAAGAGTTTTTACTCCACTAAAATCCACACTGAAAGGTGCTGGCCATTAAACACCCCTCAAAATAGCTGTTTCTTTCCTAACAGCTGATAATGTATTTTATCTGCAGCCAAAGTTAAGCTTTATGCTAAGCTTTGTGAAACACCTTTCCACTTCCTACCGAGACCATTCCTACAAGTAGCTTGTGCTCTCCTGGCTTCAGTAGCATTTCTCTATTTTACAGAAGTGCTGCCACAACTCACAGAAAAAGAACAATACTGAAAAAGAACTGAGTACTCTCTATGACACAGCTGCCACAATCTAGCAAGTTACTTCTTGATAGGAAGACAGAGACAAACGAGAGAGGTGAGTCATGTGAGGTTTCTAGGCAAGCAAAAAGCAGATCTTCACTACTTAAATAATAAATAAATAAATAAATAAATAAATAAATAAATAAATTTTATTTATATCCCGCCCTCCCCAGCCGAAGCCGGGCTCAGGGCGGCTAACAATAATCAACATACTTTTAAAATGTTTCTATCCAAATGACCAATTATTGTTAGTCCTGAAATCAATTTATTTTCTCCTGATTCTGCATTTCTAGGAGCCTCTCTGAGCTTCAAAGCAGGCAGAGAATCAGTGAGACTTTTGTATCCAAACCATTGAATACTTACCTATGGAAATACCATTGGTGAAAACAGAGTTTAATGTGTTGTTTCTGACAGGACTGTGGGACTCTAGCACACTGTCATCCAGCAGGTGGCGTGGTTTCTCTGTTGGGAACGTTGCGCTTTTACTTTCAACTACACTGAACTGACACATCATACTGGAAAATTGGAAAAGGGGAGGGAAAAAGCAAAATGTTCTTATGTAATCTGATAACATCCATTTATTCCCTGCTTTTTTTCCACATGGACATCATCTCACTGTATGATGATCATAAATGTCTGCAAGTCCTAAGTGGAAGGTAGCTAATGGGACCTTTAATATGCTCCTCATTGGCTGCCTGATAATCTATTTAAGAAGTGAGGTCAAGCAGCCTGTATAATTAAGTGGTTATTGCCTTAACATAGGATGGGGATCTGGGAGTTTTCAAGTTCTTCCTCTGATGTTTCTACAAAAGTTGCTTGGTTACAGTGTTGCAGGCCATGAGATTCAATAGTCCTGAATTCCTATCCAAGCAAATTCAATGAGATGATGCTGGGCAAGTAATAAGTATTAATTCAAAGATTCCTAACAGTGGTAGAATAAGTTGAATGCTGGAAATCTTATCTGAAAAGCTGATGCTTCCCACTGTGTTGAAACTTCCCAAATCTATCGGTAAAACTTATTTCAGAAAGCCTAGGTGAGGCAGAGGCACAATTTATTTGGCCTGTAAATTGGGAACTAAACAAAAAAAATGGTATATCTGGTGATATACCAACTCCCACAGAGTTTGGGGGTAAGAATGGCACTAGAATTTGTCTAAAAAGGCAGAAAGTCCAGCACTTGCAAGATAAGACAAGGAGGTTCTGAGGTAGATGTTTTACTAGTAATGAGTGTCACTCCTGTGAGATTAGAAAAGGGGAGTGGGACCACCACTGGGAAGAATATTTCTGCTCTCAGTGAGTTTTCAATTGCTGAATTAAACCTTAATGATGTCTGAGTAAACTGTAAGAGCTGAGAAAGATGATGCAGATTGGAACACCCACTTGTTTCCCAGGCTGTGACTCTTCCTGTGTCGTGGTACAGGAGGAGTTGGCAGGCTGGCTGCCACCGAGGCATCAGGACAAGTTGGTCTCCTGCTGAACCTCATAGCTGCTGACACCTCTGACGGACCTACAAAATAGACACCAATTAATGCTAAACTGATGCTGAGGAAAGACATTGCTAGGTGTCATGTTATTTGCTTTTGGAAGAGCTGAATGACCCTGTAGAGACAGGTGGAAATTATGTGGGGGGGGGGGGGGGAAGGAAGGAAAGTGGCACCTGCTTAAAGACTATTGTCATTGACCTCAAATGGCAGGTGCTTCCCCAAACACTGCTTCTGGCCTCCTGGAATTACACCATCCATTCCTATTAAGAATCTATCCAATTAAACAAAAATAGCAATTTGTCATCAAAATTATGTGCAAGAATAGTTTTGAGACCAAGTCCCACACAAAAAATACTGGCTTTTCTATTACTTTAATGAGACTTGTCAAAAGCATAACATACAGAGCCAGAACAATACGTCGGGCGTAATCTTCAATTTCTAACAAAAACATATGCTTTGAGTTTGGTTTGTAACCCTACCCGTCTGTAAACAGTTTGTTAGTATTGACTTGTAGCATGAGTATCTATGGGAAACGCAAGGATGTTCCATGTAAATCACAGCCAGACAGATGTCAGCTCTGGAACTTTGAGAAGGTCTTTGTGCCAACAAGCTACACATTTTTAGCTAGCACACACGCAAAGCAACAGAGATGGAACAGAGTTATCAAGTTTTAAAGTGGTTTCCTCAAGTTGGCTGAAGATAATTCTCTCTGTGTGTGTGAGAGAGAGAATGAGTGAGTGAGAGAAAGAGAGAGAGAGAGAGAGAGAGAGAGAGAGAGAGAGAGAGAGAGAGAGAGAGAGGAGAAACAGAATTAGCTATAGGTGGCTGAAAAATTGCTACCAGATGGAAACAAGATTGTCTCAGCTGAGACAACAGGTCCTAAAGCAATAATGTCCAAGGAATGGAAAGAGAGTTCAGCTCCTACGTATTATTGACATTTCAGACTGCTAAAAAGCTCCACGAAATGACTGGTTTCTATAGGGGCTTTAGGATTTAGGCAGCTGAGAGGAGAGGGGTAAGGACTGCTTCAAGTCTTCTGCATATCCTACAGTGAAAACAGTACATATATGAAAAAGGGTGAAACCTGGACATAGTGCAATGATCACTTGCATCTATACAACTAGGTTTATATACACTGAGAAGATGGGATTCACTCTGGCTGACCAAAGCCTGTACATGTGGAACAGGCATGTATGGAATCAACATGTGACAAATATAAATATGGGTTTGATGCTCTTGCTATATGAAAGTGCTATCTGAGTAGGAATTTTTGAATGTTTTAAGTGGCCCAAAATCACATTGGTGGGTTTCAATTTCAGCAGTGATGAAGTGCATCAGAGTAAATATATGTGAACCTTAATCTAAAACTAACATTACTCTGCATCTGGTGAAAACTTGGTTCAGATATGCTAATGGCAGGTAAGCCATGCATGAAGCAGGGAAGTTGGGCAATCATGTTTCCTTAAAAAAAAGTTTGAACTCTGGGATTCATGGCATTGACTACAGTGAACAAAAGAGCAGCAACTCTTTCCCACAGAATAAAGAATGTACTGACAGATGTTGGATGCCACCTAGTGAAAGTAGGGTACTATACCATACTTATATTCTATGCCCAGTCTTCAGCCTGGAGTTACAGAAATATAGATGGCATAGATTTCTCGTGGAAACTTACTTTTATTTTCTTTTTATTTCTCAAAGTCCTAGATTTTAGCTGTGCCATTGGTGAAAGCAAACTAAGCAAACCACATCTCCAGGCCTTATATTTGACACAAAATATAAGCAGAAGAATGAAAGGCCTGTTTTGGAAAGGAGGATACAAAACTAGTGTAAGGATCTAAAGTGGAGATGGAATGAAACCTCTTGGACATTTCTATGCTACAGTCACTGCAGAAAAAGAAAGTGTATTTTATGTGTTCTTGTTCTCTGTCTTTCACTCACACACACATACACGTGACTGAAGCAGCTTCTTGCATGTCTGCCCTGGTGGATCAATAAGGGTTTGAAGCACTCAGCACTCTAGAAGGGTGAGTCACTTTGGCATTATGCAGTTTCTGAGAAGGCCTTATATTAAAAGGTCAAAAACATTTTCCAAAAATGCAGCTCTGCTCATTTCTTGTCCAGGGGTGTAACCAGAACCACACACTAGAAGTTGTTGCATGAGAAACACTGTCGTGTGTGTGTGTGTGTAGAATTTTGTGTACTAACTGCTGCTTCTCAAAGTTCCATTGGTTCAGTCCTACAATATAAGCCCTTAGACATTCTACTTCTGTCTTGTTGATACCATTGTAGCAGACTGTCAGTTAAGAGATTATGAATCCATTCTGAAGCCTGTCATGGTGGGAGATATGGGGCTAGTGAGTAGAGTGAGGAGAATTTATCAAAAGATGAGTTCTGGGACAACTTTGTGGTACATTTTCTAAATGTAGCACTTGGTTTCACCAGGATTTTACTAGTCACACTTTAATAAAGGAGAGCATTTCCTCAACCAAAATCTGAGAACACACTTCAACATGATCCCTATCTCTTACATAAGATTGATGACCAGGTGTCTGAAAGTATTGTTTACATCCCATGTGCATAAACAAAAGTGAAAGATTGAAGGAGACCTTCAGGTGCTATTGTGATCTGAATCTATGTTACCAGTGAGTCCCAGCATGCAATGCATACCCATAAACAGTTACATTGCTAATTTTCTACAAATGAAGGCAGCGATCAGGTCCATTTTTTTGGTATTTTTATTCCACTGCCACAGAGGAAAGTATAAAATATGTTAAACATTCGAGTGGTATTGATGCTATACAATTCAGAATACACAGAATAAAAGCAAAACAAACAAACAAATATTCACAGAAAGCCAAGCCCCAAAGGCAACAGAGTGCCGCTGCTACCCATAATTGACAATAATACATCACTGAAAGCAATATCAGTTCCACTACAGTATCCTGAGGCCAGTAACTGGTTAACTAACATCTGCTCATTACCTCTGCATGCAAAGCCAGTGCAGCATCCTGTTTTTGTGCAGAAATCAATGGAAGTCAACCCTATGACTTGATTTGATGGCAGTAGGCAAAGAGATGGAGGAGGCAGCTGAACACAGACAAGCTCAGCCTACAACTGCATTATTCAAAACAATGCAGTTAAAACAATGAGCTTCCTGTGGCACCTGAATCAAGGCCCTTAAGTTTTCAACATAGATCAGCTGGTGATTAAACCAGTGGAAACTCAGTGCTGACCCAAAGTAAACAACTAGTTGCACAGTCAAACCCTTTCTATTGTATAAGGGATTAGGTGATATGATTTGTTGCTTTACTCATAATCCATTTGAAACACTTTGGTTGTTCTTTTTCTTATAAATCAAAATGCTGCTTTGTTTTTTTAAGATCTTTTGAGAAGTTAACCCTGTTCTGGGTTTACCGAAATCTGTTGCTCAACCACTGCAGCAGACCACTCAGTTGAGAAATAAAATTTATTTGCTACATTGTGTAATCTCTGTATTCACACTAATCTCTGTAGTTCCTTTTCAGAGTTACTGGTCTTATTGACAGAAGTTCCAGCTTTTAAATACACGTGAGAGCAAGTAATTTTGGCTGCTTGTTCCCACTAAATGATGTCAACTGCTAACAAATACCCCTCCTGTTTATTAGTTCCCCACCCTACCCACTTCTTGTGCATACTATTCATGTTCATATACCTCCCAATGAAACAAATGATGTCTAGCATGATTTTCCAATCACTTGGCACAGGAACACACATGCTTGGTTTTCATTATTTCTTCACATTATTGTCAAGATGACACTGACATATACACTGAAATAACATACAGAAGGTATTAAAACATTATTACAAACTGTTTGGGGAACTTGAGAAAAGCCCAGCAGAAGCTGACGAGTGCTGTTTAGAAAGCTGTGGCAGGAACATTTGGAAAAGTTGACCACGTAGCTTTAATATCCCCAAGGATCTCACTGTTTTTTCCTTTGCATAATTTTTCCATGAATAATCATTCAAGTGCTATAAACAAATGGTAACTTATGCAATCCTTTATTAGCACATTAAGCCTCAAGAGTGTAAACGTTTAGTTCACTAATTTTGCCCTAATAAAACAAAACAGGAGCTGATAGATCTCAAGCTGATGAAATGACTGAATGGGGAGCCACAAATCTCATAGTTTGAACTGAGTAACAAGCAGAAGACATTTTAAGTTTTTAAAAAAACTTTTGGGTTTGGTGCATAAAAGTGTTATTGATGCTAAGTTGGGTAAAGGTCTACACAGCCTATGTGAAATTTGGCCAGATACTTACCTACTTAATTGCTAATGTAACCATAACTCTGGGCCTGGTTAAGAACCAGGCACAAAACAGACGCTTAAGAAAATCAGAGAAGAAATCTGTCAAACAGAAGAAAAATATAAGCATGTTGTAAAAAGGGTTAAGCCTTTAGCTCTGGCTATTGCAAAATCATAGTTTTCCTTGTTTCAGTGTTTTGCTAAATGCCCACTAAAGTCTATTAAAATGTACAATATGTGGAAAGCCTGCAAGTTACATCTGCTGTGTTGCAGGCACCAAAGAGAGACAAATAAAAGGAACATGTTTGGTGTTTTTTAAAAAATCAGATCAAATCCCTGTTTTGACTCTAACTAGGCAGCTCTGTGAAAGAAGATGCAAAGAGATGACCAATGAAAACAACAGGGAGCCAGGAAGATACATTTTAACTGCCACAGACAGTCATTTCTGCTTGAGGGACAAATTACATTGAATGCATTTTTAATTAGGAAGCTTAGAAATGGTCACATTTCTTTATTTATAAAAGCAGGCATAGGGCTCGTAATCTGGATCAGGACTATGGTGCTTCTCCGCCCACCCCAATTTTCGATTTGGAAATTGTCCCCTAGGACTGCTATTTCATTCTAAAAGTCCTGGTGTATGCTCTGAAGGCAAAGGAAGCTACCACCTTTGCTGATGCTAAGCCAGTCTGGGTTTAGTCAGTGCCTGAATGGAGAGCTCCTGGGGGCCATAGGTATGTTACCTTGGATTCCATGATTGCAGAAATGAGGGGTATAAATGTAAGAAATAAACATTTGAGTTCCATTCTGCCCTCTTTAAAGAATCATATGGTACAGCATATGAAAGAAGGCACACTGGGTAATAAATCAGTTACAAATGATAGCAAACACCAAACCAGGCTCAGTAACTTAGAAACATTTCTTCCTTCCATATCACTACTTTCTTAATATATAGCAGCATTAAGTTGGCCACCTATCCACTGTGGTTTCTGAGGGCTACTAGTTCTGTTACATTTGTTCAGCACTTATCTCTATTGTATATAACGTTATATGTTTTATTTTTAGAGATATGTAGCGCAGGTAATTCCTGAAGAATGGAGACACCCTGTACCTGTACAGAAGTCCCTTTGTGATATGCGAAGTGCTCCTATACATCTATACATGCTGAAATCTGAAGTGTGATTCTTCTCAAATCTTTACTTTCAAATAAATACAAAGGCCTAAGGCTTTAAAAAGTGGATGACATCATTAAATAAAGATTAAGCTATTTCATTATAAATTCCCCAAAGAGATAAATCATTGTTAGTTTACAGAATGCATTTCCTTCCTAATGTCAATGTCCTTCATGGTTTTGCTCCCATAGGAAAATTTACTTTGTCCAGGGAAAAAATGACAAAATGAAATAGCCTGTTATTGTGCCTCAGTTTAGCCTTGACCAGCTTTAAATATATTCTCTTAAATATGTTGCCCAAACTTCATCTGTTATGTTCTTCTACCAGACACTGGAAAGTGTCTTACTGCTCAAACAAGTGGACATTTATGTGGCAAACAGCTCGACAAGTATCACAATAGCATCCCCCATGTCACATACATTTAAAAGAAAAATGGTACCTTCATTTATATTTAAAAGCAATTTCATTTTGGCTACAATTGAGCTCTAGCATGATGTAACAAGAGGTGTAATAGCTTAGCAGTTGTATCAGTGTGTCTTACAATCTCCAATTAATATACAAAATTCACATTAATGTTCATTAATTGCATGTACAAATGCAAATTTTAAGAATTTTTGACCATCAAGCGAGACTCAAACACAACAGCATTCTCCCACATGAGATTCCCTGTAACTGGTATTCAAAGGCAGATTGCCTTCAACAATGGAGGCAGAAAATACTCATTGTAGCTAGTAGCCCTTGATAGCTTTATCTTCCGTGGATATGTCTAACTGGCTTTCAACACCATCCAAGTTGGTAGCCATCATTACCTCTCAAAGTGAATCCCATGGTTTTACTACGCACTATGTGGCGGTGTGGAGGCAGGGGGCCATGGGAGTTTATTAGCTTTGGCACCAGGAGAGGGATCCAGTGATTTATGGGGTTTGGTACCGCCCATAAGGTAGAAGCCAGGCCGAGTGGAGGAAGAAGGGTCAGAGTGATCTGAGACAGAGGGAAGCACACAGGATGTGTCGGGAGAGGAGGAAGAGATTGTTCAGGCAAGGGATGGGCCAGCAGACTCCTTGCCATTCCCCACCCCACTGGTTCCTAGTACCAGGAGGGGTTTGAAGAGGGAACAGCAGTGATACCTTTTATGTAGGAGCTGCCTCAGGTTGCACACACCCCATCAGATGAGGGTACATAAGCGGGGGTGGGGGGGGCATGGTCTCACTGTTGCTGCAATTACTCCACAGGCACAGACTTGGAGAAAGCACCTATATCCACCACTGCCATACTTGCTCACAAAGAAAAGCAATTTCCACCTCTCCTCTATTCAGAACAGAAGGGAGGGAGGGTTCCAGTCCAATCAAATCTGGGCATATTTAAGGGGTCATGTTCAAATTAGGAGTGGCTGGACCAGTACAATCAGAATTAGAGCAAGAAAATGAAACAGTCTCTCATGCTTCATGGATTTTTGAAGGGATATTTACTGAGACCTTTTTGGGCAGGCAAACTGGTGCCTGTCATTGCCATGTTGACAGCCCTTGGCTTAGAGAAGATATAGGTTCAGTCACCAAGGGGAGGGTAGTTAGAATACCAGGAGGAACTAAGTTTGCCACCAAGGGTGGGGTACAAAAGAGGGTTCTGAGTTTTTATGTCTGGTGAACGATTTTAAGTCTTCAGTAATGCTAATACGTGACTATTGCTGGTGGTGGCACTGCCTTCAGTTGCAGCATGAAGCTTTCTTCACCTGGGCTTAAAGCAGACAAATGAAATTTGTCAATAAATTTGTGAGCAGATAAAAACAATATTCCAAACCCCCAAACACAGAGAAATAAATCAAATGGGCATCTGTTAAGATTAGGAAAGTACTGAAGTTGTACCACTGTCAGCACCAGAGATAGGAGGAAGGGTTCTGCTGGATGTTTCATTCCTGTCTCTTTAATGACTACCAGAAAATAAGCTATCAAAGCCATAAGACCAAAATTAAGAACAGGCATGACAATTAGGCACTTCTGGCTTGCAGTAAATGACTTGCTACTAAAACATCCACAACAAAGCTATTTACTAGTATCCAAGGTTACATCTAACACAAACTGCATAACTAAATGTCAGACTAATTGTTTACGTGGAAAACGATGTTTTCCTTTGAATCCAAAATGAAGGAAGTTCCATCTGGATTACGTCACCAGTGTAGTAGCCTGACTGGCCAAAGGAATATAAATGCACAAACATCTTTGCTTATTCTCTCTTTTCATTTTTCTTCTTTTTAACTCTTATTTTGCATGTACTCCAGATCTAACAAAGTGTGCTCATTGCAAGCTCATTCCAGGGTCAGACATATTGAGCATGACTGGGCCAATTTCCACCTCATTACGGTAATGTAATTCCTCTGACTTAAGGGAGTTGCTCTTCTGCATTCACAGTGGGGTAATGGAAACGAGAATGCTCTTGTCGGGAAGTATTATGGGGCCTCAACAGTGATGTGGTTTCACGGAGTTTAGCATGAAGAAATTGAAGAAACAAAAGGATCTATTTATGGCTGGAGCACTGCCTACTGCCTTGAAAAGAACATGACCTGCTTGACCTAGTCCTTCACCTCTCAAATAAACACTACAGTGTATGTAATGATTGGCCATTTTCTTCTATCCTCCATGATTCTTCCCAGAGACTGTATTGGAAGTTCAAGGGTCAAACAGTGCAAAGACCTAACACACAACAGTCCAGACTATGGAATGCTTCACAGATAATGCTTTACCTATGGTGAGATAATCTCTACAAAGGGAGGGGTGTGTGGAGAGTGTACACTGTCTTTTGTTTAGCATGCGTTGGGTTTTAATTCTAACCACAAGGACATGGATTGTGATGCTGGCTTCCAGAGTCATGGTTTTGCACCTAAATTAATACTTATTTCTAAAAATATACAGTAGTTAGTAAATCAATTTTAACTTCATCACTGACATTATTTCTGTGTAAGAAAATAACTTGTGAGAAGTGAGTCTTATATGTACTGTATCCACTAATATGTTTGGTTTCTTAAAATGACACTGATCGTATTGAAATGCATACAGCAAAAATGCAAAGCAGGTTTGCATCAGACCAAAATGCATTACTGAGGAACACGGAAAGCTGCTAGAAACTTAATGGTGAGGTTTTAGGAATGAGGACAATTCTTTAACACTTTTCTACATTTAAGAGCTATCAGATGCTGGGAACATACACAATTTCTGCTCTGTATTACGTTAAAACATTCTCTGGGAAAAATTATTGAAGCACATGTTCCAAAACAATCCGTCTGCTGGCTATGGTGCTCATGTTGGACATCTTTTCGTCTACGTTACAGGAACACAGATGGCTTTTTTCATCATAAGACACTTGATTGGAAAATGTGAACAGTTGAAATATTTTAAATGCTGTCCAAATAGATATTGTCTCCCAGTCCTCATGATTCTGTGGCACCACTAAAGAACTTAAAATGTCCCCATTAGAATTCTACAACTTCTAGAAACGTAGGTACTTTGTACAACCCTGAATTTGAAAGCTTTTTACTACATATAAATGGTACTAATGGGCTAGTTTTACTCTATGGGTAGCATTCAGAATTTAGCATGAATGGTGGCAGCAGAAACAGAAAACCAGCCATCAATATAAAACTACTCTTGTGAAAAGTACTTCTGTCTCTTGTCCATCACTTGGTCTGATTTCTGGAAAGTTGGTTGGCAAACAAGCAGACAGCTGGTTTGCTCTGACATGTCAAAGCCAAAATTGTCGGAGAATAAAGCTGTATTGACTGAGTTTCATGTTGTCACAGGACACTTTGCAAGAAAACCACATTTCAGTGAAATGATCTTCAGTGAAGTAGGAGCAGGCATTTGCTAAAGATGGGTAGGAATGAACCCTTAATTATGCAGTCATCAGATGGCCAACATACAAACTTCACAAAAGAAAAGGAATCAAAGAAGCTCCTGTTCACCTGAATGGATTATGATAACTCAGTTCATTAACACTACAGAACACCCCATGTGTGACCTCAGCACAGACATTTTATTAATAATGATAATAATAATGTTATTACTGTATTTTTGTGTGTATAAGATGCTCCCATGTATAAGACAACCCCTATTTTATTTTAACACAAAATTAAGAAGTCAGTATTTTAAACATCAAACAGAATAATTCTGGTGGGAGGTGGCCCAAAGTTTGGATTGCCATATTTCAAGAGGCTTAGCCTGGGCCACCTAGGTCACCTGCATCAGAGTTTGAACCCAAGCCCAGACCACCTGTGCCAGAGCTCAAACCCATGTGCATTCACCATCCATGTATAAGACAACCCCCAATTTTTTACTATATTTTTTAAAGCAAAAAACATCGTTATTTATACCCTGTCCATCTGGCTGGGTTGAACCAACCACTCTGAGCAGCTTCCAAAGCACATAAAAACAAAATAAAACACCAGACATTAAAAACTTCCCTATACAAGGTTGCCTTCAGATGTCTTCTGAAGGTTGTAATTATTTATCTCCTTGACATCTGATGGGAATAAATGATAATGATAGTGATAATGATCTTCCTTTTCAACCTTCAACTTTCCCATGTCTCTTTCCTTTGGTAGCTTCCTTTTTTTCCAGGCTAATGAGTCTATATGCCCCTATGCAGTCCTGACTGGCACACACTGCTTTTTATTTAGTACCAGAAACCCAGTCTTTTTATTATTTCTGTGAAAGCTCTTTGTCTTCTGCAGTATGAGTAAGATTACAGAAAACAGTTTTCATAATCAGGTAGCCCCTAGTGGACTGAAGGAACCACTGCCAGGGCTGAGGGGCAGAGGGAAAGAATAATTGTGTCTCCTCTAAGCTGAAAACAGTCTTAGTGGAATGGAACTTTACTGAATAACCCTCTCTGCTGAACACGTACTAACCCCTGTCTTTCAGAGGACTGTAACTTGGCTGACCCTGGGCAGAATTTCACACATGCTGCAAAAGCCAGTACGGCTGATGTAAAAGGGACACGCTGACCCTACCACGTTGCAAATCTAGAATCCAAAGAATGGAGACATTGGAGACAATAAAGAAATCCCCCTCTCTTCATTTTTAGTAGTGATTGAGATAAGCTCCATGGTCCAGGATATTCCAGCATGAACTAAGGGAAAGTTATGAGCCACTAAAAATAGGGATTTCTAGTAGAAATATCTTGGAACACCTTAACAAAAAATGTCTGCTCCAGTTCCAACTATACAATGTATTGACCACACTGAACGTTTTTGTTGCTGGGGCAACAGCTGAATTTTTTGTGTTTATTTAGTTGTCCTCAGTATCACACCACACAAGCAACTCTGCTTAAACAAGTTGGCTCAGGAATGCATTTAAGCTTCAGAAATGTTCATTTCTTGATCTGTTTAACAACACTTTTATAGTCCTATAAGTGCTTCTTGTTTAGTGGGCACTAACACACAAACATATGAAAAACCGATGGCATTTATTGTATTATTGGCAGCAGATTAGAGCTTTCCAGCTGGGCAAGGACCAAAAGGCAGTGGTGAGCTTGTCAAAACTGCATGCTAGAGCCAGCCTCAGATGGAAAACCTAATGGAAGAATGGAGCTACAGGAGTATTTCCAAAGGCCACTGTGGGCAACTAAACAAACCTACCTCCCCCCCCCCCCGCCACAAAAAGCTTATATGGGAGAGATGTGGGCCTGATCAAGCCCAACCACAACAGATGCTACTGAAAGCTTATGGTGACAAAGTGATAAAGCTCACAGTTTGCAAAGAATCTGTTCTTCAGGAATTATTCAGTATCATTCACTTATGTGACAAAATAAACACTCATCCTGTTCCAAAGGATTTTGATCTCAAAGAGATGGATGATAATCTTTCCTGGATACAACAATGCCAAAGGATCCTGTTTTGCATCCAGCTCAACATTTCTTTCTAAAACTTTATTTTTTAAATTTGAACTATCTTTCATCATTCCTATAATACACTTGAGGACTATTTTAAAAATAAATAAACAGGGCCAATGTGGGCCAAACTACATGTGATACTGGAGCAATAATTTTGGTGCTTCTGACATTAATTTTCTTTATGTAAAAACAATTGCAGAACCCTTAGTCTGTGGTCTGAGGGGTGGGAGATAACTGCCGCTGCAGTCTGGTTCAGATCACACCCCCTGGAGCTGCTATTAGCTACAGAGAAGAAAACCTGCAAGCTTAAATGAAGAATGGTAAAGTGACTTCCACCTTGGAATATATATATATATATATATATATATATTTGCTTTCGTAGATTTTCACGGGTACAGGAATGCAGGTTTTGGTGTCCTCGGGTGTCTTCCCGTGTAAAAGTTGGGGTGTCTAGGCGACGTTTCGACGAGGTCTCACTCGTCATCTTCAGGCTGGTGCTTTCGGCTTCTTGTTACTGGAACAGAGCGGGATCTCAATGTTTGAGTTCCTATAAATACTGTAGAGGGGGTGTGGTGTCTAGCCTCCAATGTTCTGGGCAGAGAGGAAGTTCCCAGGCTAGTGTGCCTTTTCTTCTTTTGTTCCTTAATTACTTGAGAGATACCTTGAGTGATTTCTTGAGTGATATCCTGAGTACCACTTAGGTGGGTCATTAGGTGTGGATTAGTTGCTAAAGTCTTTGTGTCTTGACCTCTTGAACTTTGTGAAGAGTTTTCCTGAGAAGATGGCTGTATTGCACTTAGTTGTGCTTTGGCTTGGCTTCGTGTATAGGGGCGAGCTGTGGTTTTGTGGCTTGTGTCAGCCAGATCTGTGTGGGGATTGCAGGGGGGTGCAGCATCCGGAGGTGCCACCATGGATTGGCTACTGGATGGTGTCAGTAATTCATCTGTGGAGAGGGTCTGGGTTTGGGTCTGGTGTGGTTGATTGGTGTTGGCGTTCTGTGTGCCTCTGGATCTGGTGTCAGTTTTTGTGGGGAGGGCTAATTTCCAGATGTCTGGCAAGCGGGATGTGTCGTCACGCTTGTTCATGTTGTGAGGGTGTTTCTCTATCTCGATGGCTTCCATGATTATTCTCTTGTGGTGATGTTCCGTGTTAAAGAGCAATTTGGAATCTGCAAAATTAATTTCGTGTCCTGTTTCTTTCATGTGTTGGAAAAGAGAGGAAGTTTTTTCTTCTTTTTTGACGGCATTCTTGTGTTCTGCGATACGTGCATTTATTCGTCTGTTTGTTTGTCCAATGTACGTGGCTGGGCAGACTTTGCAGGGTATTTCATAGATCCCTTGGTTTTCCAACTGGATTTTATCCTTGGGGTTTCTGAGGATATTGGCTATTTTTTGGTTGGTGCAAAAGGCTGTTTTGATATTGTGTTTATGGAGGATTTTGCTAATTTTATCTGTAGTGCCCTTGATATAAGGAAGGAGGGCCATGCCATTGTTTTCTTCTGTGTCTTGGTTTTTGGGGGGTGTTTCCTTTTGGATTAGCTTCGTAATCCTGTTTTGCTGGTATCCATTGGCAATTAACACATTTGAGAGATTCTGTAACTCAGTTGTCAAGTGGTCTTTGTCAGCCAGGCGTTTGGTTCTGGAGATGAGAGTCTTGGCTACGGAGTTTATTTGTGCAGGGTGGTGGTGTGATTGTGCATGTAAGTAGCGGTTGGTGTGTGTTTTTTTCTGGTAGATAGTGTGTCCTAGGGAGCCATCAGGTTTTTTGTAGATTAGGACGTCAAGGAAGGGAAGTTGGTTGTTGGCTTCTATTTCCATAGTGATCTCGCTAAATTTCTCGCCAAGCAACTTCAGCCCTATGCAGAATCCATCTCTTCACACGTACCAAACTCCTTCCAGTTCATAGAAACAATAAAGAAGCAAAACCTACATCCTAATGACCTACTTGTGAGCTTCGATGTTGTATCTCTCTTCACACAAGTGCCCATTAATGAAGCCTTGACAGCTATTCAAAACAAATACAATCCCCCCGAATACATCTTGGACCTGACCAACCACTGCCTAACCAACACGTACTTCATCCACAATGGACAAAGATACAAACAGATAGAAGGAGCACCTATGGGATCACCCCTCTCACCGGTCATCGCAAACCTGTACATGGAACACTTTGAAACCAATGCTTTAGACAAGTCAGAACACAAACCCAAACTTTGGCTCAGATATGTTGACGACACCTTTGTAATTTGGCCACACGGGAAGGAAAAACTGGATAGCTTCCTCACACATCTCAACAACTTACACCCCAAAATACAATTCACTATGGAAATAGAAGCCAACAACCAACTTCCCTTCCTTGACGTCCTAATCTACAAAAAACCTGATGGCTCCCTAGGACACACTATCTACCAGAAAAAAACACACACCAACCGCTACTTACATGCACAATCACACCACCACCCTGCACAAATAAACTCCGTAGCCAAGACTCTCATCTCCAGAACCAAACGCCTGGCTGACAAAGACCACTTGACAACTGAGTTACAGAATCTCTCAAATGTGTTAATTGCCAATGGATACCAGCAAAACAGGATTACGAAGCTAATCCAAAAGGAAACACCCCCCAAAAACCAAGACACAGAAGAAAACAATGGCATGGCCCTCCTTCCTTATATCAAGGGCACTACAGATAAAATTAGCAAAATCCTCCATAAACACAATATCAAAACAGCCTTTTGCACCAACCAAAAAATAGCCAATATCCTCAGAAACCCCAAGGATAAAATCCAGTTGGAAAACCAAGGGATCTATGAAATACCCTGCAAAGTCTGCCCAGCCACGTACATTGGACAAACAAACAGACGAATAAATGCACGTATCGCAGAACACAAGAATGCCGTCAAAAAAGAAGAAAAAACTTCCTCTCTTTTCCAACACATGAAAGAAACAGGACACGAAATTAATTTTGCAGATTCCAAATTGCTCTTTAACACGGAACATCACCACAAGAGAATAATCATGGAAGCCATCGAGATAGAGAAACACCCTCACAACATGAACAAGCGTGACGACACATCCCGCTTGCCAGACATCTGGAAATTAGCCCTCCCCACAAAAACTGACACCAGATCCAGAGGCACACAGAACGCCAACACGAATCAACCACACCAGACCCAAACCCAGACCCTCTCCACAGATGAATTACTGACACCATCCAGTAGCCAATCCATGGTGGCACCTCCGGATGCTGCACCCCCCTGCAATCCCTACACAGATCTGGCTGACACAAGCCACAAAACCACAGCTCGCCCCTATACACGAAGCCAAGCCAAAGCACAACTAAGTGCAATACAGCCATCTTCTCAGGAAAACTCTTCACAAAGTTCAAGAGGTCAAGACACAAAGACTTTAGCAACTAATCCACACCTAATGACCCACCTAAGTGGTACTCAGGATATCACTCAAGAAATCACTCAAGGTATCTCTCAAGTAATTAAGGAACAAAAGAAGAAAAGGCACACTAGCCTGGGAACTTCCTCTCTGCCCAGAACATTGGAGGCTAGACACCACACCCCCTCTACAGTATTTATAGGAACTCAAACATTGAGATCCCGCTCTGTTCCAGTAACAAGAAGCCGAAAGCACCAGCCTGAAGATGACGAGTGAGACCTCGTCGAAACGTCGCCTAGACACCCCAACTTTTACACGGGAAGACACCCGAGGACACCAAAACCTGCAGGTTTTGGTGTCCTCGGGTGTCTTCCCGTGTAAGTTACTTTTACACGGGAAGACACCCGAGGACACCAAAACCTGCATTCCTGTACCCGTGAAAATCTACGAAAGCATATATATATATATATATATATAAGCTTTCTCGGCAAACTACTATAATATTAACATTTACAGTCCTCCAGATGTTATTGGTCTATAACTCCCATCATTCCTAGCCATTGGCTATGCACTAACATATTAACTGAGTGTCATAACTTACCGAATATCCACAAATTCCAGGGAACCAGTAGCGGGAGGGGCAAACTACAAGCAGGTTTATGTATCTTTATTCTGGCACTTTTTTTTTTTTTAACCAAAAGAAGTCTCTGCAGGCTGTAAGATTCAGCAAGGAAGAACACTCTAATCTAAAATTGCTAGATGATTAATCACCTTGCAGATAGTTAAACCTGCGATATAGACCCTGCAACAAGCAACTGCCAACTATGCTCACATAATCTACTCAGCTACAGAACTCAAAACCAGCAACCACAGCATCAGTGGCTCACTCATCTGCACATCTTCCAACTTGATATAAACCATCCCTTGACAACACTGCCCTTCTGCTGTCTACATGGGACAAACAGGCCATGCAAGAGGAAAAATGTAAAGGTTGGCATAAGAAGTGGCAACATTCTGACACCAGTGGGAAAACATTTCTGTCTCCCATAACACTCTACTGTTAATCTAGAAGCCACCACTTTTCAACAGCAAGAGTTCAAAAAAGGTTCCAGCATGAAATAGCTGAACTATTCAATCAGTGAATTTAATTCAGTTTGGGACTTAATTGGCACTTTGTGTTTCTTTTACCAGTGTTGAATCAACATAGCTAGTAAGTTTTGATAATCAGCGACAACAATTGTGAATGGACCACTTTTTTGCTCTCTTGAATTCATTGGGGCCATGTATTTCCATGATGCAGACCTACTGCCACTCCATGTATTTCAGGTCTTTGGCTCCACTGAACTTTTCTTATTTGTCTCGAATATCTCTATCGGGGTGGGGAACTTTCTTCATCCCAATGGCCATATCCCCTTCTAGGCAAATTTCCATGGGCTGCATGCCAGTGATGGGTGGGGTCAGAGGCAAAAGTGAATGTGACACAGAATTGATCAGATCCCAGCCTTACAAAGCAGCTCAGGGAGGGTGGCCATGCGCCATGAAGGATGTCATGTGCCCTTCAATCCTAACTTCACCCTTGAGGGGCTGGGATTGAAGGGTACATGGTGTCCTCGCACCACCTTGCCCAAGCTGGGGGTGGGAGGATCTGATCAGAGCCCTGTGCAGCTTTGCAAAGCTGGGATCATTTTAATATTGAAAAAGAGGATGTGTCCAGGAAAGAGAGGACATATGGCAACCCTACAAATTGTTCTGATGAGTAATGATGATAGCGATAAAGAAGGGCCTTTGGGTGAGACAACTGGTATCCTGGCTTAAATATATCGGGGAAACCCATCATCTTCGCTGCCAAGTGTGGGCGATTGGGTAAGCTGCATTTGGATGCAGAACAGTGACCAGAGTGTACCCCAAGAGGAAAGAGAAAGCCTGGAGGATTCCAGGGAAGCTGGAGATTGCTTGAAGAGAAGCTGTTATTGTGTTTTTAAATGTGTCGTGTTTCTATGATCTACTTTGATGTTGTGTTCTTAATACTGTTAGTAACTTTTCTTTTATTTCTTGCATAGCTGTGGAAAGCAGTCCCTTTTGCTGAAGGGGTGATGGTGTTATAGATTTTGGAGGGACCCTCCTGAACCCCAGAAATTAATAAATGGTAGGATTTTTATTATTTGGGATGTGAAGGGAGAGTTACAATCTGCAGAGGAATTCCTGAGCTAGCCTATGCAAAATTACCTGGCCAAGCTAGGCCCATTAAGAGATGATACAGGGTCAGTGAGATCCATTGGCAATGCAAGAGAACTATCCTCCCCCCTTGCTCTGAGGTGTGAACAGAGACTGGGGGTTTAGAAGGTTGCCAGTGTAACTGGGTTTAGAGGAAAAGAGAGTTTTTAATAGGGTGTTCTGAGAAGGAGGAAGAATCCATCTTTGGCAGGCTGGCTGAAGGCTGGCTGCACTGCTGTGGGGGGACAAGCCTCTCATGAAATGACCATGCTGTGAGATCCGGACTCCCTCCATGCAGGTGTAAATAAGTGAATATACTATATTTCTTAAAGCTACGACGGTGTCTCAGTTCTCCAAAGGAACACAGACCCCAGGGGAGTGCCTGGAACCCCATGGACTCTTGCTATTGCTCAGCAGAAAGAGGGGGAGGCACCCAACTTTTGTAACATTATGATGATCTAAAAGCAGCACTGGATTGTACAAAAAAGGCAAAGGAAAATGTGGCAATCAGAAGCAGACACATTTTGTAAATTCAATGATTTCTTCTTACAAAGGAATATGTTCAAATAGTTCCCACTGAGATACAAGACAAACTTATACAAAAGCCCCTCTGAACATCAAGTGAAATCCTTCTCCATATCTTACATGGGTACTTCCAAAGCAGTTATACTTATTTCTGTCAATATGGCAAAACACAAAGCTGGCACATCAATGACACTTTAGAACAGAAACTGCCTTCAGGATAATAGCTGGTATATCAGTTTGCATGTCCTGATTTGTTTAGTCTGGTTTGAAGACATATTTATACTACCTCTCGTGTTCCAAAACGAACTTCTGAATTAGGGAATTAGGAACGTTGTGCATACCACATTCCTCTTGTCCAGTCCATGCATATCACAGAAACAGGATACAGCACAGTTAATTTGGACACTTCAGTCAACTGGCAATTACAGGGAGCTGGGTATCACTTACACATACTTAAGAATGCAAATGGAAGCTCATGAGCAAACACTGAAAATGAAGTCAGCAACAATTCAGAAATCTATTATTTCAACCTTCTGCTCATTATGAATTCTAGATTCTAGAATTCTAGATGTCAGGAAAATCTCACAGATACCTGTTTCAGAGGGGGGAAAGTCAATATGTATATATTGTGAACTCTGTCATGAATGGAATTAAGCAATTTCAGTAAAAAAAGTCATGATATTTTTAGAGAGCAAACAATGAATAAAAGGCAATTGTATCTATAGAATTATCTTTGCAATGCTTCACTTCCATAGGATGGGCAATCTTCAAAGCTGTAGTTTAGGAAGAGGACTTTGTACAAACCAAGACCCTGAAGCTAGCCGTAAAGTTGCAGAATAACTAGTCGGTATTTGATTTTTAAATTGATAGGACCTGTGTCACTGCCTAGAAATCACACTATTTAATCTAGATGTCAGCAGTGGGAGGTAACTATTGGTGCCACATATTAAGGTAGTTTGGTAACTTTCTTTGATAGCATCACTATCTACCCCCAAAACTGCAAGATTTTGGCCTCAAATCATAATGCGGATTTTTGAGGAATTTTTTGACTGTGCCTAGCACTTCACAAATGTTGCTAGTAATCCTTACAGCAATCTTATCAGGTAGGTCAGCATTTCCAAAACTGTGGACAAGAGGGGATGGGAATGAGGCTGAGAGGCTGTACTTTGCCTATCAGATGAGTTCGTGGCTAAGACTCGATGACTCATAGCCACTATATAACACTCACACACATATAAATGGTTCTTGAAAATGCAGGATTTACTGTCATTTGAGACAGGGAACATTCTTGTGAAAAGTGACCAGTCATTCTGAAGTAGATTACAGCTCTCTGGTTTACACAGAGATGTAATCTGTGAAGCCTTACTCATAAGATGTTTTTTCCTGTATCTCCCTTTGATGTACTGTGGTGGGAATATTGCAGAATTATCCTGAGGAATGTACAGTGGACGCTCGGGTTGCGAACGTGATCCGTGCGGGATGCACATTCACAACCCGCAGCGGCATTTCTGCACACGCACGGGTTGCAATTCGGCGCTTCTGTGCATGCGCAAAGCACAATTTAGCGCTTCTGCACATGTGCAACCTCCGGAACCCGGAAGTAACCTGTTCCGGTACTTCTGGGTTTCGGCGAGTCCGTAACCCAAAAAAAATGCAACCTGAAGCGTTGTAACCCAATGTATGACTGTATTCAAAGAATCTAGTGGTATCTTCCATTGCATTTTCTATGCCACGTACTGGAAGTAATTTTATTTCAAGTCTGCCAATTGCATTTATCTATTGCATGCCCTATGGAAGTGTACGTTTGTTCAGCTGCATAGACCCAGAAGACAGATACTGTATAATTCAAACAAACTATGGAAATATTGATAGGATGGGATACTATCAGCTTAATTGCTGGAGCAAAATACTTAAGAAGAGCATGCCCTAACATATCAGGTGTAAGAGGTGTGTCCTATACACAATGCCTCAGCATAAGTGAAAGTTAGCTAAACTCATTGCCAGTATTAAGTCTACTGAGAAAGATACAACAGTATGAACACATCAGCATGGCACGCTAAACCAATTTAACAACGCTGATTTTTCATGCAAAAACCACTTAGACAGCTCTCAAAGAAAGAAGAATTTAAATAGTTATAAACCCTGAAGGAGGCATGTCATGGGAGATTGCCTTGCTTTCTGATTAGTTGGTAGGGGCTGATAAAAAGGTAAATGTATATAATCAACCTCAAGCACATCAAACTATGGTAGTTACAGAGCATTCACTTCTACCCCATGGCTATGCTCCTTTATACAACAGCAGTTTGGGGTTTTAAAATCATCTCCTGTTCAAACCAGTGGGATGCACAGTGGAAATAAACTTAACAAAGAGGCTCTGAATCAATGCCACCCAGAAGAACTGGTCTCTGGCAGTCTCCATGGGGGCTGGTGAGGTGGGCTTGGCTAGCTAATCTTGCCCCTGTGCCAAACTGTTCTGGCCAAGCCCACAGATTTTAGAAACAGTTCCATTTTATCGGGCATGTTTGTGTGCATGTGAGAAAGAGATAGAAGAGAGAGAGAGAGAGAAACTGGATTAAAACTCTTACCAATTTACCATATATATATATGAAAAACTTTTACATGTTCTGACAACCTATGCTTCTAGCTACTCGCTGTGTGGTTCAGAAGTTTGTTCTACTTCTTCAAAACTACTCAAGCTGAACTACTGTATTTTTCTGTGAATAAGACTAGGTCCCCCCCCCCTTAAAAATAATGTCAAAAATTAGGGGGCGTCATACTCTGGGCCATCTCCCCCCATTTTCTTAAATCTGAGTCCCCCAAAATAGGGGGCGTCTTATAGGCAGAAAAATACAATATATGTATTCTATGACACAGGGGTGTAGCATAGATAGGGATGACACAGGGGTGTAGCATAGATAGGGTGAGGGGGGCCATCGCCACAGGCACAGGTTTTTTGAGGGTGCATTTTACTCCTCATGTCGCCCTTGCCAGCCCTGCACCGCTTTGCAAGTCTGACCCTCATCTCAGCCTCACAAAGCAGTGTGGGGCTGGCAGGGCGTCAGGAGGACACAACAGAATTGTGCCCTTCCAATCAGCCCAATCAGACTGTTTTTAAGGGTGTATGCCTGCCCCGCTGCATCCTCCTCACATGGCCCTCCATATCCCCCTGATGTGCCCGCCTGCCCCAGGCACCTTGAAGACACACACTGCTGCTGCTATGACAACAAGCCGAAAGATGAAACTAGTACTAAACACCCATTGCAGAAGGCAAGCATAGAAACCTATGTAGGAGTGGGTGTTTTTTTTAAAGCCACCTTAATATAAAATTGCAAAGTTTATATTATAGAGATTCCAACACATCTGCCTATTGTTTCGTATTTGCTATATATTTTGGTGGCAGCTTCTGTTCTTCCCTCTATTGTATATATTCTATATACAAACATTTATCTGCATTGTGTATCTGCTACACAATGGTGTTTAGCGGCATGGAGTTGGTTTGGTCTCAATTCACTTTTATGTGTTCTCTTGAGCTATTCTGCTCAAGGCACTCCAGCTTATTGCATGTAACTCCACTGATGGACATTGCTATAGCCATTATAGTTTCTGAACTGGTGGCAACAGTATGGTAGAATGCTCTCCCTACAGAAATACGAGAGACCAATCATTATTGTCATTCTGCCAGCTCTTGAAGAAAAACCTGTTTAGGAAAGTGTTCCATGAACTCAACTTCTGATCTTACTGTCTTAACTGTTCAACTGTTTTAATTATCATGCTTTTTAAATGGTTGTTTTAGGGTGCATTTTAATTATGGGTGTTTTAATATCCTAATGGAATTGTTATTGTATATTTTAACTATGTATGTTTTTTCTAATTGGTTTTATAGTTGAAAACCATCTAGAAGCCATTTTGGCATATAAGCAGTGTATAAATGAATAAATAATAATAATACTAAGTCTCTTCCAACGCAACACACAAAATGACCTATCCAGTTTCCCAATCATTTTCCAACCTACTTTCCTATTCACAAATGGAGTTTTGCTTTGTTTTTTTGCATGCAAGTCTATTCTTAATGACAGCTGAATTGCTAAGATATGTGTTTAAGTTTCAGATATATTATAATCCTAATTATTATTTGTAAAATGAATGAAGACAGCTTTGTCATTTTTTAATACATTCTGCAGTGAACATTCAAAATGCAAAAACTACTACAACTACCCAAGTTTGTTGGCTGGTAAATATTCAAAATTATGGAAGTACAATAGTGAATATGAACAATCACTGTATGTTGACAATCCCTGATAAATGTCAATGTTCTGAAAGCTCAAATCTGTGCTGGTTAACCATCCATCCACGGCCCCAACCATCACCAGAACTGGTCAGGTGAGAAGGGTGACTCTTCCTCCTCCTAGAGAGGAGAAGAAAGCTTTCAGTAGACCCTGCTTGTTCCTTCCAGTAGGAAGCATCATCACTATAAGGAATTCATAAGTAATTCTCAGGTTAATATCATTGTCAGCATTTACTTGTTAATATCCAAGAACTGAAGAAACAGAAATCTATTTTCAGGCTCAGGCATTCACAAAATTTATCAGGCATTGTCAAGCATTCACACGTGAATGCCACTGATCACTAAATTTTGAATATTGATTGTGACAGAGAAAGCACACTTCTCAAACTGGGATCAGACTATTGATCAATGGATTTTATGTCTTATGCAATAACCAGTCTTCTCAACCATTATTGATCTAAGATAAAACTTTTGCAGTAAGTCTTTCTGAAAACCATAGTCCCAGTACAGTAGCTCTGAATGCTACGAAACACTCCAGTAATTTCACCTCATCTCCATAAACACTGTGGAATCTGACCCTTCACTATACATTAGAAACAGTTTTTCAGCATCTGAGGACATCTGTCAAAGGAAAACAAACAGGCCCAAGTGTGTGTCACAACCACATAAACATCAGGGCGCCTATGAAAAAGGAATCACCAGGGTGGTCTTTGGATAGAAAATGGTGTGCAGCCCTGACCAATAGCAAAAAGACTGTGAAATTGTAGAGTTAAGTAATGCTATGTTGTAAGATTCTTAACATTCCCAATAAATTTAATCATACCTGCAAGATCTTCCTTTGAAGATACCAGTCGCGGAGAGCTGTTTCCTGGCTCAATTCTTAAGGATAATCTAGAAAAGAGAAATGGTGACATGTCAGGAATTAAATAGCTTAACAAAAGGAAAAGGATAAACGTTTTTTATGTTATCGGTTGAAAGCAGGAAATCTAGCTTAGCCTGGACATCTCTTACATTCTTTGGATATGACGGGTGCATACTAAAGTATTAAATCCTTGCAGTGTGAAGCCCAACAGAATTTTTTACACTTGGTAAACACAGATCTTTACTGAGAAGATGTTTAAGCAGCCATTAACACTAGATAAAACATGAATGAAAAACAGCCCTTTTTGTTTGCTTATACTGTAATGCGTAAGGATTGGTAACTAGTGATTGGAACCAGTCTGCCTCCACCCCCCCAAAAGTGATTCCTGACAGCAAAATTTCAAACAAAGAGGCAAAAGAGATGTGAAGGGAGTGGCAACTGCTGTAATGAGAATTGCCAGGAGGCCATATTTCCACTCCTTTGTCCACTGATCCTCTGGCTTGCTGGGCAGCAGCAAATTGGTTGTTTTTTCCCAGTTGCCCTTCTTTCTTCCTACCATTCCTCCTTCCAGAACAGGACCTTGTCTTCTATATTTATTTGTCATTGCTCTTGGGAAAATGTGGGCTACTAACTGAAGTAAACATGAAAAAAAAAAAGCATCACTGTGCATCAGGGAAAACTGCACATGTATATATGAAAATAGATCTTGTTCTGGAGGGACTGAAGGTGATATGTGGTTTGACAAACAAGAAACTTGAGGTTTGTAGTTAGATAGCCTCTGATGTGTGCATTCCTGATACAAATCTCTACACACTTGATTAAGAGCCTGGTTTATAGTCCTCCAGAAGTGAGCTGCAGACCCTTCCAAGTGTCCCTATTTTCCAGGCATGTCCCTGATTTAGAGAAGCTGCCTTGGTTTCTGATTTGATCCTGGAATGTCCCACTTTTCCTTAGAATGTCTTGATTTTCATTGGAGAAATGTTAGAGGGTATAGAGTTATCTGACCCCCGAGCCATCTGAAGGTAATCCGGTATAAGAAAGTTTTTTTAAATGTTTAATGTTTTATTATGGTTTTTATATATGTTGGAAGCTGCCCAGAGTGGCTGGGGCAGCCCAGTAAGATGTGTGGGGTATAAATAGTAAAACTATCATTATGGAATGGAATGTCCCTATTTTCATCGGAGAAATGTTGAAGGGTATGGAGCTGTAAACTGCCACTCTCATATGAAAGTTATTTTAACCATGGGGAAGCAAGAGGTGGGGTCCTGTGCAGGCAGAGAAAGATGAGAAGGGAAAGAGAAGGGAAACACAAAAGACAAAGAATGCATTGTAATAAGCCAGCTCATGTTCCAGAGTTCTGGCGTCGAGTGCAACATTATCAAAACACTGCCCACCCCCAAAGTAGGAGGTATGCACACATGTCTGCAGGGAAGACATCCATGAAAATGCACTTTTCCTTACAAATAGCATTAAATAACTTTAATAGCTACATATTCTCTCAGCAGACCCTTGAACATATTCTATTAATTCTCAGTTGTCACAGTCTTCATGTATAACTCACAAACACTGCAAAGCAATAGGATATCACTGGCTAAGACCACCCCAAGTCTTGGTGAGCTATATTCATATGTTGACAAGAGTGGATCACTTTATTTGAGAGAAACAAACATTCACTCTGTAAGGCCAGACAAACATGCAACCTGTTCCACTTCCACAATGGTGTGGACACCCCGCCCCCCCACAAAGAGAGAGAGAGAGAGAGAGAGAGAGAGAGAGAGAGAGAGAATGCCCAAGGTGCCAACAGATAGATTGTCTCTGGAATACAGATTAACCTCCTGCTACCTTTAAGAGGAAGTTCCCTGAAGATGTTGTTTTTTGTCTGTAGCACAAAGTTCAAGGGCATTGTTACTGCAGCTGAATGAAATTTTGATTTCCCCCTTTCCCCCCACAGCATTTTGTTAAGCATGACTAATCTAGGACTCACCAATAACCTAATTTATGCAAAGAGAAGAGCTTTGCAGAGTTTTACACACAAAGAAGAGGATTATACACTTTTGAAACAGCAACTACAACCAATTCTTTATTCAAACATTGACAGCTTCTTTGTTTTTAACTGTTTTAAATTATCTTAAGTGTAAATTGCCTCAAGGTAATAACAACAACAACAACAACTATTTTCATTTGATTCTGTTTTTGGACTATTTTAGTAATTTAATTTACTCTTTCTTTCTTGATTAATGGCATGTACCCCTTTCATTCCTTCATTTCTTTAGAGCATAAGAAAGAAGCTGTGGCTATCTCATACTACCTTGCATTGCTATTATTGTGAGAGCATAAGGGGGAATTAATGAATATCACTCTTACAACACAGACATCTGCATGTTCACTTCCACTGTAAGTCCCACTGTATTTAATGGCATTTACTTTCAGGGCAAGTATGTATAGCATTGCAACTGGGTTCTTTTTGTGCTGTCTTTCTTTTTTCTTTTTGCAGGCATGATTTACTAGTTATACTAAGTAGAGAAATACCCAGAGGGCTATATTGAATGGTAACACACACACACACATTTTGTTTAAGTACTAGATAAATGTGATTCTAAAACATAAAACCTGCTCTGCTAAATGTTGAAGTGTGCAGTTACAGTTATTGTCATACTCCAGAACAGGAGTTATAACAATGCTGGAAATGTTCCATTTTCTAAGACGTTTTCTAGGCGTTTGTAAGATACCCCTGCAAACTGCAAATTTTTTTATAAATTTCCCAGGTGTCAAAATAAGATGCTTAGGTACCTGTCACCAGGAACAGTGGTTTTAAAACACTAAGTACAATACCAATGGTGTTATTATGACCCTTGTTTGTTTATAGGGAGTCCAACCAAGCCTTCTAAAAATTGCCAAAGTACGGACAACACCTGGTGCACAAACTAAGCAAGTAGAAGCTGCTCTATGCTGTGGAGGCAGCCTGCGCCACCAGTGACAAGGGTATAATCATAGAATCATAGAGTTGGAAGAGACCACAAGGGCCATCGAGTCCAACCCCCTGCCAAGCAGGAAAGACCATCAGAGCACTCCTGACATATGGTTGTCAAGCCTCTGCTTAAAGACCTCCAAAGAAGGAGACTCCACCACACTCCTTGGCAGCAAATTCCACTGTCGAACAGCTCTTACTGTCAGGAAGTTCTTCTTGGGTGATCCAAGAGCATACCCAGGCTGCAAATCTGTTCCTTCAGAGGGAATGTGACCCCATCAAGAACAAGAACATCATTCACAACGGTTAAAATTCCCTAGTGTAGCCTTGGTACTAGAAGTGTCTCATTTGCTTCCTATCTCCAAGAAAGAACTTTTTTAATTGGCTGCAAGCTCAGCAGCAACTCAACTCAAGTCTCTTTCCCAGAACTTTCAATGGCTGTTCCACTTAGGTCACTTCAATAACAGTAAATGCCTTAAATGTAGTCCATGTATTAGACTGCAAGCATGTAGGAAGGGCTGTGCTGCTTTTAAATGTTTGTCCAGCAACAAGAAAACTTTAGGAGCCATACAAACAAACCATTTCATGTACAATTCCATTTCAGGCCAGCTGGGTCTACAATTCATGAACATCAGGGGTTGGCAAATTTTTTAACTGTGGGCAGGTCCACTGTCCCTCAGACCTTGTGGCAGGCAGGAGAAGCAGCACGGGGGGGGGAGGGAGGGAGCTGGAAGAAGAGGCGAGGGGGGCCAACCATTGTGCTTATCTTCCCAGGGGCACGATCCGTAGCATATTTCATTCTCAGCAGTACTTCAGGCGCTGAACAAACGGCCTTGAAACAATTGTGGCTTACTTGCAAGTAAGTGCGTCTTTAGGGCTCTTAGTGTTCGTGCATCCAGCGACAGGGCAGGGTGCATCTACGCACCAAGATGTGGCATCTCCTGGCGGTGCAGGTGGAAGCAGGCGGGGAAGGAAAAGCGGACTTCTAGAGCTGCGGAGGAGCCAGAGCAGGCAGTGGGCGCTGTCTTGCCTCCTTGCGATGGGAGGAAGAGGCTGAGTGGCAGTGGCTCTGCCAATCAGACATCGCACCTGCTTTACCTAAGCGCGGTGCGGGGACGTCTCTGCCAATCAAACACCGCTGAGGTAAACCAGGCGCAGTGTTTGATTGGCAGAGACGATCCCGCGCCACACTGAGGTAAACAAGGCGTGGTGATTGAGTGGCAGAGCTGCATCACCGGGAGTCTTGGCTTCACGGCGGGTTCCATCTTCACGGCGCAGGCCGGATTTACAACCCCGGTGGGCCTGATCCGGCCCGCAGGCCTTAGTTTGCCGACCCCTGGTGAACATTCTCAGTGGGTGGGAAGGATGCATCTAGCATCAAGAAAAGCAGGGTGTTTGGGAAATTAGGGCCACCAAAATCTGCCATTGGTTAAAAATTCAATGTGAAAAATATATGACACAATCTTAGGAGGTTGTCCTGCTCAAGACCCATTAAAATGAAAGATGTAAAAGAGAGTTCTTGTGTGGCTCTCATTCAAACCAATGGTTTATGCATGAGAAGTTTGTGAAGAACTGGTCCCACAATAAGTACTTGAGCACAGAGCAAATCTATTACCCAAGTTTCAGTTTTATAAAAAGTTAAGACATTCAGATTAAAGACACAAATGCAGTGGATAGTCTTGCACTAACTCTTATCTTAGGCTTTAAAATGTATATATTTGTTATTTATAAAGTTATTATTGTAAATGAATCCCTCATTTTCATGGAAGGAAAAGCTCAAAAGACATATTTTTAAATTCCCATTTGTTGGATTTCAGCATCTGAAAAATGACGACATGCTTCTTGTAAAAAGCAAGCAATGCTGAGGAAGTTACAATAAATACAGCCCACAACACACCGCCTCTGATGTGGTTAAAGGAATTTTTAGAGGGGAGGTTTCCCCCCACAATGTTAAGTTTTTAAACTTGATGTAATTAAATGCTCATCTTTGGGGAATTGCCCAAAACACGCATAAATAATCCAACAGCTTTCATAGCATCCTGTCCCTGGAAATAGACCTTCATCCACTATGGTGGCTATACAAGTGTTCTAGTGATTGTCAATTCATTATTGTGCAGATCCTCTTTTAACCTCATATAGCTTTGGAGGCTGGCCTTTTCCATACTATTCCAGATGTTTATTTATCCAGTCTGGATGACTGTTTTCTTTATGAAAAGGTTTTATGAGTTTATTTCAGGCCTCCTGTTGGAACAGATTCTTGGCTGATCTTGGACAATTGTGCAGTTTCAGGGTGTAATCTAAGATTTAAAAAACTTACACATGAGGCATTTTTTCCTTCATCTTGGATTCACTTCACACAATTACTTGCATATTGGCCAAAGTGAAAGTCATGGCAACAGTGTAGTATAAGGCTGCCCTGCATTTGTGCTCATTTCAGTTTTCGTGTCAAAAGTAGTTTGGAGTGCAGAGCAGGAGAAGCATTTCCTGAAGAAAACTTTAATTAATTTAATGTTGTTGCTGCTGCTGCTGCTGCTGTTGTTTCTGAAGTTACTTGCTGATTCTACTTCCCCTATCTGCTGCTGCAGCATCACTGTTATTTTTCCTTGCACGGCTTGGGAGTGAAAGAAGGAAGGGATAGAAGCTTCAGATATGTTTGGGCTTTTTGCTCAAGGGCGTGTCAAGCAGAGGTGGAGAGTATCAGCATTTTCCATCCTGTTTTTGCAGTTAGCCAACATTAAAAGAACTGGTGGCATTGTCACGCCTTGTCAGTCCTCCAACAATGCAAAAGGATTCATGGTGGGTATTGGATAGTCACAGAGGAGGTGGTGAGACAGCAAACCAGAACTTGGTGAGACAAACTGCAGTTTGAATGAATGTCTGTCAGCTGAATCTTGGCTTCTTCAACACCAGTTTAAACTATGGTTTAGCACTGCATCCAAAGTGACATTAATGTAAGACCTCTGGTCACTCATACTTACAAGAGAGAGCCTATGCCACAGATAGTTGAATCCCTAGTGATGTATTTAATTACAATCATACCTCGGGTTGAAGTAGCTTTGGGTTGAGTGTTTTCGGGTTGTGCTCTGCAGCAACCTGGAAGTAACAGACCGTGTTACTTCCGGGTTTTGCCGCTCATGCACGTGCAGACGCTCAAAATGATGTCATGCGCATGTGCAGAAGCGGCGAATTGTGACCGCGCAGACACAGGTTGCGTTCACTTCAGGATGTGAACGGGGCTCCGGAACGGATCCTGTTCGCATCCAGAGGTACCACTGTATTCAATTATTTGACAGTATTCTCACTCATTTTTTTTCTTACATGAGACTGATACATGTGATACTCCACAGATTTTGTTGGAGTAGCTCAATGCTATTTTACTATGAAATCAATCAATTATTCTAAAGAGAGAGAAAGGAGGAGACAGTGAAAGAAACTCCAGATTGTTTGAATGTATGTTAGCTGGATCTTGGCATGAGTTCAAAATATGGTTTAGCAATGTATCCAAAGTTAGTTCAGAATTACTGTGGCCCACCCACCATTCACAAAATGATGGTGTAGGGGCACAGCCAGTCACAAAGTGGTGGAGGTGGAATTTGGACTCATCAGTTGTGGTTGTTTACTACTGATATCTAACCCTTCTCTGGAAATTGCTTCTTTTTCTCTCCCTCAGTCCATTCATTTTGCCTCCTTCCTTCCCATTTCCTCCTTTTCTTCCCTCACACTCCATCAGTCATTTTGTCCAGCCAGTCTCTCCTCTTTCTTTCCATTACTTAACACAGTATCCTACAGCCCTGCTCTCTGACATCTGCTACACATGCCTATTGGTTGAATCAAAAGACTGTAGCAGGGATAAGGAACCTGAGGCCCAGGGGACAAATGCAGTCCTCCAAACCTCTCTACCAGTCCCCTGGGACTCTTCCTAAACCAAAACCCATGCCACCCTCTTCAATGGTTCTTCTCCATACCCATTAAGTGCTTTTGACAAGTTGGATAGTGTTATTAAACTGTGATGATGCTTATTGCTTCCTTTTTTAAATGTCAACAACTGAGTTTGTAACCTACTGTAATCATATCCTGGTCCAAAACCTGAAAATATGTTCCATCGGTATTTCATTCTGGTTTGAAGCCTACAAAATTATTCTCAGAGTCTTGGTCCATGACCTGATTATTCAAGAGATTTTATGGACCAATACCGTATTTTTCACTCTATAACACGCACCTGACCATAACACGCACATCGTTTTTAGAGGAGGAAAACAAGGGAAAAAACATTCTGAATGAAACAGTGGATGTATCATTTTTGGGCTTCATGCTGTGGCCACAGACATGTGATCTGATGGTTAATTTGGGGTGACCCAATGCAAAAATCCTGAGAATTCCTGTGGATCCATGCTTTGTAACCACATTTTTGCACCATTGCAGCCCCAGGCAACAGCGGGTGCGTGATTTTTTTGGTGCAGGCTGTAGCCATGGACATGCTATGTGATCTGATGGTGAATTTGGGGTGACCCAATGCAAAGATCCTGAGAATCCCTGTGGATCCATGCTTTGTAACCACGTTTTTGCACCATTGCAGCCCCAGGCAACAGTGGGTGCATGATTTTTTTGGTGCAGGCTGTAGCCATGGACATGCTATGTGATCTGATGGTGAATTTGGGGTGACCCAATGCAAAGATCCTGAGAATCCCTGTGGATCCATGCTTTGTAACCACATTTTTGCACCATTGCAGCCCCAGGCAACAGTGGGTGCGTGATTTTGGGGGGGGGGTAGGCTCTAGCCATGGACATGCCTGTGGATCTATGCTTTGTAACCACATTTTAAGTGGGGAGCGAAGGAAAAACAAAGAAGGGACATGAGAGGGGTGTGCAGAGAAGCAGCTGGCTAAGAATGCAGGAGAGGGATTTAACGGGAGGGAGGAAAGAAAGGCAAAAGTTTTACCCCACCCCAGCCAGCCAGCCATCTCTCTCTCTCTCCCTCCCCCTCTCTCTCTCCCTCCCCCCTCTCTCTCCCTCCCCCTCCCCCCTCTCTGTCTCCCTTCCCCCCTCTCTCTCCCTCTCCCCCAGCAGCACAGAGAGGAATTCCCCTCTGCTTGCCTGGAGGGGAGGGGCTTTCCCTGCTCTTTGTTCCGTTTCCGCAAACACAGCAACGAAACAGAGACGGGTGGGTAGTAAGACCCTGAGGCAGAATGCAGGAAAGCAGCCACTTCCTCTTTTCAGGTTTCGCTTCTCCGTGCAGTGCCGCGATTTGATTTTTGCATGATTTTTCGGCTCCAGGGACCACACATTCGCTCTATAACACGCACAGACATTTCCCCTTCCTTTTTAGGAGAAAAAAATCTGCGTGTTATAGAGGGGAAAATACGGTAAATTATTATTATCCCAAACATGTATATCTTGTTTCCTAAGGGCGGCGGTGGGTTTTGCCACTCATTACTAGCCTGGATATCTGCCTGGTGTCCCTAAATATTGGCAACTCCACTCCACCCTATGGAACTTAAATGGAGAACATAGTTCAGTTAGTACCTCCGCAGGTGGTTTTGTTAAAAGGAAAAAGGAAAAGGGAAAAAAGCAAGAAACAAACTTTGGAGAAACCATTTGATGTTTGATTTGGCATTACTCTTACTTGAACTTTCAGATCTGAGGAAGCAGAATTCAGTTCCCAGACGGGTGCCCTGGTGAGGAAGCATGGCACGCTACCCTCTGGCACAGAATACGTCTATCAATTGTGCTTAAAGTTCAACCACTTACAATTTGTTAAGCATTTGGCTGAGATGTATCTCTAATCATTCCAGGCAAGCAAGGGGGGGGAGTAAGGGGGAGTTTTATAAAAATCTGTTTGTAGGTTCAACATCATGTTCACTGATTCATTTCCCCTTAACACTCTTTATTTTTATTCACAGTTTATGAATTTAGAAATGCAAAGAAAATACACTGAGCATCTCATTAAATTACTACTGACAATTCAAAACAAAGAAGGCACCATATTTATTGCATAGCTCTATCCACCTACAATGCAAGCACCTGTTTAAACCAAAACTGATAATATGAAACTGTATCACAAAATAGGGGAAGACTCTATCTTTAGCAAAACACGTTAATTTCGGCAAGCTGCAAAAGCTGTTCTCCGAAGCCTAATGTAAATGGTGCAAACCTTACAGGAAATTATTTTGACAATTTCACCAGACTGAAATTCATACCAAAACCTCTGACCATACTCAGTAGCTCTAATGCAGGCTTCCTCAACCTCGGCCCTCCCATGATCCCTAGCTAGCAGGACCAGTGGTCACAGATGATGGGAATTGTAGTCTCAAAACATCTGGAGGGCCAAGGCTGAGGAAGCCTGCTCTAATATCAATTACACTGATTCAAAGAGACCTGAAGACACTTTAACTGCATCTGGGACCACAGCACACCATGCAACATTTTTATGAAATTTTGAAGGGAATTGCTCATTTCTCAAGTGACTCTCAACTTAAAAGAATGTAAGAAAAGGTAGTGGTAAACATGAAGCCTATTTGATTAAGTAAAGAAATGAATCAGTTGCGAGCAGTATGTCAGCTAACGTTTACAACAACAACAACAACAACAACAACAACAACAACAACAACAACAACAACTTTCTTTTCTTTTTTTTCTTTTTTCTCCAATACAATATTTAATTGTTTTTTCCATATTACATCACAATACAAATAAACCAAAGCCATCACCACATCCTCCCCATCCTCCCATATATCCATCAATCAAACCTAATATTCTTTCGTCCCTCCCCCAGCTTCCCTCCGCCCCCACTCAATTTCCTCTACATTCTGAGATTACATTTATCTTTGCATTTTACAATCTTCTCCAATCTTTTGTATATTCTTATTATCTTTCCTTACAAATTCATCTTCCCTCAGATACTTTACATTTTAATCTAGGCATATTAGCATATCTTTTTTGAGTAGTATTTTACCATATATTCATCAAAACATTCCCACTCTTTTTAAAATTTTGATTCGATTGCTTTCTTATAATAGCTGTTAGTTTTGCCAGAGTTAAATATTCATTTAGTTTACAAATCCATTCCTCCCTTAAGGGTAGAGTTTGTGACTTCCACTTAGCAGCAATCACTACTCTAGCTGCTGTACTTGCATATAAGAAGATTCCCCACCCCGTGGTATCAACTTTCTTTTTAGGTTGCTCTTTCCCCCTTGATATTTATTTATTTAAAATACTTTCATATCACCTACCATAAAAAATAAATCAACCAGGTTCATAATAAAACATTAAAAATACAACAAAAACAATGAACACAATAGCAACTAAGTTAGGATGAACTAAACATGCTGGTACAAATGGTCAGCAAAGCCCTGGAAGAATAAATAACTTTTTAGCAGGTACCAAAAACAAAAAAGCAGTAGGTACTTAATTTATCTCTGAGGAGCAATCAATCCACAGGCTGCATGCCACAATAGAAAAGGCATTCCTCCTGGTTGTCACAAGACCGATCTCTGCAGGCTATGGAACAACCAAGAAGGCCTTGTTTCAAAAGCTTAATGATATAAAATTTAATGTAAAGAAAGAATTTGAACATCCCTTCCCTTCTTTGTGTCTTGATGTAGAGTGTTTGTTGGCAGGAAATTAACCTCAGAATTTTTTAACAGGCTAATGCTTTTAGAGCAGAAGTACCTTCTAACCAACAGTCTCTCTAGTCTTTATGGTAAGGTAGAGACAAGGGTAGTTCATTATCCTATTTCTACTCTGTCTTCCCCTCTGATCTGTATGAAACCCTGCAGAAGACTTCAGTTCTCTACTTTCTGCAATTAAGTAGGTAAAGGTAAAGGGACCCCTGATCATTAGGTCCAGTCGTGGCCGACTCTGGGGTTGCGGCGCTCATCTCGCTTTATTGGCCGAGGGAGACGGGGTACAGCTTCTGGGTCATGTGGCCAGCATGACTAAGCCGCTTCTGGCGAACCAGAGCAGTGCACGGAAACGCCGTTTACCTTCCTGATGGAGCGGTACCTATTTATCTACTTGCACTTTGACGTGCTTTCATACTGCTAGGTGGGCAGGAGCTGGGACCGAGCAACAGGAGCTCACCCCGCTGCAGGGATTCGAACCGTCGACCTTCTGATCGGCAAGTCCTAGGCTCTGTGGTTTAACCCACAGCACCACCCACGTCCCTTTAGCAATGAAGTAGAGAAGAGAAGAAAAAAAGAGAAAGTGCTGGATCCAAGGCTAGTCCTATTCAGAGTAGACTCATCAAAAGTAATGTATTCATGTTAGTCATGCCCTTTAATTTCAATGGATCTACTCTGAGAAGAGCAAACCATAGCCATTAACTAAACAATCAAGTCCTTTGCTCCTATGGCTATTCTGAAACAACTATACAAACTCAGAGGCAAGCAAAGTAGGAAGAAGTAAATTGTTGAGAAGGTGGAAGAGTGAAAGGTTCTAATTACTCTTCTTGTCTTATGCAGTAGCTAATTCTTAGCCATCCTGCATCTGTGACCAATTAAACAAACTAAAGGGTAATAGTTTCACATGTCTTTTGAGTGTAAGTGCTAAAAGTGGCTTCCTAGACTTCTGTGACTAATGGAACTCTAAATATAGCTAAGTGTAAATTTGCTATTTGAAGGGGAACAGTTCAGTTGTTTACAAAGTTTGCTCTTTATACAACAATAATGGCTGGAAATAGAGGCTGGCTGGTGCTTCCCAGGCACAATTAGTTTGTTTGTTTGTAAATTGCCACTATTCAACACCACAATCATGGTGGTATACAATTAATTAAATCATAGCTGCTTCATTGATTATTTACTTCACAAATCTGTTGTAGTTATGTCCTACAGAGCTTCTACTCTGCCCAGATTTCATGTTTTCTCATCTCAATTGCTTCGAGACAGATACACTTGCACCCCTCTTTACTCAAGGTTATGCCCATGTAATAATCAGGAAGCAGAATTTTTAGAGCAAATCATTTTGTTTTTCAACCCTTTGCTCACCAAATTACCAGGAAAATCAGCACAACTTTATTTTAAATATCTGATGGAAGATAAAATCCCAAGGATATCATTGATAGTGGCTAAAGTTTTGTCAGTAGCTGTGAAAACATACGAACAACACAGCACCTGAATCTGGACTAAGACTAAGCAGAGATTATAATAGTTCTATATAATTGTTATTATGTCACAGTTCTGAATCTGTTTTGCTATTAGATTCTGGTATGCTTTATGTTTTTATTTTATTTCCAGCCTATTGACTATAATAAATTGAATGAATGAATGTGAGATGGTCACGCTGAATCACCTGAGGAATTCTGTTAGTGAAAAGCATTCCTTTGCTACATAATTTTGACTTCTCCCACAATTTCTTCCCAGGCCTCTGGATTTGAAGTCTGTGGAAGAGAGCCCTTTGTACAGATGAACCATAGGAGCACTATTCCCCAAGAGAGGAGGTGCTTGCTGTGTCCCACAACTACACGGTAAACCTGGGCTAGGAGACTGACTACAGTCTAGCCTCTCCAAGAGATAGGAGTGTTGCCTTTGCTGTCCCACTTTCGGTGTCTACAGGACCAAAAGCAAAAAAGGACAGAGGAACTGCATTATGTGGAGTCAGACCACTGGCCCATCTAGCTCAACATTGCCTACACCAGGGGTTGTCAACCTGGTCCCTACTGCCCACTAGTGGGCGTTTCAGGATTCTAGGTGGGCGGTAGGGGGTTCTATGGCACAAGCTGAATCCTCCTTCCATCGAGCACTGGTGGGCGGTAAGGAAAATTTCACCATTAGTGGGCAGTAGGTATAAAAAGGTTGACTACCCTTGGTCTACACTGATAGACAGTGGCTTCCTAGGGTTTCAAACAGGGAGTCTCTCCCAGTCACAGCTGGAGATGTTGGAAATTGAACCTGGTACCTTCTGCATCCAAGCAGATGCTTTACCTTCTCAAAAGCTATTTTCTCCACATCGGACAAAAACTATTGATGGCAAAGAGCAGAGATGCTGTTTGCTACAGCTCCTACAAGATGCTAGGATCTGTCGCTTAGATAAGCTCAAATGTGCTCTGTGGGAAGCTGAAATAAATTCACATTGCTGGGAAACCAGTCATGAAGGAGATGGTTCCCTGGGCCTTGCCAACTTGAAGTTGTCAATTAGAGGCAGAGAGGCTTGGTTGCATTTGAAACCTAAAGAAAAGAGGAATCCAATTGGGAGGCTGAGGACTGAAGAAATGGAAAGAAATGAATGTTCCAAGGTCAACACAATTTCAAGAGCTGTATTGCTTACACAGGCACTAGCTTGCTAATTTGTTCTGCAGCTGTTCAGTGGATAGTCAAGGTGGAAATAGAGAAACTGAAGCTTTCCGGGCAGGGTGTTTGAGCTACATTTAGCATCTGAGTGGGGTGCTTGGTATAGCAGGGGAGACTAGACAGAGAACAGACCCTAAAAATAATGATAAACCACAGACCTTTCCTTTAAAATCATCTCAGAAATATGCCTAAAATAGGCCTGTGCAATGTACGTATAACACAAGGGGAAACCAAAGCCCCATTTGCACAAATGTTCAGCCCTGCAAAGGGTTGCCTTCATCCCACATTATATAACTACAAAGTAGCTGTGGAAATAGACCCCCCAGGCAGTTGGAAGAAAGGAGCCCATGAGCACCTTGGCTTTGTCTATGCTCCAGAACCTTCCACATATAGGTGAAAATGCTTTTAAAAAAGTATTAATATATTTATGCAACTTGGCTGGTCAATACAATTTTCTTCTACAAAAGAGATGTGTGAAATAGAAAGGCCCACTAAACGGAACACAAAGAAAGCATTTCTTTCTTTTTCTCTTTCAGCCAGAAGAGACAGGCTTGGAGGAAGTTTCCAGTATATTTCCTGTAACGGAGTAATATTATACAAGGATGAATCTTACATTCTGCCAAGGATAAGAAGTAGCCCCTCCTGAGTCTAACGAATGCTCCTGTTTCAATAAAAAAGGCATGAAAAGGCAGAATGTCGAGAGGCCTTTTTCCCCTTATAAGGCCTGAGCGTGCTTGCTATCTCTACAGGGCTTATGCATCCTTTTGGCACAGCACCAGAAATGAGGAGAAATTCAAATAGTATGTGGATTGAGTTATCCAAGAGGAAGAGATTCTGATGAATATTTAAAGAAATTCATACCTTCAGAATCAGTACAGAGACAGAAAAGAAACCCAGCACAGGACACAGTCTGGATGCCATTCCAAGACCACCTGCAGAGAAAAACCTGCATTTCTGAGCCAACAAACATGGTCATATAGGGTCTGTATTCTTCCAAAGAAATGTCTAGATGGTTCAGCCTCATTCTGAGAAGTTTGTCAAACTCTGATTGTCCCCCCCCCCACGCTTTCCTCTTTATTTTGATTCCTGCTACTCAGTCTTTCTAAGGTGTAATACATTTGTAGCTAAAACCAGCACAGCTACTTAGAAAATGGACATTCAGATCAAATGGAAGAGCAAAGGTTGGCCTGTACCAAAATGTATGTAAATACTGCTCACTGTTGCTAGAAAGGCCTCTGTGGAGATTAGAAGCTGTTTTAAGAAAAAAACATTTTTAAATTACTCATGTTTTGTTCCACTTCCAAGTATTATGTCATGCCCCTAAATATTTAGAGGAACCCTTTGTTTTGTTCTGTCCCACACATAATATTCAAGCTAATGGAAACCTACTGTATATATAATCTTAACCTCATCGCATGAATGTGAATCGCTGTCCAAGAACTAAATTAGGCAATGTGGTTAAATTTCTGGCATCCCATCTATGAACCACAACACAGGCATACACACACACACACACACACACACACACACACGATTGCAATTACTTACTTTTCACTAGTGTTACAGGGAATGCTCCCTATGCCTTCAAACAAACACCACAGGAAAACAGAAAGGTAACAAAAAATCTCTCTCATGTAGACCCCACTAATATGTCTGGGAGCTGGAACGAGCACATATTCTTGCAAACAGAGCTCCCATTTATTTGAATGGAGATTGAATGGAAGGTATTACCAGAAGTGTGTGTTCAAGTAATCATACTTTTTGAGGCTGTTTTTTTTAAAGCTTGTTTTATTTATAATGTTAAGGTCCAACGCCGAGGGCCTTCTGGCGGTTCCCTCATTGTGAGAAGCAAAGCTACAGGGAACCAGGCAGAGGGCCTTCTCGGTAGTGGCGCCCGCCCTGTGGAACACCCTCCCACCAGATGTCAAAACAACTACCTGACATTCAGAAGACATCTTAAGGCAGCCCTGTTCAGGGAAGTTTTTAATGTGTGATATTTTAGTGTATATTTGGTTTCTATGGAAGCCGCCCAGAGTGGCTGGGGAAACTCAGCCAGATGGGCGGGGTACAAATAATAAATTATTATTATTAAGGTATAAACCTTTTATTTATCATTTATGCATTTAAAGTATTTATAAAACCAAGAAATGCAAACAAAACAAATCTTTGGGAAACTGTGCCTAGGTACATATTAGCGGCTTAAAATGGAGTGAGGCTGTTTTCCCCAATGCATTTTAAGTTGCATTGGCACATTGTTGTACAAACCAGAGATGGAGCAGGAATATCTTTATCTGTTGTGCATTACCGTACTTGCTTTGTTTCCCCATTCCTGCAACCTTCCCAACTCCTATTTGTGAAGCCATCATCTGTCCATGCACTATCATCTAAACATGTGTAATGGCAGTCTCATATGTACACAACTCAGCTTAATTGTGAAGTAAGTGTGGCTTATATTAACAAATCAGATGGAAACTGGTTTGAGGGAAAACATATCAAACAGCAGTATTTCTCAAGAAACGACAAGCTAGATATAGATTCTGGTTAATGTCATGTTTACGTAGATTCAAATACCAGCGGAGGGAGTGCATTAAAGCCAGATTAAATGGTAATGCAGCCTACAGCCTACGTGTTGGATACAATGCATAAGACGGAATAGTTAAACTAAGAAAATATTAAAGAGGAGGTAAAGAGGAGAGAAAAAATGTATCTCTTTAATACGATGATAGTAAATACATAAGAGTGTGTGTGTCTGTGAGCTCAGTGTGTGTACAATTTCCAGTGTTGTAGCACATTATTCTTGCTTGCAGATTAATTCTATATTTGCTAATGGCTGTTATTAATGTATTGTAGGGAGTTTATTAGCCCACTGAGGATTCCAGAGTCTTCTCATTCTTAACACTGTGTACCATTTAGTCATGAATGCCTGTTAAACTCAAACTGATTTCAACATGTAAATGTTTACAGACTATATTTTTAAAACACAAACTCCTTTCTCTAGGAACCTAGAGGCAAGAAGAGCTTATACACACATTCATACATGTACATCCTGCCACAAGTAAGCTGTACAAAATTTCACCCCATCTTTTTTTAAAAATAGAAGTGATAAGCTGCATTGAAAACATTTTGCAGACAAAGCTTTTTCATCTGGAAGACAGCATGATACATTAAACAGAATTCTGATACAAAAACATCATTACTCCTATGCCTGTGTTCAATCTGATCCAAAAAATAAACCTGTTGATAAGATAAACAAGGTTTGCAGCAGCAAAAAGGCCAGAACTGATTTGATTTTTCTAGCTGCTGTCCAACATGATGAAATGGGGAGAGATTTTGCAGCATGTTTCCCCCAGCAGAAATCTACTCCATGGTATTTTGTGCAGTCCTGGTGTGGATTCCAGAAGAAGAGAGGTGGAAGACACAGGAGTGGCAAATGCATTTTTATCTCTAAGACTGAGCTCTGAAAACACCAGTTCTACAAGTTTTCAGAGTGGCTCATGATTGGATGGGTAAATGCTGGCTTTAGAATGTACATATTGGTTAGTACCTGTGATGCCACCGACATACCACTCTCCTGTGATCCATAGATAATTTTTCAGTTTTAAAAATTAAATGTGCACCGCTTTTAAAACAAGCTTGTGTACTGCTTAAAAACAAACAAACAGACTGCCTGGTGCATATGGTAGGAGGTGAGATTGTGGGATGAAATGGGCACTCATCTGGCTCATTGGTATGTATGTCAGAATAGTTTATGAGTCACATCAGAAAGTAAAAACCTACTATAAGCAGCAGCAGCACTTGTGATAAGGAGGATTTACAGAGCCACCCTCCCCACACCAACACTGAAAAATTACAATAACAAAATTTAGCAGAGGTGTCAACCAAGAGATTTGTCTGCTGTGCCAGCTTAACTGCAGTATACTGCTCTTTCTTGATGGAATCCATTAATTTTTCCATTCACACAATATCATGGGATCTCAATATGTTTCCAGTGTTCAATCCAAACATTTTTTTAGTAGAAATTAAGAAATTAATTTTCTGACTTTGGGGCTATTGGTGATGAAGCTACATGAAGAAGCACTAATAAAGGATGAAACCCTAAGGTGTGCCCTACAATTTGTGAGATTATGTCTAATATTTGCTGGAGCACATGGCCTAATCACTTCCACAAACAAGGGAACTGCAATTAAGCTTGGCTTCCTGCGATACCCGACTCTGGGATCCTAGTTTGTTGCTTCCTAACAAATCAGGTTCATAAACTAACAGTAAACCATAGTTTAGGCTGGCTAGTAATCCTGGGATCGTGTATTTAGACATTATAGGAAGTTACATTTATTTGTTGTTTCCTGATTTGTTTCTCTTATTTTCTCTAGGAGAGGAGCAAAGCACACCTGATTAGGCAGCATGCCCTAGTATGCTACTTGTTCAATATAAACCATGATATGTCAGAAAACTTGGCTTATCCCAACATGTGACTGCAGACAGTGTCATCCCTTCCTTCTGGATTATGGAAGTACTGCTACCTTTGTGAAGTTTGTTGTCACACATCTCCAACTATCAGGCAACAGTCACAAGGCAATTCTTATATTTTTATTCTGCTTTGCACTATGAATATTAGAAGATGATTACAATTTTATCCTGCCTTTTCCTGAAGGAGCACATCCACCATATGATGAACCATCTACTCTACTTAAATTTTTAAGAAGATATAATTGCACAGAATTCAGAAGTGGTCTTCTGAATTTAGTCTGTGGGCCTCATTCATGAATTCTTCAATTTAAGTGCATGGGGCTGTAATGCAACAAGTAGGCCTATCTGGTTTTTATTTTAAGTTTTCACAAAACGGTCTCATTTTGGAAATGAGGTTAGATCTTATAGACAAGTTCCATCTGGGGTTTCACTCAAACCCCTGACAATATCATTACTGTTTAAATATCATTTTTTAAAACAACAAAAACAAAAATCTAAGTATATCCCTGCCAGGAGCACCTTTTAAAAAACCCTTTTATTCAAGTCTGAGGCTAGGCCATCTTTTCCATGAATTCAACTGGGCCAAAGGAAAGGATGCTACGTACTTGTAGTTGTCGTCTTCCACAAACTTTTGAAGCTCTTCAATGTACCGGACAGACTTTAAGTATTTTTGCACATGGGGTAACGTTATAAGGTGATCTGCATTTTTTAAAAAAAGCACATATAAATCCCATAACTGTCAAGAACAAAAGCAGTTTCAATCACATGCTTCAAACTTTTATTTCTTTGCACTGTCTATGCTGAAATATAACACCAAGCTTTCCCACCAAGGACAGATAGATAGGCCAGTGAAACGGAAATTTCCTCACCATGAATTTCTCATCTCAAAAATTTCCAGAGAGCATTAGACATCTTTAAAATGAAAGATGAGTGCAAGGTGGCACATAACTCAACCCTCTTCTGACTAGAGATATACTCTATACTTGATGCCAAACCCTTCCCTGCCAAGTTCACTGCAGTCTGATTCTCCACACTGCACTCCTTATGTTCTCTGCCTGTCCTGTGGAGAGGGAAGCCTGTAGGAATCAAAAAGTAGCATGGCAATCATCTGCAATGTGGGAGAGACTGAAACTTCCTCCATCTCTGTCACAAAAGGGATGGATCAAGAGTTCGAGAACAGCATCATGGACCCAAAACTTGATGGAAGCTGTGAAGATATCTCGACAAACTTTCATATCCCTCCTGCTAGTTTTTAAAGGCGAAATATGGCATGCTTGCTCATGAGACTCTTTCTCCCTATGAGAATGGTGTTCTTGGAGGCGCGCATTCCTCCAAGGGGCATGGATCTGTTACCAATCGCAGAGGTGGCACCAAGTTCTTGGCAACAGGACAGAGGTCAGCCCCTCTATTATTTATTGAATTTATATACGGCTCTATACCCGAAGGTCTCAGGGCAGTTCATCTAGTTCAGGGACAGCCAACAGGTAGATCGTGATCTACTGGTAGATTGCGGGATGCCTGTGGTAGATCACAGTAGATCGTGGGACCCCTCCCACCCCCTTCAAAAAAAAAATTTGAACAACTTTGGTCAATCCAGTGGGTAGATCACCGCCAGTTTTTTTTAATTGTGGGAATAGACTGCAGTCTCTTGGAAGTTGGACAAGCCTGTAGTTGTTCAGTCTCCCCTCCTGGCTGGTTGACCCATTGTTGGGAACTGCCTTGCATTTCCTGGCTTTTAAACACAAAGGGGAAGAGACTCCACCCTCCCTCTTGGCTGCTCCCTGCTGATGCATCCTTCACACTCTCCTCTTCTTCCTCATCTGACAGCAACCACTACTCCTGCCCTGAGCCAGTCAGGATCTAGTGGATCATGACATATCCTAAACTACCTATGGCTGGGCTCCTAGTTGCAGTAACAAGATTCAACAGTTCAGCTCCTTACATTGGGAGATCTGAGTGGCTCCTCCCACTGGAGATGCATTCGAGATTGGCCCTACCTACAAGTTCCATTAGAGGTGCCACCTCAAAGAAGTCTAATGCCCTCTGGAGCCTCAGAAAAATCTGATTTCATTGGGCAGAGAATGTACCGTAAGTACTGTATTGAGATCAAATCTTCTCTCATTAGGTATGAACACAATAGCTTTTATGGAAATATGTAGTATAAAATGACAATTGGTAGAAAATCACATTTTTTCAGTCTCCCCTCTAGATCTCTCGTGAATGGATGAAATAAATGGTATATAAATACTGTAAATAATAGAATATAAATAATATTCATAAGGGAAATGGAGGGAGTTTATAACACAAAGAGGCACAGCTAGAAAAGACAGAGGACAGGTTGCAAGGGAAACTGCAGCTATAGAACAAGTCTACATGACATTATTTATTATGAGAATTCAAAAGCCATGCCACTAATTCTGACAGAAAAAGGCAAAGATTTTCTATAAATCAGAGTAGGCCACAAGCTCATAGGAAGCACTGAACCGCTCAAGTGGAATTTGGCCATAACAAAAATGTAATGCAATTTATGTAAAGTTTGACTGTAATAAAAAGGTAAAGATGGGGTGTATATATTCATGTCTGCAAACTTAAGCTGGGCCAGAACAACAATCACTTTATCTAATTTCCTAATTTGGCAGAAGCTAAGTGGTTCAGTAGCACAAAGCTTCCTGATCTACATTATCCCTTAAGGCCCCTCTTTGTATGAGGCAGACATCTGGTGCTAATTTACTATATTAAAGAAATATTGGTGAAGAGGAAAATTACCAACCATAGCTACAGGAGACTTGCAAATCAGCAATTATTCGGAGGATATTGTTCATTTGATTGGATCTTTGTTCATTCTCCATGATGCTGCCTGAAGCAGGATATGCCGAATCAATGTAGATTAAATCCAACAAATAAATCCCTGAAATTAAAGGAAGGTAGGTTAAATCAGGTGCTTTATAAAGATACAGGGAAACTTGGTTGCAATAAACAAAAAATCAAGGAACCCCTGGCTATCCACTTGACTAATCTTACTAAAAAACAAATGAGAGCTGAATAAAGAAAAGGCCCACAGAGTTTTCATCCTACTTGGCACAGAGAACCCTCTTCCCTTATTCAGTCATTGAAATCTCAGCATGTTCAGGATTGCATGCTACTACGTATTGGCCAAATTTTCTACCACACTGCACCAGTATATTTTCTTGAGTGTTATTTGATCCAAGGACTGGTATTTAACAAGAAAAGAGAAGTATCGTAGATGCTATGTTTGTAGTACAAAGTGCATACAAAATGCAAGGAATTTAACCATGGAATTAGGACTGGCATCAAGCTTGCACATCTGTACCAAGACTAATGTTGATGAATGCTAACCAGGCTAAGCTTTTCAGTAGTTTGGAGCTGTGCATTGCTAATATTAACCATGCTCACGACAAACCCTGCTAACATAAACTATGGCCTATGCCAGGATATATGTAACCACGCATCTTGGCTAATGTTGACAAAGAAAGTTGAGGAGAATTTATAGAGGGGAAAGAAGAGGGATAGAACAGCTCACAGCCAGGTGCCAATAACTTCACTGTGGTCAAGAGGTGGTCTGAATTATGTCTTGACTGGCCCAGAGGGAACTGAGAGAATAAAGAACTGTAAGGGAAAACAAGCTTATCTACTCTCGCATTCCTCTTGTAATATCATTTCTCAACTTAATTCAATTTCAAACCTTCATTTTAAAAAGTGAATTAATAGTGATGATGGGAATTGCATACTTCACCTAAACAATGTCCTATCACCACTCCCCAAAAGCAAATCCACATTGAATTCTGCTTCCCTTTTCACAACCAAAATGTTTTTCAGTCCTGTCATCACAATTTGATTCTTGGCATCATTTCAGAGCAATCTTATTGTTTGCAGATCTTGCTTGGTGTAAAATACAGCAAGTGATCATGCTGAGGTTGCATGTTTTCTGTTCTGGGCTAGAAGAGACATTTATTAAGTTTGTGACTCAACAGGAGAAGCCACAATTTAATGGGGAAAGTGTTAGTCATTTGTGGGTTCCTGCTCAAAAATGAACGACAAGCATGTTATTATTTTTGCAAGATATATCCAAGAGTCACCATCACTTTAAACAGATGACAGAGAATTATGCCTACCTGTGATAACTTGCAAAGGATAAATGAAACATAATAAGGACAGGCGGGAAGAAAGCATGGTTGACTTGTACTTAGGGAGTCTTCCAGGAAGCTGAATATAGGAATACAAATTAGGATTGCATCTCGGTTGGGTAATTCGGGTCAAAATAGTCATTAAGTTAGATCCAACTAAGTCCTACTCTGAATAGACCCATTGAGTTTAAAGGGTCTAAGGTTAGCCATGCCCATTAATTTCAATGGGTCTACTCTGATCAGGGCTAGCATTAGATACAACTTATTGGGTGTTTTTCAACTTTTGTGCACTTTTGAACGTTCCATCTGTGCATGCATTGCAGCTCCCCTCTCCTCCCCCTGCAGGCTATTCTCCTAACCTGCCCTGAGCCAATTTGGGGGCAAAGGGAGGATGCAGAGGAAACAGAGCAGGAAAGCCCCACTGCACAAGCAGTCCTAGTGCAAGTCTTCCATTGGTGAGGCGTGTTAGATGAATCCTGCCCATAATATTTCCCCCCATAGTCTTTGATACTGCATGAATTATGTATAATTATTGACTGCATTTTAAATTGTGTTTTACTATTTTTAACTAAACTGATTTTGAACATTTTTGTGAATGGAGTGTTTCCAGTATTTCTATTGCTGATAGCAACATATACCAAGAAACATTATATTTGGCTATTTGGTAAAATTATAGCTGCTGAGAACAATCCAACCCCATAACCCTAGTCAGGGAAAAAGTGAGCCTTGGTGAATCTTGCTAGTGACCACTGTCACTGAGGGAATAAAGGTACAGCTATTAAAAAGCATGGTCTTAAGAGATCATCACTGAAGTTGCTGCTCTCTCTCGGGGGGGGGGGAGAGTGCAGCATAAATTAATTTTGCCTTTGTGTGAATGCTAAGGAATTCATATGAAGCTACCTTATAGCAAGTCAGACCACTGGGACTCACTAGTCTGGTGCCATCTACTTTGAATGGCAGTGGCTCTCCATGCTCTGAGACAAAGATCCTTTTAAGTGGAAATGATAGGGACCTTATAGTTGCTCTGCTAGTGGGTTATGGCCACCCACTCATCTTGACACTTTAGATATTTGGGGATTGTTGAGATGTCTGCATGCACGAAATAAGTGAACAGGATGATGATCAAGAGAAGAATATAGTTATGTTACACCTATGTTTTCTGTATGGTTCAAAGCAAATGGTGTATTTAAGATGAACAAGAAACTATTGAGTGATGTTTCTAGAGTAGCACATATTCTATAAAGGAGAACAAACAATAAATGCTTTGTGTTTGCCAGAGCCATCATTTTTAACTTCACCCCCCTCCCCAAGCTTAGTGATGCACACAACATCTAAGGAGTTCTGTTAGAAGAGGAATAAAACCTTAATTTGTGAGTTTCTGGTGAAACTGTACTAGTGTTCACTGGTTCTTGGTGATACAAAATAGAATTCAAAAGCCATGCCACTAATTTTGTTTGTTCAGGGGAACTCTGAACTTGGCAGGATCCTCTGCCAAATCACCTTCAATCTAAAAGATATTTCAAAATTAGTTCCTGATATTATTGTGTGTGTGTGTGCACGCAATTCAAAGAAAAGAGAAAAGAATTCCACTTCTATCTATGCAAATCCCTGGCTATGCCTACCTTTCTGAATGTCAACCATACTGCTTGGTACATAAGGGAGCCTCCCTCATGCTGGTTTTTGGACTACAGATCCTGTCATCCATGACCATTGGCTGCGGTGGCTGAGACTGAAGTGTGCGTAGTTCAAGATGTCTGGAGGGCTCACAGCTGGGGGAGGATGCTAGAGGACTGTGAAGATGGGGGAGTTGCATTCATGGTTTGGAGTGGGAACCCAATGAAATTTGATTTGTTTCTTTTGCTGTCACATGGACTTGCTACCTTTACAATGGTTCACAGGCATAGCAGTACGGGAAAATCTGTTTCAACATAATAGGGTATCTTCAAAAATAAATTAAAAGATGAATTCTAATAAAACCTTAATGAGCGAAAGTATTAGAAAGAAAGGATGTTCAAGTTACCTACTAGATGCCCTAGGCCAGCCTGACTCATTTATTGGTTTTCCATTACCATAGGCAGCTAATATTATTCTGAAAAGTGCCTTTGCAGAAACACAGGAAACTAGTGGGGCAAGGACTCTTGGTGGCTTCTGCCTTATAAAAGCAGCACCAAGCCCAATCCTTCCCAAATTGTCCAGGAAAATGTTCCGTGTAGTTTCCTCTCCTTTCCCCACACCTCCTCTTTGTGTTTGTCCAAAGAAAAACCTCTACGAGTGGAAAGTGGCATGCAGGAAACCATGTAATATAATCTAAAACTGAAGCTTGTTATTTCCACATTTCAAGCTTTGCCGCAAAGTTCTAACAATTCCATTACATCAGGGGTGGGAAACCTCAAGTCCAGAGCTGAATGTGGCCCTCCAAGCATCTCTATCTGGTCCCCAGGACTCCCCCTCAGGTCACTTACTGTCCCTGTTTTGTATCTTCCATGCATGTTTCCGCCTGCCTGGAATGTATCTTTGAATACTGATAATGCCTCTTCCTTCCCTGGCTGAGGGATAGAGAGAGATCTGTGATGGTATGTAGACACTAGACTACTGTACAAAGGTAAAATGTACACTAGTTGCTCCAACATCATTTACTTCTGAACCACTTGTGACTGGCATGTGGCCCCTGGAAGGTTGCCCAGAGTGAAATGCAGCCCATAGGCTGGAAAAGTTTTCTCATTGCTGCCCTACAATATGTTATTTTGCCTATTTTATTGAGAGCCTCACAGCTTAAAACACTTTTAATTTGGGAGTGTGGTATTATTTATTAAATAGTTACAGACTTTGACATTTGTACTGCAAAACCATGTTGTAAAACATTGTTATAAGGTCTTGGGTAATATAACATCTTCATGTTGTTTTCTCCATGCAGTTTGTTGAGATTGTGCCATTCTCTGAAATGGAACTGATTTTTTTTACTACATAGCTTCATAATTATTATAGTTTCCTGCTAGCTCAAGTTAAAACATTTCTATATAACTCCCTTGTGCTTTCAAGCTCAATTGCTCCTTATGGAACATAATACACTGACAACTGTATATGTGAATGAGCAGCATTTGCAAGTGGGCAGTATGCACACAGAGGCAGCTGTTGTCAAATGAAACGTTTAGAAAACCCAAACTCTCAATGGATGGAATGACACTACAGCTGCTGAGAAGTCCAACCCCATGGTATTCATACTAGGAAACCTTAGGCAGCTTCACAAAACCTTGTTTTGTGGATGGTAATCACTGCTTGTTTTGAGATGCTAACTCTTGAGCTTTCTCAGCTATGGAACCTGGTCTTCAGAATTCCATCTCCTGGCTGCTTTTTAAAAGTTTGTAACAAATTCCTTTTTCTTAAGCTTTTAATCTCTGCACTTACTGATATGACTATGTCTGTTCCTGAATAGTAGGGAACCCTACTGAAAGGGGTTGGTTCATGGGCGTAACCAGGATTTTTTTGGCGGGGGGACACAGAAAGTTGTTAAGGTAAAATTACCCCCAAAATCCCATTGCAGGGGTCAGGCGTCGGCGGGGATGACAACTGCCCCCCTGCTCTCCTTGGCTATGTCCATGTGGTACTGACAGGAAAGGAGAAAATATCAGAAAATTGGGAAATCCACTCACAGAAGATGGCTTCATCTTTTTGTTTTTTGAGAGAGAATGCAGTTATGATTAAATACTTTTTTGTGTTTTCTTGCCCTGCCTTGGAAAAGAACACACCAAGATTTCAGAAATGAATTGTGCTTGCTCCTAAAGCTACACTTGTGGGGTTTTAAAACATCAAACTATCATGATAAATTCCAAAGACTAAAATAACAGGAACAGCAGCTGTGAGAGTCAAATGTAAATTCCGTCCCCCTCAGAGCAGCGGCAAGCCATCACAAAATACTGAATAGGGCACATCTCAAGCAAAAAACCTCCAGGCCTGGACAATATAGGGAAGCTTTGAAAGGATCATTGATAATAATTAACATATTATTATAACTTAATGCAATAACACATGTAGAAAATAAAAGCACACCACATTTTGGGGGTGAATAGTTTATGTCAATGTAATCTGCTTATAATTGAACCAAATATAACCCAATATTTTGAATTTTCAAATATTTTTTAAAAATCATTTTCCCATCTGGGAAATTGAAATTCATTCCTGCAGATGAATTTTTCTCAGCAAAGTTTTGGGAATGCGACCTACAATCCTAAATGATTTAATTTCACAAGAAATAATAGGAACCGAAGGAAAGTCAAGCGGCTCAACAGAGTTGTTAAATATTTGAAAAATATATAACATACAATTTACTCAAAATACTTCTTGGAAATATATTCCCTTCTTTCATGTGAGTCACATTCAACATTCTCCCCACAAGCATGCTTAGAATTGCAACTTTAGGGTAAATTAACACAACCAAATAATTCAGATGGGTTTGTTTTTCTGTGTTCAACATGTGTATTTGATCATTGTAAAAATCCAATGTGAGTTAGAATCCTATCAGTCTGGATTCTGGAGCACTTCTTTTTCCCCTGGGAAGGTCCTCCTGCATAAATAGGCTTTTCCTGGCTCTTTTCTCTTGTCCCCCAACACACCAGAATATCTGTCCTCTTCAACCATATAGAACCATATAGGTAAGCAAACATTTTCAGCGGGGGGGGGGGGGCTGGTACACTGTCCCTCAGACGTTGTGGGGGGCCGGACTATATTTTGAAAAAGAAAGAAAGAACTAATTCCTATGCCCCACAAATAACCCAGAGATGCATTTTAAAGAAAAGCACACATTCTACTCATGTAAAAATATGCTGATTCCCGGACCATCCGCAGGCCAGATTGAGAAGGCGATTGGGCCGCATCAGGCCCCCAGGCCTTGGTTTGCCTACCCATGATATAGAATGATGGAAGGCACATCTAACTGGGCACCTTTATTGAAGAAGAGTTGATGCTTGCATTCTAGGTGTCACAGTAACCCTACTGACACAGTGTGAAGTGATACTCTGTCTACATACTAATACTAGAATAATCCCAAGAAAAGCAAATGGTGAGTCAGGGAGCAGCCACATCTTTTCATCTAGGATGGAAGCATGTTTTAAAACACAAATCCACAGGTCCATGTAACAAATCATACAGGTTGTTTAAACATGCTTAGTCTAGTCCTTTTGGATAGCGGGGTTCAAGATACTCTCTAGCAGCTATTTCATTTTTGGCTGAAAAGGTGTTTTCTGCTGAGAAAATTATTTCTGAAAGCCATTCTTAATTTGTTTTTTCTTCTCCTCCCAGCATGCAGCACACCTGAGGAAACAGTGACCTTTTTGCAATTTCTGTGAACTCTTAACTGTCCTTCCAACTGAATGGACATTCATTTTCTTAACTCAACCTAGTGTGTGACGTGGATTAATTTAAGCATGATATTTTGCACTGTTATCAGCGGCGTAGCGTGGGTTGTCAGCACCCGGGGCAAGGGAAGTAATTTGCGCCCCCTAACCCGGGGCAAGGCAAGTAATTTGCGCCCCACGCCGTGGCGCCCCCCCCACAAGCCTCTATATTCTGCGCTTGTCAGGCTTGGCTGCTGGCCCTCCGTGGCCTGGCAACGGACTCAAGAGACCGGCCGTGGCGGCGCTGGAGGGCTGGTCTGGGGCCCGAGAGAAGCCTCGGAGAGTTCTCGCTGGGTTGACCTCGCAGCCTGGGTTACCCTGCGGGGCTGTTGTGAAAGGCGAAGGCGAGCGGCAGCGTGGCTTGCAGTGGAGCAAAGGGCACGACCACGGCGCCGGGACGTGCCCTTTGCTTGTGCCCCTTTGCTGGGGAGGCTGAGAAGGGCGCCCCTTTGCTGCGCTCCCCCAGGAGGTCCCCCGGGAGCAGAGCCCGCTGCCTGCGCTGGCAAGGAGGATGAGCCCAGCTGGCAGGCCGACCAGAGAGGAGCCTCGCAGGCAGCGAGTGGCTGGCTCCTTGCGGGCGGCGGCGGCAGCGCAACTCCCTCCTGCCGCGAGAGGCGGGCAGCAGCCGGGCCTCAGACCTGCAGCCAGGAGCGCTGCCTCTTCCTGCGCCCCGAGGGCTCCCCGCGCCCAGCAACCCGGGGAAAGCGCCGCACTTCCACCACTGGCCCTGCTTCCACCACTGGCCCCTGAACCCCAAGGCTGAGGCTCATGGCGCGCACCCCGGCTTGCAGCTCCTCCGCCGCCCTTCCAATGGGGCAGCGGCCCGCAGGGAAGAGCAGGCGCGCTCTCTGTCCCCAGCTGAAGCCGAGGAGGGCTTCTGGTAGCCCCGGGGTGGGAGGCGGAGGGGGTCGCTGGCTGCAGCCGCCTCGCCTCGCCTCCGTTCTCCTCTCAAATCAGACACAGACGGCTGCTGACAGAGAGGAGAAGGGGCGGGGGCGGAGAAGCGCAGGGTGGGCAGCGGGAGGCGGCTGGGGGGGCTCGCAAGAGAAGCGAGCCCCGCGGGACTGAACCAGGTTCCTCTTCCCGGCTCCCGCAAAGCGACGTGCCCGTCTTGTGCTCTCCGCAAAAGGCGCCAGATCAAAGCGGCAAACGGTACAGATCCACACCACGCCCCCCGCGGAACAGTCGTGCCCTCCACATCACAGGCAGCTCAGAGTTAAACTCTGCGCCCGAGGCTCTTCGGCAACTCCGGAGGCGGCGAGTGCGCCCCCCCCAGATGTTGCGCCCGGTGCGGCCGGCACCCCTTGCACCCCCCACGCTACGCCACTGACTGTTATAGTTTAAGTGATCAAAAGCTGCAAGACAGAGCATGGGAATACTGAAATTGCTGCTTTCCCTGGTTGGAGGCAAACAGTAACTCTGACATTAAAAAGACCACTTCATGTCACCAAGTGCCAAGTCATGGATGAGAACTGCATGTGCCTGTTGCATTTTCCCTTCTGGCATGAAGAACTGCATTTTCTGCAATTTGTCAAATGAACTTGATTTCACTGATTTTATATTTGTGGATATACCACTTCTTTCAACATTTCAATGCTGATTCTTCAGGGAAACTTTAAAAAAAAATCCTTCAGAATCCAGGAACTGGTTTTTTTATCTGGCAATTTGGCACTTGTTCCCACAAATTTGATGTATTTTACCATTTTCAGACAACCCCTTAATATGTAGCCCAATTCAGATAAATGATGGAAGACCATGTAACTTGTACCAGCTTGCAGAACTTCCTTAATATGTGGGGGGGGGGGCAAAAGAATACACAGCAGCTCTCAAAGCCAATGATTTCTTGTAGCTGGAGGTGCTGGAGCCCAATACAATAAGCTGCTCTTTATCCTTCTTTTGAAACTTTTCTCAATAGGTAATAAAAAATATATTCCTATGTTGCTGGTTCCCATTCCTGCCTGAGCTGTTACAGGTTTGCTCAACAATTTCACCACTTTCATAATGCCTGTGCAACCTGCATAGAAGCTTGCCTGTTAGTTGATGCTTTTACATATTGGAAATAACTCACTGTTTGCTTTCAAAGGCAACATCACTACTTAGATTCTCTTCAGGACAACGTGCTCTTTAGAACCACTATCGTCACCAAATGTGCCCCAATACTGCATGACTTCATAAGAAACCATTGTGTGTTCCCTTTCACTACATTTTTGTTCTGTTAGTACAACAACTGCAATAAATGGATAGTTAAAACAATTCTGAGATATGAAGCAATTATGTCCGTCTTTAAGAATAAAAATTATTTCATTTGCTCTGTTTTATTCCTGACAAATAACAGCTAAGCTACATATTACAATACATTTATGAGTTCTACACCATTCATGGTTCCTTTTGGGGGGGGAAATATTTGGGGACACTGAAACTTGACAAAAGGATATGGAAATGAGGAAAAAGAGAACAGAATGATGGTGGTGGAATTGGATGTGGTGGAAGTTTTTGAACATTCACTACAATTAAGTGTGACCAGAACAGGCAGGCTAAAATTGGTAACTTTGGAACACTGGGTAGAAAAAGAATGTATTAAGTATTTCAGAGCACCTTAAATACTCCCATGAGGGTGAGACTGCAGCTGAACTAAGTAGGCAGATGCTTCATATGGTTTCTAGAGCTGCACTAAAGCTGTCATGGAAGTAAAAACACCCACCCCCCCACACCTGTAACTCTGGTGTGAAAGGAAATATAGCCAGCAGGAAATGTTATAGTGGCAACATCTTGTGTGGGTAGTCTTTCTCGTTGGCATGCAGACCTGGGAACACCTACCTAAAGAAGTCTGAGATGGTAAGCTCAATTTCCAAAAGCTTTAAATTATGTGTGGTTGGAAAAAACAAAAGACTTGTGAAACCATGCACTAACTGGTCATATTTTTTTGTAATTGTTGCCTTGCTGACCCAGAGTAAAATTTAACTGAATTCCTAGCTGGGACAATCATTTCTTTACAAATAAAAGTCAGTAATGAACCAAGGGGATACAACAGCAAGTGACTGTGGATAGAGAAAAATATCTTATTCCCAAACTGTTGCCCAAAAGTATGGAAATAGTTTGTACTTTCCAAAAAATTAGCAAATGTTTTCTCTAGTGTTTCCTTCTCATTTCTGATATTCAGTTTCTGCTTTTTCTTCTGGTTAGATAAAAGTGTATGTGGTGGTATAGCAGCAAAATCTAGAAGTGTTATACTGTAGGTTAAACAATGGGGGGAGTATAAAACTTTACAGAATGAAAATACATTAATATAAAAACTCAGCTAGATACACAGCAAGTGAAGTAACTGTAAAATTAACATATGTCTGTCCCAAGAAAAAATTAACAAAGAGGTACATATTATCCCCCATTCATATGTAACAAAGAGGTACATATTACCCCCATTCATATGTAAAAAGAATAGGGTGAAGAATAGTGTTATTCTATAGTTATCCAATTAATGATGATGATAATAATAATAATAATAATAATAATTATTATTATTATTATTATTATTATTATTATTATTATTATTATTATTATTACACACCCTTTACCCTAAGGACCCAGGGCAGGCTACAACATTAAAACATAATGTTAAAAACTGCTTAAAAAACTTGCAATAATAAAAATATCTATCCCAAGCATAACTTTCTTGTTTCCTTCATCTGCTTGAGACTGTAGAAGCAGGTGTGTTTGTGAAGCACCTTTAAGACCACAACACATAGGTGGTAGCTTGCATTCAACAAGTTACAAGTGGTGCAGGCCCTGTTTCTTCCCATCAGATATCTAGTGCAATAATGAAGAGCTAATGGGCAAAGGAACCACTGCCCCATTCTAGATTCAAAGTATGCCATGCAACATCTCCTGATAAGGATATTACAAATAATATATTTACTGCTACCAATAAGTTTAAAAGCTGGGGTGCCTTTACTGTGTGCTAGTTCTGATGTGGGAAACCCAGGCTCAAATCCCTGCCTGCTCATGAGGTTTACTGGGTGTTCAAGTTGTGCTTGCAGCACAACTTCTATCACATGACTGTTATGGGGTTGATATGGCTGTTCTTGAATTTGTACCCTCAACAACCAACTTTTTATTATGAACGCCATATTGTCTTACTTGTAGCCAAGGGTGCCAGCTTGAACCAAAAATTGGGGTGGCCCAGGAAAGTCTTGTCCTGCATAATCAATCACAAGACACAGCGCTTGCACACCATTTGAATGGCAATGCTTATCAACTTGAGGAGGGGCAGCCCCCTCAAATATTTTAGGGGGGAGCAAAGGGACCTCAGCCCCTAGGAGTTGGCTCCTATGCTTGGAGCATCTTTCTCTGCCTTCCACAGCAATGGAGTACACATTTAAATCAGGTTTCTACCCCATAATCTTTAAACTGTATTAAAGCCACTTAAATGAAGAAATACCACATTTTATTTACAGACTTAGGGCTGAGTCCACTGTTAGTCTTATTCAGAGTAGACACACTGAACTTAATGAACATGACTAATTTAGGTCCATTACTTTCAGCGAGTCTACTCTGATTAACATACTTTATGGAGTACATTAAGTGCTTTATGGAGAACTGATGGTCTTTGTACAAGAAGGCTATCTTTCTTTCAATTCTTCCAGCTAGAATTCCTGTTCCAAGGGGATTTATGGAGCTAAGGATACTTATTTTGTGGAAAGAGAATGTCCTGAAATAAAGTACATTTCCTAACAGTCGTGCATTCCCTAGAAAGGACAGGATTGCCTGAAATGTCTCTTTTGCAACAGGCAGATCCAAGGATGCCAAAGAAAGCACTCCAATGGTTAGTTTTCTAAACTCCTGGCTCCTAAACGTGCTACTGTGCGGAGAAGAGGACAGGGGTGGGGGGAGGCTCCATAAGATGAGAAGCTATCAGGATGCTTTCCAGAGAGTGAGCTCATGGGCAGCTGCTTCCATAGGCAAAAAATATTTTCCATCTACACAAACACTTTTCCATTGTTATTTAAGCCAGACTCTTAGGATATGTGGGCAGTATAGCAGCATTCATTAGTGTATCATGAACTCAGGCAAATAATCACCTGGGGGAAGGAAGCACCATGTTCTGAGACCCTGCAATTCAATTAATCAACAGATAGGTATAGCATACATGAGGAGGAGGTAACTTGGCAGAAGGGAGTCTGTGGCTGCTAAATTGAATAACAAGGGAATTTGTGGGAAATGCAGCTCTCAGCAGGAAGGGTACACCAGGACACTTACTTGCTGTTTTTCCTCCTCATACTTAAATAAGTTTGAGATGCCTGAGAAAGAAAAGAAATTCACTGACTCTGGCGATGCCCTACATCCCTCATCACAGAACAGTCAATGATCTGTATGCTGTAGAGATCAGGAAAAGTATCCTGTTGAGGATCCAGATCGCATCACGCCATGTCACTGGAAACATGCCCATTGATTAATAGAGTTGAGAAGCAGACCAGCTGGCTTGAAAATGCTCAAATAGCAGCTGCAGATATGTGAGCTTCTTTTTTGAAGGAAAGGAGGGAAGCAGCATAGTCCTGTTTCCACAAGATTCACCCTTCAATACCTTTATTACAGGATAACAGCGTTCAAGAATGTTAGCTTGAACACACAATGCCACAATGTGATGACACCCCCCAATTTTGTGCTTACCATCATGAGCAAAGAGTAATCATCAGGAGGGTCTTATGCCACACAGAACTGCCTCTTTGCTTTAAGTTCTGAATTTAGAACAAAAGTACTGTACTCCTGTTAACCTGAAAGTGGTGATACAGAGCTGAAACACAGTGACAAAAGAGTATTTTTTCAAGCAGCACAATACTGACATGTGGAATTCAGCATTCCTTTTACATAATCCTATATGCAGTTGCCTAGAGTAAGCTCCACTGGACACAATGGGACTTCTGAGTAAACATGCATAGTGCAGCACAGTAAAAGCAGGTTAGACAAATTAATGGATAATAAGTCTCTTAATGGCTGTTAGACATGACACCGAAACAAAGTACCTCCATGTTCACAAGTTGAGGCAAAGTAATCGGGGATAAGTGCTTCTATTACATCCTGTTTGTGATCTTCCTGCAGACATCTGATTGGCCTCTGTTGAACACGGAGACCTGGACTTGATCGACTGACACACTCAGAAGGTAATGGACCAACCTTAACAACAGTGCCTTCTCAGTATTTCCCTATTGTTCTGCAATTGCAGACAGTGACAACAGGCAGAATCTAATATGACTCCCACATATGCAGGATCAGTTATTATTTGGGACAGATGATAGCTACCAAGGAAACTACTGACTTATGAAGTTGTCAAAAATTTGACTCCACATATAATCTTTAAGCCTCAATAGGTCTGTCTCCCATTTTGGGGAGTTTTGGCTTTTTTACTATTTCCAAATTAGAGATAATGTTATATATCATACATAATACTCCTCATGTTTGGTCACCTGACAATAAGTTTTCAAACATAGTATACTCTGTTAGGGATCTGTGTTGTGCCAGTGAATGGTTTAATAACTGCTTTATCTGAAATTACTAAAGAAATGACATCTGGCTTCACTCATATCACATTTGATTTACTAACTTTTAATATATTTTTGATTGCAATATCCAAAACGGCACGTTGTCCAGTAGTTCTTTTTTTTCCAAATTCTGCATTACAATAAATTGCTGTCCATGGTGACATTATCTGTTGCCAGCTACAGTCACTTTTGGACAGAGATGACTTGGCCACTTTGCTGGTAACTTCCAGGCTGGATTATTGCAGTGTGCTTTACATGGGGCTGCCCCTGAGGATGACTCAGAAACTTCAACTGGTCCAAAATACAGAGGCCAGTACTGGCCAAGATTCCATTTGGAATTCATATAATCCCTGTTTTAAAACAGCTGCGCAGGTTGCCGGTTCACTTCCAGGCAAATTCAAGATGCTCACATTAATATTAGCATTTAAAGCCCTAAGCAATCAAGGCCACAAATACCTGAATGACTGTCTCCTCCCCTACAAACCCTCTTGGGTTGAGTTCGGGAGAGGGGCCTCTCTTGCTAGTTCCACCATCCTTGGAAATTGGGGTGGGTAGTGACATGAGAGAGGGCATTCTCTGTGGAAGCCCCTAAATTGAATATGAACTTTTTTATCCTGCGCTTTAACTCTTGTGATATCTATATGGAGGGGGCATTCTTCTGATTTTAGCTGTTTTTAGTGTTTTGTTTTGTTTTATTGTAACCCACCCCGGGACTTTTATGATGAAGGATGAGTAAGAACACTTAAAAACATGATCGTATATTTCCCCCCACCTTTGCATTAAGCAGCAGTAATTATTTGAGGTGTATCTGATACAAACTCCTGAACATCATCAGGGTGGTGTTGCATTTATTTGCCTGCCTCCAAGCTCCAGTAATGCCCCCCATAGTGTCCTCTGCTAATGACTGCCTCATTCAGCCATCTCCCATAGTAACTGTTTGTCCCCTAGGTCATGAAACCAAGTCCCAGGGATATCAATTAAAAAAGAATTCATAATATTACCATAACAACCATAAACAAAAAAACAAACATCAGAAAAAGGACAGCAGAAGTAGTAGTTTTAAACAAGTACATACATGACTCAAATCACTGTTGTAATGTAATTTATGTAACTAAGTCCCTTTATAAATGTTCCCTGTACTTTCAGGTCTTATTTTGTAAAATGAAAGAAGCCAGAATCACATGCCATTCCTCTTAATCACATGTGTGTAAAGGTGGCTATATAATGACACAATGCCCTGGAACATCCTCAGAGGTATACCACTCTCCGGTTAGCTAACAGAAGCAACTATAGAAACATGGAAGATTCAGATTCAATGGCACAACATTGTCTTCTGAAACAGATGATCCACATATTCTAATGTTCTTATTTACATAGAGCTAAATATCCTAATACTATTATTTCTGTAGTGGCATCAATGTACATGACACTTTGTAGAGTATTAAAAGCAACTTCCAATCTTACGTTTAACGTAGGGAAGGGAGGAAAGGGAAGCAAGGATAGGAAGGGAAAGAACACTTTAGGCTTCATTTCAGGATAGGGACTAAGAGCTTGCAGCTTCAGAGAAAAGTTGGGATTTGAAGAACCATTTGAAGAGGAGGGAAGAAGTGGCATGACAAAGGCTTATGGGTGGCATAAGGAGCAACATGAGACCAAAGGTGGAGTTTTTCCTCCATTGCTTTGAATGCAAATACAGTGGTACCTCAGGTTACATACACTTCAGGTTACAGACTCCGCTAACCCAGAAATAGTACCTCAGGTTAAGAACTTTGCTTCAGGATGAGAACAGAAATCATGCTCGGGTGGCGCAGTGGCAGCAGGAGGCCCCATTAGCTAAAGTGGTGCTTCAGGTTAAGAACAGTTTCAGGTTAAGAACGGCCCTCCGGAACGAATTAAGTTCTTAACCTGAGGTACCACTGTAGAAATAAAAGAAGAAATGAAAACTGTTTTCTGTTGAAAGGAAAAAATTGTTCCAATTTAAATATTATGCATTTTCTTTCAAGAGGAAGTTGTTTTATTTAATGCACTGGAGGAAACACTTTGAAGACAAGCTGCTTTTTCTGCAGAGAAGTTTAGGAAAGGGTCTCCTTGTAACCAATGACCATCTGATCAGTGGTTATAGGGAGTCTCCTCAAAGGTGTGGTCTGTGTGGCTCTTCAGGCCTTTGCAAGATCTCGTGAGGCCTTCTCAGAGCCCAGTAAGCAAGTATGAGAGGTTTGTCATTTAATTTGTGCAATATAAGCTGGATGGCCTCCAAGCATATAAAGGTGCGATAGTGCCAATCCAACTTTATGTGTCTGAATCCCTCCTACAAAATACTGACAGTCTGGAGGTACTCTTTATAACACAAAACTGCCAGGACGGCTCTAACATAGTGGTAACAAAACTATACAAAACTACCTTTTGTTACTGTCTGAAAGCAGCACTGCTACTAGCAATGCGCTTCTTTGACTCTTGTAACAGGCACACTGTAATTGGCACACTTAAGCACTAGGGCACAGCGTGATAATACCCACCCACCCCCCTTTTCCAAGAGAGAAGTAATTACAGTGCGTTGATAGAAAAAAACAGAAAGGACAAAAAATGCTTTGGCTCTAATAGACTTTATTCATTACAACCCTTTCCACATCATTTTGCAATGTTGCAGTGTACTAAATCAAACACAGAACACCAAGAAAGAGCAACTTATCAATTTACCATTGACTGGTAAAACCCCCAAAGCACTGCGTCAGCAGACTGCAAAACCAGAGGCACCATTTTCAAAAGGTTAGCTCAGAGTCAGAAGGGGAAGCCAGAAAGTCTGTGGGTTTTTTGGTTTGCAGAAATTTGGATGAAGCTTTCCGTGAATGAAGGGGCAGGAAAACTTTTCTGCTGAGATGAATCAACAGACTGGTTAGTCTTGGTAGGGCTTGTGGTATGTTAATGGTAAACTGAGGGTGGATTTTTGCCAAGCCAATAAAATTGTTACATCTAATACAAAATGCCACCCCAGTGGTCAAATGAATGGGATCAGTCAGAGGAAAGTGTAAAGAAGAAATTGTGACCAGATTCCTTGCTTTAATCTAGGGCCATCTGGCTAGAAGACAGTACTGGTCAAGAGAAGCACTACACATGTGAATATGTAATAAGATGACCAATTCCAAAAACCTACAGGATTTTTTTTAAAGTATAATATTTAAAATAATTTTAAATGCTTATAAGAATCCAGAGCATATTGTTTAGCATAAAATTATATCTCCTGTTCATTAAGTATTTTAAACAAAAGGAGATCTACTTAAAATTAAAGCTTTTGCTGCAAGTTATTGTCTGCATTGTTTGTATTATATTTTATGACATGTTCTGAGAAGACAACAAGACATATGCCGCTTTGCAACTAATAATTGTTGATCACTGGGCAATCTGTTGACTTCCAGGGGATTTGCTGAACACTTACCTGGGACAACCAACAAAGATGCACATATTTCAACTGCTCTCTGATATATTGGTTGCAGGACACAAGGCCAGGTCCTAGCATTGCGTAAATATACTAAATATACTAAATATGCTTTATGAGGCAGCTGCATTGCAGCAATACTTTAACTTGTCCCAAGTTTAAAGGCTTATGAAGGAACCTTACAGATGGATATCTTCTACAAAGGAGTTTAATTTCATCTTTTTGAAAATAAAAAAAACCATCACTTTCTGGAGCAAATTCAGAGTATCTGTTTCATCTACCCTATGAATTTAAGATTAGCTCACCTGTCACGGCATTCCTATAGAAAGCCATAGGAGTTATATAGTTCTAAGGGAGCTACAGTTAGAATACAGCTAAACAGTTAAAGCGTTCTGTGGAGGTGCCACGACAATTAAAGCAATATCAATTCAGCTTTTAAAAAGGCGTATTTGTGGCCCTGACTCTTCATTCAGCTCTTTCCCAGTGAGATTTACTTTTTGCAGCCTCGGGCCACTACTGAATTAGAAATCCAATGCAAGGATGGAAAATTACAGGGCTAAAAGTAAATGTTTTATGAGATGAGGTCTTTACATTTAAGCTCATGATTTTAAATAAATACATAGAATTACTTCAGCTGTTGAGATCTTTTGGATATGAGATCAGAAGATGCTTTTGGAAGGTCAAGCAAGTAGTCATTAGAGAAACCATATAAGGGAGAGATAAGAGAATTATCTATTTTTAGAAAGTTAACTTTGCAGCTTCCATTGGAGTTCCTTTCATTAACTTCAAAATAAATAATCATTCCTTTATGGTTTTCTCTCCCAACCACTTACAGTCAGTGAAATTCGAGTGAAAAACTACTCTATAGGAATAATTTAAAACTTGACAACTTTTCATTCACTTCATTCCTCCTGGCCAACACATGTCTTTCAAGGAAAGAAGGCAATCAGTTAGACCAGAGCTTTCCAAACTGTGTGTCATGACACTTTAGCATGGTGGCTGCAGTGTGTAGGTGTGTCACTAAACACTCCCTGCATTCATCACAGGGCTGGAAAGGGGCTAGTTTTACATCCGAAATTAGGCAGATGTCAAAATTCTTCCCACTTTTACTAAACTTTAGCTCAATCAAATTTATTGTTTTACACACACACACACACACACACACACACCACACATTGCTATATTTTCACCCCACCTGTCACTTTTTTCCAGGATGATGAGGAACCATTAGTGAACACTCTTTGAGTTTGTTCAGTCAACCAGTTACAAATTCACCTAACAGTTACCTCATCCAGCCCACATTTTACCAGCTTCTCTGCAAGAATATCATAGGGGACTTTTGTCAAAAGTCTTACTGAAATCAAGATACACTATGTCCACAGCATTCTCTTGATCTACCAGGCTTGTAACTCTATCAAAAAAGAAATGATATTTGTTTGCATGACTTGTTTTAGGATCCAGATGATTATTCTGCAAGTTATAACTGCTCCAAGAAGTCTATTCACATGTTAAGATAGCAATCAGAAAAAAGTTTACAATATCTCATTTAAGTGCTATTTCCAAATTGTCCAACATATAACATTCCATTTGAAAATATATAGCATAAAGTAGACCTGAAGCAGACAAGAGGAACAGGCATATATTATGGTTTAAAATTCAGTTCCCTGAAGCAAGTGTTTTGCTTCAAATAATGACTAATGTTTGACATGTTAAAACACACAGATTTTACCAAGAAAATGTCACGGAAATCAAAAGGATTATATAAAAGCCTTTTAACACAGCAATATCAAAATACTACAGAATGCAGATTTCACAGCAGCTGTGTTGCTGTGAAAAATCAAAAACTTCTGAAGGTATGACAAGTAACATTCTTAACCAGAAAGATTCATTGATATGTGTAGGTAAGGATTTTGTAAATATTTATACAGTTTGGGATAATGTATATTTCAGTTGATGGTTTAGTGATGTACTTCCACAAACATTTGGGCCCAGCCACACTTTCCTGTAAGTCCATACCTCTTTGCCCTGTTTTCAATTTGGTCCAGGGCTGGATGTTCCCACTGGTATCATGGACTGGATGGATGAAGAGGAGGTGAGAGGCACCAGTTGGGGAAACACCTAGGGAAACCTCAGAGGAGGAAGACTCAGAGCCCTGGGAGTGGTGGCAGGACACTGAAGACTGGTCAGAGGGCAAAGGGGCAGGGAGGAATGGTTGGAGGCTGAAGAGACAACAGGCTTTTATGAGCAAGAAGAGCCAGGCACAGAAAGCAGTTCAGACTCAGCAGATGAAGCAGAGGAGGAGGGGACAGAAGCTGCAGCAGCATCACAGGAGCTTCAAGCTTCTACTGTACTAAGCTCCCCTCCCCACTTGTCTCCAAGGACATGGAGGGCTATGCTTGTAGCAGAAGAAAGAGCACAGATTCCTCACCAGCGTAATTTAAGGCTGCTTGGGAAATGTCTGGCTGAGGAGGAGACAGAGGGAAGTAGATGGTGAAGACCTTCAGTCCTAGAAATTGTGTTGTAGGGGCCAGTCCTGTCCAGAAGCCTTTCTGTGCTGTATGTTTTCTTGAATAAAGAGCTAACTTTTCTGCTTTTCTCTGTGTCTTGATTGCTGACCTGCATCTGAACCAGCCCTGAAAACTGGTGATTTTTGCCTCATATTTTACTTGGGGAAAGTCACTGAAACCCGCTATTTCCCCATTAATTATTCCTATATTCCATAATCCACTTTTAATGTTGCCTCCACCTTCAGCTCTAACCATCTGTGGCAGAGAGTCAAAGGATAAGAAAACCAGAGAATCAGAACACTGGATAATCGGACAATCATTTGACATATACAAAAGGAACCAGGACCCTTTCAATATGTATTATTAAAGACAGAAAATAAAGCTACTATTGCAGCCATCACAACCAACTGAGCGGGAACACGCACACGTTTTACACACACATATTTCTCTTTTTTTGGTAGCACATAAACAGTTTGGTCACAATTTTTATATGAGTGCTGAACAGAGGAAAGAAAAATGAATATAAAAATTAAGCATACAGAGAAAACCAGAAGTATACAGCTCAATGCCGGAGAGACAACTGGAAAAATTATCCTGCAGGGGTAGTGGGGTGGGGGGAGGAAATGAGGTAGGAGCAGGCCACCTCCAACACAGTTCTTGGGAAAGCATGCAAAATTCCCTTCAGAAACTATTTTAGTTCAGAAGAGGGACAAATTTTTCTTTTGGCTTTCCATGGATTGACATTTGTTCCAATTCAGCAGTAAATTGTGGGTTTCCCCAGGGAAAGCAGCACGACAACCCCCCACCCCAACCTCTCAGAAAGGTGATAATAGATTGACACAAAATACTAGAAAACGTGGGACAAACGAATGTGTGGATCAGCCCTTCAATGAACTGAATGGTAGTGAACTCTGAGTATAAAGCAAACATTAAAACAATTGAGTTAAATGATAGGGTCTCTACTTAAAATAAGTTTTCTGGTTAAGACAAATGCATTCCACAATATTTGGGCTTCCCCTGCTAAACAATTGTTCACATGTTAATTCATGAGCTTGGTTTCTGATGCATACACTAATCACTTGGTTTCTGCGCATACACTAATCTAGCTGCTGTAGTCACGTGTAGCAAGAGACAGAGTATCTTCTTGGAGATGTCACTGTTTATTATACCTAGTAAGAAGGCCTCTTTTGGGGGGAAATGTACACCTAAACCTCTATTTTAGTTCTACATATATAATTTCCCAAATTCATTTGGCCTGCTTACATAACCACTACATGTGCATGAAAGTCCCCTCTGTCTCTTGGCATCCCCCTCACATTCTGGATCCATTTTTGTACATATCTTGCTTGGGGTTAGGTACCACCTGTATACAATACAGAATATATTATTATTATTCCGTGAACTATATCGCGGCACTGAAACCAGAGTTAGAGTGGGTGTAAGGGGATGCCTGTTGGAGGCATTCAAAACATCAAAAGATGTGAAAGAAGGCTGCATACTGCCCCCCCTTTAACTTTTATATAAATTGCATGATGCCATGCTTAACACAGGTATAATCTCCTGCCCCAACAATTAAGAATAAAAAGATATATTGTCTGCTGTCTGCTGATGATGTGGTGCTCCTATCACTCTTCCGTTTGGAAGCTGACAGCTTTCAGTATATAGAGGGATATGAAGTTAAATCCAAAAGACAAAGGCCAGGAAGAATAGGTGCATCCTTGGTGACTGCCTAAGGTTAAAAAAAGTTGGCCCCTGACACAGGTGAATGGGAGTGAATTCTAGGTTTGGGGTCATTACGGAGGAGGCTCTCGTGCAAGCCATCACCTCTCCGTTCCAAAGGAGATGGCACTATAAGAAGAGTCTTTTCTGCTGACTGTGAAAGGAGAGAATGCACTCTTGCAGATATTTGGGGTCCAAGTCATTGTAATTAAACATTGGCTTCTTTCATTTGTTTGGGTGAACTATATCATAGTGTAATCTGCACATCTCATATAAACAGGAAAATGCAAAGTCACATTTGTCAGCTGCTAATTTGTCAGCTGCTGTAAAAATAAAAACCCAATTCCTCTTTGTTTTTTCTCCATGAGAAGCATCTAGTTTGTTCTACTAGCCAACTATCGTTATTAAAGGAGACATAAAACCTTAACTTCAGCTAGTAATAACTGCAGATTCATTACTTTTGAAGTGCAGTAAACAGAACAGTATTGCAAAATTTCTTTTGTGCTTAGAATTCTCCTTCGAAGCAGCAACTTGAACAATAAGGAAATTGAAAGGAACAGACCAAGCAAAATATTGTAACATAGATTCCTGTGATCTATAACATGTGATAATGTTACGCATATAGCACAGCATCTTCTTACAAATGGTTTACAAATTTGTGTTCCTTTTCTGAATGGAAATTTGTATCAGGATGCTGTGAAGAGAACACAATCTCAATCATGCTTATCCTCTTGAGAAATTCTACCCTATAGACAATTCCAGTCTCAGATAAATCACATGTTTGATGAATCACTTGTTCCCTAAGCCCAGAGGCAAGTAAATTAAGCTTTGAACCTTTTGGAGTTTAAGCAATAATGGTTCTTGTTCATCAACAGGAAGTGCTGAAAACAATGGTTTGAGAAAGGGAATTAAAGGCTGCATGAAAGCATAGTTGTTATTTTTATTGGCGTTTAGTTTTCCATTTATGAGATATGCTACATCTATTATATAGCTGTCCCAAGAATTTGGTCCTGCTAGTAAAAGCCAGCGGGAACCTTCCAGGCTGCTCTTATATTAATGAAGTTTGCCCTGAACACTGACACTCTGCGGTCAACCATTTGTTAATATTGATTTTGTCAGACTTTAACAATGACATATTGGTTACTTATGGTTGTTGGGGCCACTTTAAAGGAGCAGTCCGGGCTGTTGTTTTGTCTTTAAACAATACTGGATTAATTTGGGATAGATGTTTAATTCAACAAAACCATCACTGAACAGCTTCAATTAACAAGGGGTCACAGCATGGGCAGGAAAGGTTAACCTGGCATTTCAATGGTCTGACTGGCATCCAAACAGTTGACATTCAAGGTCCTGCACAAATAAGGCAAGGCTTTCACACAAAGATTCAGTTTGTAGTTATCGACAGAAACTGGCCAGCTCAACAAGGTGCCTTCTGGATGTTGTGGACCCTGACTTTCATTAGAATCAGCCAGAATGGCCAGTGGGATGACAACTGTAGCACCAGGTTGGCTACTCCTGCCATAAGGTAGCTAGCCATGAGTTCACTGCATTCATATATTACAAACCAGTAGTTTCCTTCTAACAAATGGCTTTAATTTTTTAAAACTTCTTTACTGAACTACAAATGTAATTTGTGAACACTAGAGAAACACGGTAAGTACAGAATGATTCAAAATGAAGTATACAGTTTCCAGATGCTGTAAGACACTAAAAGGCAATGACATGGACCACAACTGTGAACCGTGAGGCAGATGTACTCATAAAGTTTGTGTTCTGCTACTGAGGGAAATGACGCAGGTGATAGTGCACGTGTCATGTGACAGGTCAGGCAAAATGGCTGCGTCTGCAATGGAGAAGGCGTTTTGTGTTCTTGAATTGAGCAAAACGGAATCTGTAACTGTTGTGCAGTTTAGATCGCAATTTGGGGAAAAAACCTCCAAGCAGAAAATGTATCCACGATTGTCATAAAAAAACTGAAACTACGGGCTGTTTGTGCAAACAGAAGTCCTGGACGACCGTGTACATCAGAAGAAGTCGTCAATAGTTTTTGCACCGCCATTCAATGAAGCCCAGGAAAATCAACATGTAGGGTGAGTTGCGTTTGGGTAGAAGTGGATTACTGGTTCGATGTGTGCCATATGACAAAGGGTGCACACATAGAACATCTGTGACTGTTTCTAAAAAAAACCTTTAAACATTCCTCTACAGGTAACATAATATATATTACATTCTTCTTTTTTTATAGTGTGTTTAAACTGTATGCTTCATTATGAATCACCCTGTATTTTTTGCAGCAGGGCTGGGAAACCTTCCAGAGCTGCATGATAGTGGTGGGCATGACTCAGTGGGCAGAGTAATGGATGCAACTTTGTATAATAGGCTACATTACAGCCACAAAGAATTCAGAGCTTTCTATAAACAAGCATCTCCACATACCCCGCTCCACCCAGGCAAGTCCCATCACCACAATTCAAAGACACATTCTATCCAGGCAACAGCACCTGAGGGCTGCTGTTCTGTCAGAGCAGGACCAGTGAACAGTCTCGTCTGGGGATAGTCCTGAAGGCCAGAAAGAGAAGCCCAGAGGGCTGCATTATGCACCGTGGCCTAAGACCACTACATCTGTTTCAGAGGGAATGATGATTACAGTGGTACCTCTAGATACGAACTGGATTCATTCTGGAGCCCCATTCGCATCTAGAAGCAAATGTAACTAGCGATGGCACGTCTGCGCATGCACACTTTGCTTTTCGCTGCTTCTGCGCATGACGTCATTTTGAGCGTCTGAGCATGCGCAAACGGCGAAATCCGGAAGTAACGCGCTCCGTTACTTCCGGGTTGCCACGAAGCGCAACTTGAACATGCTCAACTCAAAGCATATTCAACCCGAGGTATGACTGTATTATATATACACACACACACAAAGAGAGAGAGAGAGAGAGAATAATAATAATTTGAATGAGAAGCCAAAAATTTCAACAAGCTGCAAAAGCAACAAACAATTCATGAAACCACAGGTATAAGGAACCTATGACCCTCCAATTGTTGCCAGTCTACAGCTTCAATCACCCACTTCTTTGCTACCAGTATCAATGACCAGGCTGGCTGGGGCCGAAGGGAACTGGAGTCCAAAAACAACTGAAAGCCACAGGTTTCCGGATCTTCTTTTAAAAAGCAGTCAATGCTGGGGCTTAACAGATTTCATCTGGAAAGGCTACATATAATCTCCACAGGCCCACGTATTGGCTCCATCAGGATTATTTGTGCTTTGTAGCCTAGACTTCAGATACAAACAAAATGAACCCAAACGCATGAGATTTATGGGGTGGCAGGTTTTGCAATTTCACAAATTGTCAGTGAATTGTAATTTCTCAAAGATGAATAGTGATCAATCAAATGAACCCTGCAAAATCACTTACCATCGGTAGCAAGCAACTACTGGGGTACAGCCAAGTTCTACTAATATGAAATTTCCTCAGATAGTATCATAAACATTGGAAAGGTCACCAATATCCTTTCCTTTTTGGAAAAATGTACAGTTCCCTTACCTTGAACTGTTTTCCCACATTGAAATGCCTGACCAGAATAGAGCCAGGAGTTTTTCATAGGTACACTTTGAGATTCTCCTTGTTCACAAGCCGAGAGGCGCTTAAGAGCTATGGAGTTTAAGAATGGGGAAATAACACCTCTCAAGCCCTCTAGTCACCACCAGCCAGCCTGCTGCTTAATATACCTATAGTGAGAACTCATGCCAATTAAACACATGGGTCAAGAATTTTAACTATAACAACAATTACCAACTGATCAAAGATTGTCATGGCATCTAAGATTATTCTGTAATTTAAATATGACTGAAGCATACATATTCATGCCAAAGATATGGTTTCCATTCTCAGAGAGATCTAGAAGAGTTTCCCCAGAAAGGAAATATACAGAAAAGAAAAACATCTCAAACCATCTCCGTATCTCTGCTTTCTAATTGGAAGCTTTGTGCAGGGTTTTATCCAGAGCCCTGCTGGACAATCCCATCAGCCCATCTAGTCTGGTATTCCATACTCACGGGGGTCAAGCCCAATGTTTATGAGGAGCCCACAAATAGGAGCTGTGTGCAACAGCAACTCTTCCCACTTGCAAATTTTAGCAACTGGTATTCAGAGGTATGCTGCCTCTGACAGTGGAAGCAGAACATAGCTATTGTGGTCATTAGCCATTGATAGTCTTAACCTCACTTTTATCCTGTTGTTGATTTTTATTGTATAATTGTCATGTTTAGAATGTATTGTATGATGTCTACACTTTTTTTTTAAAATAAGGTGTCTAGTAAGTGTAAGTATGAAAGACATTAAAGTTGAGTTTGAAAAGAGGGCCAGGTGGGCAAAGGGACAATCATCCAGAGAGGTTGTTGCATGCGATCTGCGGCAAACTGGAAGTCCACAGCCCACAAATTTTCACTGTAATCACTGCAATACAAATCAAAGTATTGCTGCTACAGATCAACACTGATCATCCAGGAAAGTAGGTATGAACTACGAACCTAAGGATTCAAAAAGCTTGGTACTTTCTTCAGTAACTCTTTCCCGCTTATTCTCAACCAAGTGCCTTTCAAAGACAGACAGATAAGGGAAACATTTTCCAGAACTGTACATTTTTTCAGTATGACAAATGTGCACTTAGAAGCATTGCTAACATAGTTCCATGCCTAAGGTTAATGTCAGTGTGCGAGGTGTGGAAATCAGTTAACAGTTTGAAATTGGTCCCAGAATTTGCATGACAAAGCAGGCAGCCACTAACATGCAATCTGAAGTACATTAAAAGCCAGCTGACTTCACATAGGGGCACAATGAATAAGTAAAGGACCCCTGAACAGTTAAGTCCAACAAAAGACAACTATGGGGTGTAGCACTCATCTCACTTCAGGCAGAGGAGCCAGTGTTTATCCACAGACAGCTTTCTGGGTCATGTGAAACAGCGCAGCTGGGGGTGGGTCGCACTGGGCACCACTCACTTAGGATGGGATAAGAACCTAAAACACATATAGTCTATCATGCAAGCAATGCAATAATTCTTTCTACAGAAATTGTGTAGCAACTTGTACATAGTTGTAACAGGTAAATCTCATCCCCTGGGTCTGGACCAATAAGCAGGTTCTCTCAAGTTTTGAGACTACTGCTTCCCCTAGGGGCAGGAGTAGTTAAAAACAGCCCTCTGGGCAAATTTGAAGGATAATTATGTTGCACTTCCAGGAAAATGAAGGGCATGTGGGTATGCAGGGAAAAACAGAGAGTTGAAAAGTGTGTGTGTGTGTGTGAGAGAGAGAGAGAGAGAGAGAATGAATGCATGGGGGTGGGATGAGGGAGAAAGCACAGACATCCAGCCCAATTACAATGAAAATAGTGAATGCTTAGCCATTAATCTCATTTCTAGGTATTATAATGCAAGTTCTACACTCAATTATAAAGAATGAGTCACAGTTATTCAGATCACACACACACACAGACACACAGACACACAGACACACACACCACCCACTTTTATTTTTTAGGTGGGGGGTTAGTTAAAAATCTATTACATAATTCCAGAGAACTACACCCTGCCTTGAACAGAAGCGGCTAAAGCTGTATGAAGCATTCATATCTAAAGCCGTCTGTAGCTTTTCAGCATTGCTCTCTGACAAAGTCCAGGGAGGCAGTCTCCTGCACATTTAGATTTCTCCAAGCTGTGGAGAGCTGTGACATCACCGGGTAAAAGTTTGGCTTCAGCCAGCCCTCTACTGTTTGTGGTTAAGGGGAGGCCCTGAATGTGTCTCTTGCTGGTGGATCCCTTGCCCTTGTGGGAGGGGGAAGCGGAGCTTATCCAACCAGAACTTGTCTGCTTACCGCATGCTTGATTATCTCCCCCCCCCCCTCCTCCAGCATGTAAATCCACCACAAAGAAGCTGAAGTTCAAATAGGGCTGTTTTAGCTTCGCTTGAAATGATGGATTGAAAGCTTCAAAACTGAAATGCAAAGAGGCAGAGCTCCTGAAAAGCAAGTCGGTGCTGCAGCCTATTGTCCCTGAGTGTCCATAGCATGGGGACCGACGGCTTTGATTCAGCAAGCAAGTTAAAGGAACAAGAATTTAAACAATAAGGAAGTAACAGGACTGCAATAGTCTTCTTATGTTATCCGTCCAAGCACAGTACCAAATGCATGAAGCTTTTCATGCAACAGAAACTAGATAACCCTCATCGCGAATGAATGCATTTATTTTGCTGCAATCAGTGATGTCACTATTTCTCTGGATGATCTAGTCAGTGAATCTTTTATTGTTATCTTTAAAGCAAGTCTCAAGATTGAAGAGAGAAACCAGAAGGAAACAGGGTAAGAATTTGAGATGTGTCACATTTAACATATATTTATATTTTCAGTGCTAGCTGCAAAGTCATTTCAAAAGTGCTCTTGATTTAGAAGAACAATGCCAGATTTTTGATAAGGCTGATAAATTTGAGTTAGAAATCTTAAAATGTGGTTTTCTTATTAAAATGAATTCATCTAAACATTGAAATGTTACTAGATATGCATAGACTTTTAAAAAAATATCAAAATGAATGTTTGTTAATTTAGTTGATGTGCCAAAGTTCTAAGCATTTCTTAAAGTAAAATCAGCAACAACCAGTCCATCACAATATTGATTGTTTATGTGCAAAATAATTTTTCCTTCCTAAATATAACACAGCAAAATCCTCTACACTTTGTGTCACTTATTTGAAAGGACTATTGTATTACAACCCAGGAAGCTGGTCTTTACTTTCCTTTGACGCACTGATCAAAGATACAGAAAGTTCCTCTAAGTAGCAGCTCCTAGAATATCACAGTGTTTGCATGTTTAAGTGAAAACTCATTTTTTAAAAAGTCCAAGCTAAGTAGAGCTGGGAATAGTCCTTGCAACAGCTTTTGCAATAGATGCCAAGTGGGAAATCTGAAGCAAGCAAGATATGATCAAACAGTGTTGGAAAGCTCTTATTTTGCAAAGTTCTTAACACATGAAACAGAAAGCAGAAAATGTTAACACATCTTTCAGCATGGATAGGCTTAAAAGAAAATAAAGTGAGGCCACTGTTAAAGGGGAGTAAGAACAAATGTAACATTTGGGTTTAGCTTTCTAACATTTCTAACAAAATGCTGATAACTTCCTGCTTATCTCAGAAACAAAGGTTGCAGGGGCAGTTATAGGGCCTGCCATCTTTTGTCAGCGATCCCAAAGAGGAAGCATACAAAGTTTGGGATAGGTAATCCTTTAAAGTTTCTGAAGGCATTCGGTACCATTTCAAAACAATACCCTTGCAGAATTAATCAATGATCCCTGTCTTTTGGGGCATCTATACGACTCCTCAGCAAGTGGGAAATGAGCTGGAGGAGCTTTCAACCAAATGAAGGGGGCTGCATTTACCTGCATAGTTTAAATTGCACAGAAAAACAGGACTGCTTCTGCCACACAGGGGTTCAGTAACAAAGTGTGTGTGTCTGTTTGGGGGTTAATTATTTTGGATAATTAACTGCCAGACCATGTTTCACATTTGAGGAGTACGATATGCTTGTTATAGTTAACATTAAAAAATATCTATCTGTCTACTCCTTACAATATCCAACACAATGAAGTGGCCTCATATAATTATTTTTCTCCTGTCTTAAGAGGAGTGTTTCCACATACTCTACAGCAAGTTCCATCTAGAACTTTGTCTTGCAAAAATCTTATTTGGCTCTTGAGCCCTTCTGCTTTTATGCACACTGGACTGTGAAATGCATGAGTACCTGGGAGATTAACCCCTGTTGAATTTTTTTACAAGAACCCAGTCTACATGGAATTAGGGTGACAACAAAGGCTGTGTCAGGATGGGAGAGAAAATGATTTTAAAAAGTCATTAAAAGTACCTCACATGATTTTTCATTCCTTAAATATTTAATTTGAGCTCCAGCAGAACAAAACAATACTCAGCACTTATCGACAGGGTACTTATATTCATCTGTGCTGGGAGTGTCTGCATATAGTAAGATTCTGGGATGAGGTACTTAAGGAGGTCAACACCACAACTAGGCAAACAGTTGCTAAAAAAAACTTAGTCAGCTATTTACACTGTTTGAGCCTGGGGTAGCATTGTATTTAAGAATTTTATTAGATTCATGTTACTTGCTGTCAGATTTGTGATAACAAAACTGTGGTAGAACAATACAACTCTATTCATATATCTCTGGTACAGTATTTTTTGGCAAATTGCCATTGTGGATGGAGAAACTTACTAATGAAATCCAAGTCATCAATGGAGAGCAAACCAGGTGCCTTTTTTCCTTTCTTTTTTTTTCTTCCAAGAAAGCAGCAATGCTATTTTTCATACTAATAAGACTGAAAGTACAAGGAACTAGTCCAATATAGCAATGTGGAATACAATTACTCAAATGTCTAGGGATTTATAATATGTTAATACTGTCTTAAGTCCCTCTCTTTGATGAATATGATATGAGTGATTATCTTCTATATTATTATTAGAAGAATAATCCAATTTAAACTTCAGCTATATATGAAGCAACTGTAAAGAAAAGAGCTCTTGTGATCATGTACAGAGTGACCTTTCCTCTCTACCAGCTATGTGCACCTGCTAGCACATTTCTATCATTAAGAAGCAGAGCTCTATGCCAAAGTGGATGATTTAAAGACTTTCCCCTGTAGCCCTTTGTTTAGAAGCAAAGCACTCTATAGTTTGGGTGCAAACTGCTTTATAGCTCACAGGCTCCAAATATTTTACATAAGCATCTATTACTGAGTCATCTATGGTTCCAAACTTTCACCAGGATAGCAAACATTCAGAAAGCTCCCTGAATTTGCACCATTCATATTGCTAGCTGATCAAAGTCTACCGACACAAACAAAATACTTCAGTGGTCTTCTGGTGGTGGCCCCTAACCCAACATCTAGGAACTCTCACTATAACAAAATGCCAAGGCCAATGTTGCTTAGGGGAAATGGGAAAGAAGGAGAATGTGAAATAGTCTGACAACTTACAGTATCTACAATAAGATGGGAAACTAGTTAGAGTATCTATAATTAGAATACTTTTGTCACAATTACAACTTCTACAAAATTAAGATTAGATATCAAACCAGTTTTTTCTACATTCTAGCTATGACAGAATGTATTATAAAATAAGTAGCAACTTTATATAACTACAAATGAACTAGCACCTAGCGGTTGGGTGTCCGGCATAATTTAACTGACTGCTGTCACTGTGTGATTTTTTTTAAAGGACATTTGCACAGAAAACACCCATTACAGCTTTGCATTCTGCATTATTCCCAGAAAAAGGGAATAATACCCTAATAAACTGCCTACTGCAATCTGGTATGTTCATAAATGGTCAGAGTCTCAGGTTTATTTTTTCAGGGAAAAATACCACATGGCTAAACACTAGGTCTTTCATGAATTCTCATTCATTTGGGTATGAAGGTTTGCTGCTTATGAAAATTGGGCCAAAACATTTTGATACACTACTCAGCCTGTGAACTATTATGGAGAAAAACCCTCCAAAAACTGGTACCCAGTTGCCCAACCAATTTATGACATATATATATTGAAAGGGGAAAGACCATGAACTTTCATACTCACTTGGGTATTAACTTAGGTTTCCATCTATCCTTAAATGTGATTGCGATCACATTTATTTAACCATGATCTGCTTTTGTTGATGTTAGGAGTGAAGTGGGAGTTGCTGGGCAGATTGATTATCTTTGCTTTGGGCTTGTTATATCTGTGAAATATATGTTTTCCTGACTTACTAAGGCTGATTTAATTTTGATAAACTTTCTAAAACTTTGTAGAATTATCTTCTTACCTGAGTATTAATTGTTCAGGCATTAAAGGTATGCATTCTGAACTCTTGTTAGATATTTTCTGTATGTTTTCAATGTGCACCATGGGAAATGGAACCTCAAAGTGGCTGCATCTAAACCAGCAATGGACTCTGATTCAGTACAGCTTGGGGCCTTCCAGAGACATTGCACCCCTCTCTTAGTACAGCAATAATAGTAGCTATACGCTGAAATACGCCTCTAAGACATAAAAGCCTGCCTTGGTGCTGGGGTATAGCTGAGTTGTTAGTCAAGCCAGAGTGTCAGCAAAATACAAAGTAGATCAACAACCTCCAAAGAGCAGAAGTAAAACTGCTGAAATTTCAGTGGTATTTCAAGATAGTGTAGGTAAACAGGAAAGATGGAGCAAGAAACCCAGCGATGATATAATCCACACATTCCAATAAGTGCCTATGACACACAAATATCTTCCACACAGAAACATACTATGGCAGTCCTGCTTACTAGGTTTCTGAAAACTATAGTTAAGTTGCAGAGAAACAGTGAGTTAAAGACAACAGGTGTGTGCTAGCTTGGGAGACAGCAAGCAGGCAAATTAGCAGTGGCTGCCCGAGAGAAGTGGTGCAGAATCAAGGCTGGCATTGGTGGGCACCTGGTGAATACCCACACCCCAGCATAGGGTCTACTGATTAGAATCACCTAGACCTGTTCCATCTCTTTGTTACTGCAACCTGCTTCTGCACCTGCCTCTTGCTCTGGCTCAGCAAGCAATACAACTGCTATGAGCAGTAGCTGTCACTGTCTGCTTTCTTATTGGCTTTGTCTAGCAAGCAATTATGGGATGGCACTGATGAAGCAGATGAGAAGCACCAGCAGGCAACAATAATAGTGAGGGGGTACACTTATTGAGAGAGGAGAACATATTGAAGGTGTCTTGCCCAATCCTCCTTTCCCCGCCTACAAAACAAACACACACCCCCAAAAAAACCTAGCTGAGTTCACATTTAATGGACCAGAATGCTTAGGGGCTTGTTTTTTTAGCTTCTCTCCAAAGCGCAGTATAATTTCCCATAAAACACTGCATTGTGCCACCTGCATACTCTGCACTGATAAATTCCTATTGTACAGCTCTTTGCCTTTTAGCATAGCAAAACAAAGAAACAAACAAAATATCTTTAAGATAAATAGATTTAATGTTTGGGCACAGAAAATACCTTTATGATATTTTATGGCTGTGGGGATTTCCATTTGTTTTAGTAAGAAATTTTAATATAACGCTAGTAAATACATATGCTAGTAAAGACAAAGTTTAACCTGTTTCTTTTACTATGGGATCTGAAGTAGATTAGTCTCTTGCAGTGTTGACTTTAGCTTTCCAAACATCAGCTCTGTCACTTAAAAAGAATTCTGCAAAGACTCATAGAAGAATCTTTGTTTAAATTACAAAATGTTCTCCCTCAAACATATAATTCATAGTAATTTGTAGTCCCTAAAACTGCATAAATAAGATTACCCCCAATTCTTTTTTCCTATTTTGAAAACTCTACAGTTGTGAAGATAACAAAGGTAAGAGCTCTCATGAAATGTCTCATGAAATACCAAGCCACCACTTGCAGGCTACGACTTTGTGACTATATAAATAGACACAGGATAAATAACAGGATATTAGGACTGAGCCACATATTATCCAAACAATATTTTCAGTGTGGAAAGTGGGTTTTCAGGTGAAATAAGTTTCCTGAAAGAATGCCTAACCTTACCCCTTTTGTGTCTATTTGTTGGTGAAACTTTTTTTGATCCAAGTGTGACACTGTCATGTATCCAATCAGATTTGGCTATGTGACAATGTTAACTAAGGGTAACTGAAGCTAATTCAGAGGGAACAGAAACATTGCTCTCAATCCCAATTAGCTTTGTTTGGCCTCTGAAGTAGTATTGCCTAGCCAAATGTGATTGGCTATGTGACAGCATCATTATTACAAGGATGCTAGGCAACTGAAATAAAAAATTATGTTGAAACTGCATCAGTTCTGGTCTTCGAAAAGGTTCCCAACGGAGCTACCACCTGAAAGCCAAATACAAAGGGATGGGAGTAAGTGCAGGCTGCTGTACATGTGGTGTGCATTATCTATCTATAATACACATGCACAGACAGATTTGTAAGCCAAGGTGGTACTTTCTCTCTGATCTCCCCATGAAAAAATATCTAAAACAAAAAGGGTATCAAAAAAATTGCATAAAAGGCAGAGTGCTTTTCAATGGGTGGGGGGAGGTTCCTAGGAGGTGCCTTTGTTTCAGAAATAACATACTATTCCAACATCGTATTATCTCATTTTAGTCTTAATTGTATAATCAACACACAAAATTACTGGGGATGAATAATATTTTTGAGGGGTATGTCAGTGCAAGCTTTGTGACACCATTAAAGATTCTAGGACATTGTCCTCAAATCGTATAATATAGCCCCTTGGGATGGCAAAATGTCTGGGGTCCAATTGATCTGAGCTCTTGCTAAATGTTATCATATAGTTCTTATCAGCGCTATTTTTTTAGAAAAAGGTGCCAGAACTCAGCATGAATGCTTCCTTGGTTCTCTTGTAAAGGCAATGGCGCCCACCTGAGAGGTGCTGGAAATGAGTTCTGTTGAGTTCTGGCTGAAAAAAGCTCTGTTTTTTATTCTCTCTAGTATTTAGAAATAAAGTACTCTCCTCTCCTGGCTGGTGGACCCTTAACTTGCACTGAGCTACAAATATAATATAAATGAGGTCCTGGCATAGGAAGGAAAATTTTATCTAGCATCACAATGATAATTTGATAGAACTTGAAGAAATTTTATTTGCAACTTTAACAAAAGTAGCAAAACATGCTATAACTTAAAAGCTGAAAGTATATGTAAAAAAAGCCTTACAGTGCAACATGATAATTCCCACAGTGAGTCTTGGTTTTCTCACTTGTAACTTGAAGTGCCAAGGAAAATATCTAGTTTTGTTTTTCCTTGTCAGGAACAGGGGAGAAAAGTAATATATTTTCTTTGGAAGCTTGTTTCCCCTCTACTTATTAGATAAGAACATTTTCAGTTGTGCCCCTCGAGACACAATTAGTTGAACAAACGCTTTAAGAGTAAACACAGTAAGGTCCATTACTGCCTCACTCTTCTTACCCCTTTGCCAACCATTTGAATAGCCAAGACCAGATGGTTAGAAGAAATCCCAGCCCTACTTGTGTTAATGGAAGCTCAGGCACTGATTTCAGCATACTCAAAATTCCACACTAAAACACAACAGCAAAAGAACTTCTCCAAACCAGTAAACCAAGTTCAAAGGCATGGGTTTTTTTCTTTTGGATTCAGAGCATGAAATGTGCTTTTAAAAAAATGTGTGAAGGAAAGGTGAAAGGTAGAACTGTTAAAGAGAGCCAGTAGGGTTGAGTGGTTATGGAGCTGAAATCTGATCTGGCTAAAGTTCCACCTCAGCTATAAACTCACTATGTGGTCTTGGACAAGTCACTTTCAGCTTCAGTTTCCCATCTTTAAATACAAATAGCAACAACATTCTTACTGTCAGGCTCCTGTCCCAAAGTACAGTGATAACAACTCTTACTTGTAAACAAAGAAGAAATCTTTATTCAGGCTAATAGCAGTACAGGCTCAGCAGCAAGCACAAAGGCCAGAAGTCAAGATTCCAAAGTTCATAAGCAAGGTTCACAATAGAACAAAACCTATGAATATGTCCCAACAGTTGACATGCCCCCCCACAAAGCTTTTAAAGATGAGGCAGGGTGAGCTCACTCAGAAGACTCGTTTGTCCTATAGTTCTGCAACACGCACAAAGTGTGCTGTTTGGCTGGGTGCATCTGATCTCACGTTCAAAGGCAACATCTAGTTCTTGGCGACAAGAATCTGTCCTGCACCTCTGCCTGTAGCTTGGCTGCCACCTCCTTCTGTTCAGATCCTCCTTCTTGCTGGCCAAAGTCCTCCCCTCCTCACTGATGAGAAACTCTTCAGGAGGAGCAGAGGAGAGGGCTGGCAGCTCTGCTTCTTCCTCTCTCACATCTAGAGTCACAAGAGGAGGACATCTCTTCTTCATTCCTGGATGCCAGTCTTCCAGTCCCCCATTTGCTCCTTCTTCCTCCTCCACGCCATATCATGTCAGAGCCAAAGGGCTCATGGCACTAACATCAGCAAAGCTGGCACAGCAAAGGGACATAAACACTGTCATATAAAATGCTACATAAATTACCAGTGGTAGAAATAGCAACAGCTGCTGCTATAGTGCATCTCAGTACAATCATTGCTAATATTATGACTTATCTTCATGCAAATGATCTTTATCTGTGAACTTTTGTTGTTGTTGTTGGAGGAGCTTTTGTGATAGCAAAAGTAGAACATTAAGGCATTATGGCCTTTATGCTAGCCTACTCTTAAAATGGAGAAACACTGTAAAAATACAACATGAAGGAATTTCAACAGAAAAACTGAGATTCTAGTCATGATGAATAAGGGTTTGCAAGGAGAAAGAGGGAAAAGAGAGACCTGAAAGCTATACATTGAAGCAAGTCCTCACTCCCACCCCCGAGCCTGCTTTTTAACTATGCTGAAGACATTTTCAAGAATAGTTCAACTGTGTAAAGTATGAGGTCTGGAAGCCTGCCAGGGTCACCAAGTGTGACCCACTGTGCAAATGCAAGTTAAAGCTGTCTGAGGGAGTTTTAATTTATGCTTCAAATTTCTTCAAGAATTTGACTGGCATTGCTTTAAAGACTACGCAGAGTTTATAACAGTTCCTTTTTCCTTTCACAAAAGAATTTTGTCATACAGTACTATCATGCATTATGTTAACACTAGAAATCCTTTCTTGATGTCGTCATAGTCTGAGCTCAAGTACTTACTAAAGTGCTGTCTCATTTGGATTGGCTTTTGATTTGGGAATTAGTTAGGCATTACAAAATCTTCACATCTATGAAGTAGATATTTTGAGTATTCTGTTTTATTGTATTTCCTTTTTAAAAACTGCTGTTACCTTGCTGTAGGCTTTCCGAAAGGTCTGAATAGACATTTAATTGTATAATCAATCTGAGAGGTTTTCTTGGGAACCCAGAAACATTTTGGGGTGCTACTACTAGATATTCCAGCCAAAGGACTCTGCAATACACATCAAGAGAAAATAGAACCAATGCTCACTATAATTTCCCCCTCAAATCATTTTTATTAAATGCTCACTATTTTAAAGACTTTCCTTAGGACTGAACTTTGCAGGACATTAGAATTGAACCTAGCTCGGGAGCTACACCATGGTTACACAGCTCATGGTTTGCTTTGAGCAAGACAAACCATGGGCCCATTTTTACAGCTAACACTAAACAAACTTGTTGTGTAGCTTGTTGTAGAATGGCAGCAGGAGGTCCATGGGAGGAACAAAGCCACCACCATTTTATCACTGGCCACCAGCACACTTACTCATTTGCTGTAAGCCATAGTAAATGAAAATGAAGCAATGAGTAAAACTGAGCATTCGGTAACTGAAGGCACCAGGCACTACATCTGTCGCAATATATTCTTCTTCTTGAGGCAGAGCACTGGATTGTACTCCTCCACCCAACCTAATTAAGATTTATAGTAAACAAGGCTGGTCAAGTTATTTTGGCACTTGAGGCAGAAAACCCCACAGATGCCTCTACCTGGCAATAAAAACGCAGCATTTAAATATTTGTTGCCATTTAATAACATCCAAAATCAATCATGTGAGGTGGCTGCCTCACTCAGTCTAATGACTATCTTTCCTGAAGAAGAGCAGAATATGGACACATCTTCAAAATGCCTCCTCTTATTTCAAATCAGACTGAGGGCTCTCCCTGAAGAAGCCCAAGCACTGGAGCAACTTTTTTCCAACTTTTCCTGGCCCTCCTGGGTTTATTCAGTCTTTGATAGGACAAGTGGGCAATGTATGAAGCTAATCTATCCCAATTTATTAGTAAAACAACAACCAGTGAGCTCTCACCTACCACTTCTTCCACTCATCTCAGCCTGCTATTCCCACCAACAACAAACAGAGTTGTGCAGGGCGTTCTTTCTATCTCTGCTTCTAACTGTTGTAAACAGCCATTTAGTCTGCATGGGTAGGCAAACTAAGGCCCGGGGGCTGGATCCGGCCCAATCGCCTTCTAAACCCGCCTGCGGACGGTCCAGGAATCAGCGTGTTTTTACATGAGCAGAATGTGTCATTTTATTTAAAATGCATCTCTGGATTATTTGTGGGGCATAGGAATTCATTCATTATTATTTTTAAAAAATAGTCCAGCCCCCCCCCAAGGTCTGAGGGACAGTGGACCAGCCCCCTGCTGAAAAAGTTTGCTGACCCCAGCAAGCTACATATCAGAGAGAGCAAGGGAGGGAGAGATGGAGAGATGTAAGCAATCATCTGAACAAAGCCCAGGGTGTTACTATTTACTTCTAAATAATCTGTAATCTACTAACATGCTGTCTGTATATACATATTTATTTATTTCCCCCTCACAAAGGAGTCACTACAGATAATGAGGCTTATGACAACCTTGTCCATTCTCTTTTTAGAAGGCCAATAGAACAACTTTTTGGGGGGTGTGTTTTTTTCTTGCTTAAGATTGCCAGGACAGTAACACACAACTTGTATTACTGACCATTGGCTGTTTTCAGGCAGTTGTGATGGTATGTGAAAAAGCCAAATCTGTGCTGACTTTCCAGATACTGTCATTACATGCAAAACATCTTCTCAAGGCAACACACCTAGAAATCAAGATTAGCAAAGGCCAACAAAAATACAGCCAGGAATAGTGAGCCATCTCAGTTTTGCCTCTGTTTATCAACTTTGGGAGAATGATGAAGAGCAACTTGGAAAATTGCTTCATCCAAAGACCACCTTCTGGTTAAATTTGCCTAACTGCTAACTTGATTTTGAACAACAGTTTCATACTTTTAAATAAAGAGGTATTTCTAAGGATCAGTTACCATTTTTAAAACACATTTGCTGCCTAGTAGAACAGTACTGCTTTTTTGTTTGCTGTGATTTATTACTGGGTATTTAATATTGTGTATGTACTTCATATTTAAAACAGATCACAAAGCGCTTTTCATACAAGCCAATTCAAAAATAAAGGGACCATGAAGGCAGCAGTTTGCTTATTGCTAATGGCTATTGTGGGAGTGCGTGCCAGCAAGACCCAAGATTTCGAAGGCAGCGATGAGGGAGAGGAGCAAGAATTCATTTACACAAACAGGTATAAGCGCTCCAGTGACACACAAGACAAGTGCACTTATACCTTCATTGTACCTCAGCAGAAAGTGACGGGTGCCATTTGTGTTAATTCAAAGGAACCCGAAGTACTTGAAAACAGGGTAAATAAGCAAGAACTAGAGCTACTGAACAATGAGCTGTTAAAGCAAAAGAGGCAAATAGAAACCCTCCAGCAGCTGGTGGAGGTAGATGGAGGAATTGTTAATGAGGTGAAGCTTTTACGAAAAGAGAGCCGCAACATGAACTCGCGGGTCACCCAGTTGTACATGCAGCTGCTGCATGAGATCATCCGAAAACGGGACAATGCTTTAGAACTTTCCCAACTGGAAAATAAGATACTGAATCAGACTGCTGACATGTTGCAGCTTGCAAATAAATACAAAGACCTGGAACACAAGTACCAACATTTGGTATCCATTGCTAATAACCAGTCTATAATAATTGCACAGCTAGAAGAGTACTGCCAAAGAACACCCTCCATTAAACCAATCCCACAACCTCCACAGCCACCAAATCGAGTCTACCAGCCTCCCACTTACAATCGTATCACTAACCAAATATCCACCAATGAGATCCAGAGTGACCAGAATTTAAAGATTCTACCACCGACTCTCCCAACCATGTCTTCAGTTACCAGTATCCCAACTTCCACTGACAAACCATCAGGTAAGTGGAGTACTCAATATACCTAAATATCACTAATGCCTAAACAGCTTTATAAAACAAAGTCTCAATCTCATTACTGTGGATAAGTTGTAATGATGACACCTCAGAGCTTAAAAGAGTGAGATAAACACCCAGCTGCAATAACAAGATGGGGACCTATGAGAATTATCAGGCAGGGCAGGGTTGAGCTTTTTGAAAAAACCCCATAGTGCAACAGTGCAAGACAACTAAGCCCTGGAGCTAGAGGTGTAGTTTTTTGCTCACTATCTTCAGATCAGACTGATTTCTTAAAAGCATGGAGCATTCTGGACTGCCCTTAATCCTCCCTCCAGAATACCAGAAGCTTGAGGGGGTCAGGCCAATTTCATCCAACTCCACCTTGTTCCCTGTCACATCCAACTGACATCATTAACATTTCAGTAGCCTCAGTTTGCTGCATAGGCATGGGATCACTGAGGTCAGTATCAAAGGCATGAAGTGAGCAAATGATAGTGCTATGAAACTGCTTTATACATTTTGCATTCTTGCTTTAAAATAACAGGATTTGACATGTCAATACTTTGTGATAAAGATGGGATTAGCTTATTTTCTAAATATGCTTTGCATGTTGCCTGACCTACATTATACAATGCAGAAAATTTTGATATTTCATTCATTCAATTCATTCATTCACTCATTCATTTGAGCCTTTATAAACCATTAACTCATAGAAAATATAATAGTGGTGTACAATAAAATCTTTACACAAAATAATATGATACAGAACAAATGACCAACACGGAATCAAATTAATTATTTAAAAACACTTGGCAAAAGAAAAACACTTTTATGCAAAGGATGAAATATTAAAATTGTAGGCACCTGTCTTGGCCCAGTTCACATGTTATGGTAAACAATAATAATTTACCAATAATGTGGCTTTCTGTGTTGTTTTCCTCCCACTAAGGTTTAAGGGTAATAAACCATTATCCACAGCTTAGTGGTTATGTCCAAACCAGGGATTGCAGCTTGCTTTGCTCTGATAATGTGTAGTTCTTGCCAGGCTGGAGAGATGTAGGGTGTGTATGGGTAACCCACTTGTTGGCTCTGAGCCTACTCACAACTGGTACGTAGCCCATGGATAGCTGCATACGAGGAAATGCAGCCCTTGGGTTCAAAAATTGTCCCCATCCCTGCTATAGCGATTCTGAGTACAAGGTTGCATCTCCTTGTCATCATGGGTCTGCCAAGGGCCCTATGCTCCATAATTTTTATGTGCAATGGTAAGTTAGTTATTTCTTCAAGTTAATGCAGAAGGATCCAATCCAAACTGGAACAAGTTACTCATGATTTGAAAATTAAGTCCCATTTATTTAAATTCAACTAGATTACCATGGATCCAATCCAGTGTTGTATAAGTTTACCTTTTTTATCTTGTAAGAGTATGTGTTTATACAGACTGGGGGTGGGAAGCCTGTGGCTCTCCAGATGTTGCTGGACTACAACTCTCACCAATCCCAGATGTTGGCCATGCTGGCTGAGAGTGGTGAAAGTTGAGAGTTAAACAATACCTGGAGGGCCTCATGTTCCCCGCCCCTTGTGTACACACACACACACACACACACACACACACACACTGCCAAATAAAGCAGTCTGACAGGTGGGAGGATATAGCAAGGGCAGGAAAAAATAATCAACTCATTTGTGAAATATTGGGTTATGATGATTTGGAGAGTTTTTTAAGCCTCATAAACATTCCAGGGTCCTTTAATGTACAGCATAAAATAACCAAATAAAAAGGTTTATTAAAAAAGAGTCATAACTTTTATTTTTTTAATGCATCTACCATTTCTGAGGTTACTTAAAAACTGAGTAAAACAACCAAAAAGACTATTCATGACTCTTTTGGCCCAAAGAAACCAGGCTGTAAGCAGGCATGTTTAAATACACATGGTTGTGTTTTCTGCTAGTATTGTTTTTACTAAGGGAATGGTTAGTGGTAAAAGGTGACCTCACTCCAAATAGCAATGTTATTATTGTTATTATCAGTTTTTCCATTATGAACTCCTTGATTTCAAATGGATTATAACTTGGCCAGAAACCTTTGCTCCAGGCTAAAACATGACATCAAATACAGCAACCTGGCAGCAATTAAAGAATCAAAATAAAAAACAGGTAAAACACTGTTTCTAATACCAGTAGCAAGAAGAAAAATTCCCTGTTACTGATACTTGAGCCCATTGTTAAAAGTCATGCTACAAGCAGGAAAAAAAGCAAAAAATAAATAAATGCACTTAAGCATCACATTGTTCAGCCACAGGTTTCTGGATGACTGCACCTTTGGGTATTGTGTTACTCAGAAGAGGAGTGCAAAATTTCATCAGAGAATCATTTGCCATATACACAGTACTGAAAGCACTATTAAACAAGAGACAATAGTTTGGTTTTATCATGGCCCATAAAAGGAACCTAAGTGGAAGCATGAGGGGGAGAATAAAATTAGGCAGCAAGATCTCATAAACAAATGTTTAAAAAGACACGCAAAGCTATAGTCACATCAAAGAAATGATATATGCATAGATGGGACTACATAGTGTTTTGAAATTGCATGAGAGGCATAGGCATTTACTTGCACAAATCTCTGCTGAGAAGTGATGTGGTTCCATTAGTTCATGTTACTTCCTCCATCCAGCTGAAGCAGTAGCTCTGCTCGGCATGAGGGATTTTAAGATATTTGGACTAGATAGGAACATCCTATTGTCTAGTCTATGCATATTGACTTGAAAGTATGCTTCAGCGTGCTTAATGAGGATTACTTCTTAGAATGTGTGTAAAGAGACTATTCACATGAATGTTAGCACATGGGAACAAAAGAAAAGAATCAAGCTGTGCTGAATTCCAGTTTCATCAGACTGTCATTGGTATGACACCAGATAGGTTTTTAGCAGATGAGAGCATATTCATACTGAAGGCCAATCAAGACTGAATGTAGAAGCATGTAGAAACAAAGCCAACACTAGGGCTTTGTTAGGACTAGTTAGGGCACTAACTTGCCCTAAGCTTTTCCCCATTGCCACCATGGCATATTGTCAGATTCATTAAACTATGATTTAGTGATACTCACATGTGTCTGTAGACTTGAATTCTTCTCCATTAATCTGTTCTCTTCTAGTAGAGCCAAAAAGAGATACAACCTGTTGCTTCCCTTTCCAACTAAGCATAGCTGCATGTTATGGCTGTGCCCAAACAAACAATAATTTGTGTTAACTATGATTTTGTGTGAGGGTTACTAACCTTTGACCCTCTAGTTGTTATCAGACTACAAATCTGATCATCCCTGGTCATTGGCAGTGCTGGCTGGAGCTGATGGGAGATAGAGTCCAACAACATCTGGAGGGCCAAATGTTGGCCACCCTGGTTGAAGAACAAGCCAATGTCAAAACACAGTTAATTATGCTAGCTTGTTTCCCTGAACCATAGTAAATATTGGCACAGTTTCTAATTTGGATGGAAGTACATAACTATTGGAAGTTGAAAATGGAAGCAAAACCTTCCAATCTCATGGCCATGTCAGAAGAAAAGAGGTGGGTATGTAAGCCCTATCTTGTTCAGACTCATTCTGTAGTGCTAAACTATAGCTTAGCATAGTATTCAAATCCAGTAACTTAGTAGTTGCTTAAAAAGGGGGCTTCTGACAGAGTTTAGTATGATGTGTATTTTCAGATCATAACCTTGGTTTTAGGAAACAGAAATGAGAAATTTATATCAAAGTTTCCAGAACATAGTCTGATGAGGTCTGAATCTGATAAGTGCCTGGATGGGAAACCACCTGGGAACATCTATATGTATCCCATCACTGAAGGCAAGATATAAAATCTTACTTGTAAACACGTTTTGTTAATACTGAAATACCCTTCCAAATTTAGTGAAGCAAATCCATACATAATCATTACTATGACAAAGAACAACAGCACTACATGTTCAACATTTAATTCCATAACTGGGCCAAATGTGGTTTGTGTGTGTGTGTGTGTGTGAGAGAGAGAGAGAGAGAGAGAGAGAGAGAGGGAGGGAGGGAGGGAGGGAGAAATATGGCATCATATTTTAAAGATATATACAGAAAGATATTTTGTCAACTTATGACATATGTGATAAATCATAAATTCAACAGAAACACAATTCGGGCAAAATTTCATTGCTAGTGTCACAGTGAGTTTTAAACTTCTTTACAAATCCCAGGAGAAAATAAAACGTGGCGGATACAATTTTTCAAGCGCCAGGAAAGAGTGTTCCACAACAAAAACTGGAAAGAAGCTGCACATAAGCCTCAGACAGTAGTACTGGAGAAAAACATTCTCATGAACGTCACTAAGAATAAAGGAGTAGCTTTCGTAGTGCCATAATTTATTAGACTCGCTTTTTGGACTGCATAAATTATTTTCTGTGGATAGGATTAAAGTAATATGTTTTTGTCAAACTACTTGCCAAATGGTCTCATTCTACAACAAAACATTTGAATAGAGCTATGAACAAAGCTGTTACTATATTTAAAAAGGGCCCTTAAACTATGTCTAATATGCACAACTGTGAGGGTGGAATTCTATACACTAATACAATTGTTCCATCAACACAAGCATTTCTGCTTGCTAGATGGCTTGCTAGATCTCTTCCTATGTGCTGTTCTGGGGTTCTCCCAACTCTCCAGAGCATATTTGGGGGAAGCATGGGGGGAGGAGAGGGAGTAAAGTCCGCTTGTGCTGGCTTAGGCAAGCAATACTGGGTTAAGTTGACTCCAGTCTTGAGTATGCTGCAATTCTATGGGAACACAGAGAAGTCGCAGAATTCAGTTTCCTGAGATAAACAACTTCCAGTTTCTTTTAAAAAGCAAGCACGTAGTTCCTTGCTAGTTTCCTAGCAAAGTATGCTTGAAAGTGGGTAGCCTGTAGAAATTAGGCTGAGTAAGATTTCCATAGCTTTAATGCCTTGCAAGATTCCTGTTCTGGCAAAACTGAAAACAGCCATGTAGTAAATAAATAATTACAAGGTAATGTTTATAATTACATTCATTTGCATCATTTATTAATGCTGCAAAGTACTGGTTTTCATGGCAAGGAATAGAAATAGAGGTTTTTTAGAGCACCTACTCCAGACAAAAGTGCTCTAGGTCCTGGAAGAATGCAGTCAATAACTAAAACTACAGCATTCTGGACTACTGATGGTGAATTCACATGGCCCTTCTGCAATCATTTAATGTCAAGATCTAAATAGATTCCATTATTGTGGCCAGGTATAACACATTGCATATTTCTTAGCCATGGCACAAATAATACCTAAATTTAAATACTATTTATATAAAAACACATTTCTGTGTTTCTATGGTTGGTAGGAGCTTTCCCCCACTTTTTCTTCTCCATGATCCAAGAAGGTAGCAGTTGAACAGAAACCATTTCTTATTCAGAAATAGGAGGAATTCACAGCACCAAACACTAGATTTGTACCTTCAATCCAATGCCACACTTCCATTGGCAGAAAGCATTTTCTGCATATGGAAGGGCCATTTTGAGCTAGTAAAGAATGTTGGGTGAGAAAAACAAGCCTAGAGCCAAATAAATTGTTGCATTTGCACAAACTCCTCTGGAAAACTTTGTATGAGATCCTTACAATACATTTTGGTGACCTGCTAGTGTGCATATGCTTCAGCCTGTGTTTTTAGCTCACCATGTTTCTCATCCTTTGATGCAACCCATAGAATATAATAGTTGCACTGCAAGAGGATGTCTGCTACTGCTTGCGCAAGATTTCAAAAATATAGCATTAATACATTTTTTCCTCCCAATTGTTTGCATCCCTGACAGGAACGCACCATTAATTGCAAGATACCACTTTTAATTCTGAGTCCTATTACATAAGGACTACAGTTTTTCAATTCTTTTTGTTTATTGCCCAAGTAACCCTGTGTGAAATATATTTTCTAAAATGTGTGAAATACATTTTCTAGAATAGGGAAATAAAATGTGATTTTTTTGTTGCAAACCTTTAAAAAAAAAACTTCATTCCAAGGCAAACTTCACAATTCTTAACAAAATGAAGCTTCTAAATGTTAAGAAAATCACCTAACCCTCCCTAAAATTTAAGGATAGTGTCCTTGGCTTAGGTTTGGATACAGTTGGATGCAACCCACCTACCCAGGAAATTTCTAACTGTGTTATTCCTGCAGGAGCTAGAGTTGCACACCTGCAGAGAGATTAAACAATTACCTTATTACTACAGATTCTTTCTACTGTTCATACTGCCAGGGGACCAAGAATAATTTGCTCTTCCAGCTTCCTAGAACCTCCTTAGGGATACCTACTTCCCACTCTAAAGAACTTGGATCTGAATGCAGTACCTACCAAACTGTATTTTCCTTTATTCAGTCATGGAAAACGTCCTTGGCTCCAAGGGAGATGCTGGAAATGTATCATAAACTGCAGAGCTCCTAAAGGCCTTCTATAGTATCATTTAACTAACAATTTTGCAAAGCTCTGATTAATTTATCTTCCCCACCATTTTTAAATAAGTTATTTTTTTAAACATCAGCAATGGGAAAGGGGAATAGGAAGAATGAATCAAGATTATAGCATTTCTAAAAAAGGAACTTATCTATTGCAAAATGTGCCTGGAAAAAAATTCAAGTGCAACTATGATGTCCACCGCCTGCTTTAATAGATAGTCTGGAAATTTCATCCAATGAATACAAATATTCATTTTTTTGTAAAGATGCTGAGCATTGCAGGATGAAACTCAACAGAAATACATTCTCCTGTAAAAATAAGCTTAAACCCTGTTCTCTCTGGCAGCTCTCTATAGGCATTAGGCACAGCTTCCCAATGCACATACAGTGCATTAGACTGCTACAAAATAGACACACTGGTGTGTTTTTTTTAAAAAAATGCTGCGTGACAAGAGGTACAGCTGCAACAAACTCCTTAACTCTAAATAAGCTATGGAGGAAAGGGGGGGGGGGAGAGGTGATATGCCTACAACAGCCAAGGGTTCCAGTATGTTACAGAGTATGCTGTCTTACATTACTATGTTTTAACTGCGGTGTGCAACCCTCTTGTGTTGAATTTATTCCCCATCTTAGATTTGTAGCTGAAATTCAAAATATTTTATTTTCATTTACATCTTAGAAATAAAACTAGTGTGGCCCTTTCTTTTATTCTATGCAAACACTATCAAAGGGGTGCTACCAATACACTCTGCCTTCTACGAGTTTTGAAGAACACCACTAGAAAATGACAATATTCTCCAAGACATGACAACTGCAAACTCAGTCAGAATGTGATATTTGTAGCACCCTCTGTAGCATTTCCATCCGTTATTTCCATTCAAGTAACTTTGCAAGAAAAACTACAGTAACAAGGTCCACTGTTTTTCCTGTACAGTAATACATATTGAGCAATATTGTTCATCGAACACTCCATTAATGTAGCTGTAGACCAGGGGTGTACATCTCAAAGAGTTATGGTGGGGGCACTATTATATTTTCGTTAAGAAGACCATATTATTACATTAATCATAAAAAGCATTTCTGTTACATATGACAAAGTAAACTATCCATGCCTGATGAACCTTTCTTTGAATCACAGCATTCTGATAAGAAGCGTCCTAAAAAGTACTTTATGCTAAGAACTTCCCCTAAAATGCATTGCCACAAGCGAGTGTTGTGGGGCACAGCCTCAGTTTGCATAGAACAACATGCAGGGCATCCAGTAGTTGTTCAACTGCAATTTAAGTTTTCCTCAAGAAAGGATGGCTCTACCTAGGGTGTCATGTTTAATTCTATTTGTCCTCTGTTGTCTTTCTTTCCCATGTTTTGAGAAAAAATATGGTATTTGGGTACGGTGTTGCTTCTTGTGACTATTAGCGCCTGTTGTCTTTTTGTTTTAAATTTGATTTAATAAACAAAATAGAGCAATTGTGGAGTAGGGATTCCAAGGCAGCGCAACTGCTAAACATCAAGGTAAAGGTAAAGGTACCCCTGCCCGTACGGTCCAGTCTTGACAGACACTAGGGTTGTGCACTCATCTCACTCTAGAGGCCGGGAGCCAGCGCTGTCCACAGACACTTCCGGGTCACGTGGCCAGCGTGACGACGCTGCTCCAGGGAACTGGCACCACACGGAAATGCCGTTTACCTTCCTGCTATAAAGCGGTACCTATTTATCTACTTGTACTTAAGGGTGCTTTCGAACTGCTAGGTGGGCAGGAGCTGGGACCGAACAACGGGAGCTCACCCCGCTGCAGGGATTCGAACCGCCGACCATGCGATCGGCAAGTCCTAGGCGCTGAGGATTTACCCACAGCATCAAGGTAGAGGGGTAGAATTTTTTATGTTTCCTCACACTGACTTCAATGGGAGAGGAATGGCAATGCCAGTCAAAGGGTTGACATGCTTTGGGGCCAATTTGGCAGCCATGTCTGAAGAACAAAAGGCTTCAGACCCCGCAAATCCATGATTGCCTACAGCATGCCCCCTGAATGCCACACCCCCCCTCTTGGCACAGCAGCATTTATACAGTCATAGCTCGAATTACAGACGCTTCAGGTTGCGTTTTTTCGGGTTGCGGACTGCCCAAACCTGGAAGTACCAGAACGGGTTACTTCTGGGTTTCGGCGGTCGCGCATGTGCAGAAGACCAAATTGCAACCTGCGCGTGCGCAGACGTGCCGCTGGGGGTTGCGAACATGCATCCTGCATGGATCATGTTCGCAACCCGAGCATCCACTGTACTGTTTCGCCATTGATGAAAGCCTGGTAAAATACTGATTCTAATTTCAACAACAAACAAGGGGGGGATCTGTATTTTTCCTGTTCATTTGGACTCTAAGAACACAACATCCGTAGGATTTGGGGGTGATGATGATAGAGATAAATACTTGCTAAAGCTTCAAATTATAAAAATGTAGTAACTCAAAGCTGGTTCAAGTGGCTTTTTAAAAAGAACAAGCAAGGAATCACATGGAAGATGTAATAAGCTTGTTATCTCCTGTTCTGGAGGGTAGGACTCAAGCCAATGGCTTCAAATTACAAGAAAGAAGATTACAACTAAACACCAGGAAAAACTTTCTGACTGCAAGAGCAGTTTGACAGTGGAACATTCTCCCTCAGGAGGTTTAGGTGTCTCCTTCCTTGGAGGTTTTTAAGCAGAGGTTGGGTGGCCATCTGTCATGGATGCTTTAGCTGACATTCCTACATTGCAGGGGATTGGACTAGATGACCCCTGGGGTACCATCCAACTCTAAGATTCTATGATTCTATAAATTTCGACTGGCATATGGATATAAGAAGGAATCTTAATAACCACCCATAGAGACATCTATTTTTTGCTGCCAATAAATATATCATTATAATATCTCTGATAAAAGCCTACATGGATCATTTTCTGCATACCGTTGCACATATTTAAACATTTATCCCAAACATGGAGATAAGTTTTTTTTTAAATAAAATAAAATGACTTCTTCATTATTCTGCTGAACACAGCTGTCCTACAGCTGAGAAGAAATATATCTCTAGGTGCCTTGAAATACCAGATTCACAGTACAGTGGTGCCTCGCAAGACGAAATTAATCCATTCCGTGAGGCTCTTCGTATAGTGTTTTTTTCGTCTTGCGAAGCAAGCCCATTGACAGCTTAGCGGATTAGCGCTACAGCTGTCAAGCGGCTTCCAGCGATCAGCTGTTAAGCGGCTTATCAGCGGAACAGCCGATAAGCGACTTAGCGGCTTAAGAAAAGGGCGGAAAAAGCGGGAAAAAACCGCGGGGGGATGCAAGATTTTTTTCGTCTTGCGAAGCAACCCCATAGGGGAATTCGTTTTGCGAAGCGCCTCCAAAACGGAAAACCCTTTCGTCTAGCGGGTTTTTCATCTTGCGAGGCGTTCATCTTGCGGGGCACCACTGTATTACTTTACTATAAGCACATTATAGTGGATACTAATATAAAGGTGAAGGACCCCCTGGACAGTTAAGTCCAGTCAAAGGTGACTATGGGGTGCAGCATTCATCTCACTTTTCAGGGCGAAGGAGTCAGCGTTTGTCCAGATAGCTTTCTGGGTCATGTGGTCAGCATGACTAAACCGCTACTGGTGCACAGAGGACCATGACGAGTGCCAGAGCGCACGGAAACGCCACTTACCTTCCTGCCACAGCGGTACCTATTTATCTACTCACGCTGGTATGCTTTCGAACTGCTAGGTTGGCAGAAGCTGGGACAGAGCAACGGAAGCTCACCCCATCTTGCAGATTTGAACTGTCGACCTTCTGTTGGCAAGGGCAAGAGGCTCAGTGGTTTAGACCACAGCACCACCTGCATCCCTTACTGCATATTGCACCAGTGCAGATTAACTTAAGTGAGACTCTTCCAAAATCAAGGTCCACTAGAACACCAGCAAATTCAAGTAGTGCAAAAGTGGTGAACAGATTCCCAACAGAGGTATGCAGTAGTTTGGAAAGTTTGTTCGCCCTTTCTCAGGCGGTTGGTTTTGCGGGAGGGCCCCGAGCCTCCTCGTGAACTGCCCTATTGCAGGCCGGATCGTCCTCCTGCCACCAAATTGGCCAATGGCGGCAGGAATTAGTGGTTGTTCCCTGGGGCACGGGACCAACTGACCAATTGTGGCCCTTGGCACAACACCAAGTTTAAATTTCCGATATGCTGGGCCTTTCGGCCTCTCTCTCACTGCAGGGCCTTGATAGGCAATAGACTACAGTATAGTTTGCACTGCAGCGAAGATTTGCCATTGTCATATCACAGGTGTGGGTTCCGACTTGCCTTGTGCTGTGGGATTAGTCTGAAAACAGCTTGGGTGCCTATATCTCTGCACATAAAACCTGTTTAGATTCTCAGGATGCTAAATAAAAGTCATCAGATCCTGCGCAAAATGCCCAAGGTTAAATCTAGTTTCTCTTCTGAAAATACAAAAGTCTATGACTCTCTTGCAACATAGCTGACACCATTATCAATTCCCATGCCAATGTTATTTCTGGCAAGCAGTTCAGCTGTAAAATCCTTTCACAGCATAGGAAGCCAAAGACAACTTTAACAGTCTCTGTGGAGGTTTCAAGAGCGGGTGTGTGAGTGTGTGTGGAAGACATATGCACTGTTTATCTGTTGGTTGGTGCTATTGCATCTTAATGCCTCAATTATTGCCCTAAGAACAGTAAGCAATTCATAACAATAAGAAGTTTTCATGCTTCTCATTTTAAATAAATATATATTAACTAGATATAAAAACAAAACAAAAACTATTTTAATCAAGTTCCAACTGCCATCTGTTCAGTCTGGTAGGCAAGTAGTTTCTTGAACAGATGTCCCAAAGTAGGAAGCTTGCAACATGCAAAGTGGACTTAAATAGAATAAAGGCTTCCCAGATGAGCACTTAGGAGACGTGTTGCATTACAGTGCATTTTGCACCTATCCCAGCCCTCTTGAAAACAGGAGCTGGAGTTTGAACATAAAAAGTAAAATTGTGTCCGAACAATTCCTGCTCAAAGTTCAGAAGAGAAACAAGCAAACACACAAACAGGATGCCAAACAGGCAAACTAGACTTTTTTAAAAAAGCCTCACTTGGGATGGCCAATAAATAGCAGAGCATCTAATTTATCTTCATACTTCTAAACTGGGTTGTCTGTGTTTAGGCATCTTGGTAACCTAAATGGGTTGGGGTGGTGAGGGTAAGGAGGTTGAGAAAATATCTCTACAGATAATAGAACCAAACATTCGCAGAAAAATATCGAAGTTTGAAAAATACCTCCTGCATCCCAACCCAAACTTCTAAATAGATTGTTGGTGTGCACTTCCCTAATTCTGCCAGGGAGTACCTCTCAGCAGGAGAAGGCTCATACAGATTATAGCTCTATGCACACAGATGATGTGAAATGATGTTGCTTAAGTCAACATAAGACGACAATCTGTTGAGTCCCTGAAAATTTATCCTTCTGGTGGTGAAGATGCTTGCCAATTCCTGCAGAAAGGACTACAACGAGAGAGAAACTTTACTATGGAAAGGATATTCAGGATTGAGTGGGATTCAACTTTTCGGTACAGACCACACAACCCCTGTTCTCAGAGCCAATTCTCCCCATCCAAGAAGCTGTTTAGCAATGAAGAGGCAACATCTCATATTGATACAACTGCTTTCAGTAACAAGAACTTCCCCATCCTCCCATGCAGAATGGATTGTGCTGTTTCACATTTTATAATCAGTCAATTGCTGACTACAGCATTTTAATGAACAAAATGCTTTAGAGGACCACAGCAACCAAGGCTAATTAAATATATCCAAAGCTGACAGATCAAAAGACTAGCATGATTTTACTCAATATGTCATGCATTCTATTCTGTGGTTGCACAGACAGGCATACTTAATAGTCTGAAAAGCACATTATAGACTGTCAACATATAAACAAATGAAGGACTCTCAGCAACAGAATGCCATATTGCTCCAATCTAGCTCACTATAGGATACTGAATCTTCTTCCACACCTATGTAACCTAAACTAATTTTCAATGGAACTTTAATTATTTTATGAAGTACAGTTTTCTAGAACAATTGTTTTTCAGTCCACAGTGCGTAGAAATATGGATGCTCAGTCTGATGAACTAATTACCTCTGTGTATGACTGTGTATGAAAAAGCATAAAGAAAGAAAAATTCTATTCTAATCTGGAAGTGAAAACAAATTGGAAATATGTGCAACTGTGTTTGTTATGGACTTGTTTCTTTTTTCAACAAGGTCCTTGGAGAGACTGCCTGCAAGCTTTAGAAGATGGTCATGACACCAGTTCCATATATCTTGTGAAACCTGAAAATACAAACCGATTGATGCAGGTCTGGTGTGATCAACGGCAAGATCCTGGTGGCTGGACAGTCATTCAGAGACGTTTGGATGGATCTGTCAACTTTTTCAGGAACTGGGAGACTTACAAGGTTAGGACAAAAAACTGTGAGTTTTTATTCTAAGAAACATTATTTGAATCCATGTTTCAGTCTTTCCAACAATAATTTACCTGAAGTAGTTAGGGCACTTGATTACATCCATGACAGAAGGAGGAGTACCTGAACTATTTAAAATGTCGCTGTCAAAGGCAGCAAAACACGGACCATTTCTCCCTGGGCCTCTTAATCATATAGTTTCAGCTGGACTTCAACAATATTCTCCTAGGAATTTGGTATCTGGAGTATTATCAATAAATAATAAGGTGGGGACAACCATCAGAAAGAAAGATTTGGGTTTTAAAAAGGATTAGAATGTACAAGGAAACAAGAAAGCACACAATTTTAAGTACTGGCAGTATTTAAGTCAAAAGAGAAGGTCTGCAGATAGGGACTGCAGATGGGTTGATTAAAGTCAAAGTGAGGAATGGAGTTGAAATGAAGGTGAAGAAGTCTGGTAGCATAACTTAAAGGCACACAATCAACACCATGAAAGATCTGTAGTAGTAAGCTGTTTACTACTTTTTGCATGTGCACTAAGTATTTATGGAAAGGCTAATTTATATGGAAAAGGAAAGATAAGAAGTTCCAATCCTATAATTCTATTTGGGTTGGACTGCAGGGAGCAGCAAAAATGTCATTTGTGCCTGAGAATAGCTTTCCAGAAAAAGTGCAAGGACAAGCCATCCATTGCAGAACTTGGCTTGAGGCCCAAGACCCTTGAGGGCTCAAACACATAGTTTAATATAAGGATAAGCTCAGAGGTGCAATTCACACATTATTCTAATGGCTGGTTCCCTGAGACTTTTTCTGATGTCACTCCAGTAGAGAATAATCAATGTCAGTGTGTGAGTGAGCATCTTGGAGCCCTGTCTTTGGTGCAAATAACATGGTTCCTTGCCTCCCAAACTTTATCCCCCTTTCTTGGCAGGACAATATTTGGGAGGAAAAGAACAACAGTATTGGCCCTACACATTGGGTTCCAAGATATACACACCACCAGGCAACCTGGGAATAAGCCATCGGAAATAAGACTCCCATGATATAAAGATGAAGTGTGAAGTGTGCTTAGATTTTCAAGGACCAAAAGAGGGAGGAATCTTCCTTGACTATTTTTTAACTGACATAGAAAGAAGCAGCAGGGCATGAATTCAAAGAGGTAGGCACGCATCCACAGGAAGCCAGCGATCTACTTAGTTTGGAAAATGACCCACAGTTCAGAGCCAGATGGTGATTTTCAGATTGTCAGCCCAGAAACATCACAATCTCACTGCAGCTAAGTACACCGTATGAGTGTTACAAAAGATCAATGCCAAGTGCTAATTCATATTTTCTTTTTTATTTTCTTTCTTCTACAGCAAGGATTCGGTAATATTGATGGAGAGTACTGGTTGGGCTTAGAAAATATTTATTGGCTGACAAATCAAGGCAACTACAAATTGTTAATAACCATGGAAGACTGGTCAGGCCGGAAAGTGTTTGCTGAATATGCCAGTTTCCGACTTGAGCCAGAAAGTGAATACTACAAGTTGCGACTGGGGCGATACAATGGCAATGCTGGAGACTCTTTCACATGGCACAATGGGAAGCAATTCACTACACTGGACAGAGACCATGATGTATACACAGGTACAAAAAATTAAAATAAGCTATGAACTCTATGTGAAGGCACATAAAAATGTATATGAAAACATTTTATTTTTATATATTAAATAAATTGAAAAAATATATTATTCTGGATGTCAGGAACATACCAAATGTACAACTACAGATATAAGTTCGTAACCAAATCCTTGTCTGGAGTTCCCAGGCATTCTGCAAGCAGTCCATCTGACATGCTTCTATATTTCTAGAAGTAGCAAAATAGGCAGGAAAGTGGGTGAGACAAAACAGCCAAAAGGAACTGCGGGTAGAGCAGGCATGGCAGGAGATGTAACAGCCTGGAGACCTATCCAGATATTATAATGCCTAAGAGGCTCAAGCCAGAGATGGGCAGATGGGCTTTGCAGGATCTATTTTGTTTTTATTGGAAACCCTGGGGCCCACCAAGCAAATCCTAGTGAGAAAAGACATACACTTAGAATTAAAGAACTGTGAGCCCAGGAATTTGTTCTGCGTCACTGAAACTGGGTGGGACTCACAGTCCTTCCACACAAGAATCCCAAAGCTTGGTTGTCCCAAGCTTTCTTCATTTCAGCAGTATAACTGGGGTGGGGGAGTCATTTCACTTCTCTATTGTTAAACAACTGGGAGTAAGAAAGCTTTGTCAATTACCCAGAGATCTACAAGCAGATCAAGATTTACCTTCTGTCCACTCCTAATTTAGGCTTCCTAGAAGCTTGCTAAGCAGTTCCAGTAGCCAATCAGGTTGCAACATACCAACAAGCAACTGGTGGAGCTGATGCACTTAAAACTGCCAAGGGCAGAAAAGCCCAACCAGGAAATACAAGCCACACACCAAGGAGCCCCAGTTTTTGACTTGGCTTTGTAGTGAACCATATCTGTAGTTGCCACCAATCTTGCCTCCTCTGCCAAGTTCTCTGCATGTCCTGAGGTTTTGTTCTGACGAGAGACAGAAGCATCAAGAACCTTGCAAATGGAAAAGCACCAAGTTTAACTCATCCATTTATTCATAGAGTGATATTCTCCTTTCTATTACAGGTAACTGTGCTCATTACCAGAAAGGGGGATGGTGGTACAATGCATGTGCACACTCGAATCTCAATGGTGTTTGGTACAGAGGAGGACACTACCGAAGTCGATATCAAGATGGTGTCTATTGGGCTGAGTTCCGTGGAGGCTCATACTCACTGAAGAAGGTTATCATGATGATCAGACCTAATCCCAACACATTCCACTAAAAGGAACTTCTCAAGCCTTTTATATAACAGTTTTGTGTGCTATCCAGAACACATCTTTGCACCAGCAAAGAATGTAATATATTGTACATTGACCGCTATTAATCAGAGGACTTGTATATTGTATTTTCCAAGAATCGTTCCAGAACCAAAATAACAAGATTTCAAGAATGTCACCACAAAATGATTTTTTTCTTTTTTCTTAACAGTTTTTTTTAAAGAGTTATCAGGTAAAATGGACTGTAGATAAGCTGAGATGCTAAAAATACTGCCACATCATCTGAATATTTTTGTATGTTTTATATATTCTCAAATACTGGACATATTAAAAAACTGTACAGCAAGACTTTAAAAAATAATAAATTCATTTGACACAGGAAATAATATCCTTTGAAACTATGTAGCCAGTACAGGTATATTAGAAAGTTCCTAATTTAAACTTCTTTAGATATTGAGAGAGCGTAGTGTCTGCTTTGAAGTGTCCACACTGTGCCCAGCACTAATAGAATCCCCTATTTTTCTTGGGTCTCAAAGCACTCTTAGAACTTAACAATGAATCATTTTGTACAGGACAAACAGTCCTGAATCATTTTGTACAGGACAAACAGATCTGACAAACAGTCCAGGTTGTTATATTCACTATTAATGCACTAGGCATTATCCATAACTGACCACACAGCTATATTTCTCATAAACAAAACAGTTTCAGCATTTTTCGGTTAAACATCTGGTCATTTTAGAAGCATCTTAGATGTTACATGTTCACTGTATACTTTTGTAACCAACACTAATACCTTTGCACCTAAATGATAGCTTATTGGTTTCAAGTTATTTTGTACCCTTAGAGTCATTACCTGCTCTGTAGTCATTGCAACAACAAAAAGAACTATCCAATTTTGCAGGCAAATGATGGATATAGATATAGAACTTATTTAAATGCCCTTGGACATGAGATTGTGACCTTTGAGAGAGAATATGTGAAACTTAAAACTGTATTTGCCATATTTCACTATTATTGCCAAGTATACATATTGAAAGGTGATTATGCAATTATATTTATAAATAAAGTCCATGGCAGAAACTTGAATTCAAGTATTCTGCTGAGGTAAGTTTCCAGAATAGATTATTTTATCACATGTTGCATTATAACATCCTTCCCAAACCTGGTGCCCTCCAGATGTTTTAGACCACAGTTCCCATCACTCTTAACCATTGGCCATGCTAGCTGGAGCTGAGAGCTAGACTCAGAACATCTGACTGGCACCAGTTGAATAAGGCTGCGTTATAGGAACAGTGAAAATCATACATTTAAAAACTCTTATTACCTCATTATTTCTTTCGTAACATACAATGTGTGTCAAACGTTTGGAGTGTGATGTAGCATGTCTTGTATATAAATCAAAGTAGGGATTTTAATATATTATCTGATTATCCTTGTAATGATGCAAATGTGTAATAAAAGCAACAAATGCTATTTTGATGTACTTAGATTTCATTCTTATATTATCATTATTTATTTACGAAACACCTTAGAAACAGGCTGATCAAATGTGGTTTCTTGAAGGATCTGAATATAACAAACAGAGAACAAGAGTTGAATGGCAGATGATCTGACGTTCCCATAACTGTAAATAATAATAATAATAATAATAATAATAATAATAATAATAATGTGTTTGTGGGAGGAAGGCTGTTGGTTGTTTTTTGTTTTGCTTTTGTTATGTATTTTGTGTTCTCATTTTGCACTTTTATGCTATGAAGTACCCTTTCATCTTTGGATGAAGGGCAGTATACAAACAACAACAACTGGGAGTTGCAAAGTGGAAGGGACAAAGGTAAAAAAGAGGGATGGTAATAATAGGTTTAGCACTGGTATCTCTGTGTATTCTGAGGAGTAGCATTTAGAAACAGGAAATGTTACTGATATAGATGAAGATGGCCATGGAGAAATTTGAAAGGGTGAAAAACAAGTGAAGAAACAGAAAGCTAATGAAGAGAATGGCACACGGGAGTCAATTGATCTGAACAACGAGTAGAAAATATCAAACAACTGATAGCAGTAGAGAGACTTAAAGAGCAGAAGCAAGAAAGCCATCAAAGAATAAAATTCTATATTCACGATGCTGCAAAGAAGCAAACATTTTGGTAGAATCTGACCTGATGACTTTCAAGGGGCATGGGCCTTGTAGGAACCTGGGGAGCATTACAACAATCAAGAACACGATAGAGTTATTAATCAATTAATTAAATTTATATAACTCCATTCATCCAAGGTTCACAGCAAAGTTTACAGTATAAAGTTATATCGAAAGTGCTAGAGTTAAGTTTGTGTCTGTCCATCAGGAACTGAGTATAGCACAAGGATGAGCAGAAGAAGATATGAAAGGGAGAAAAGACATACCTTGGCATTATTTTGGTAGAAGTACCAAAACAAAACAAGATACCTACAAATACCAATTCTTTCTAGTGTTCTTCATGCTGCTCATGATCTTTTTCATCTCCCCAATATCTGCAGTGCTTGTGGGAATAAGCACACCCAAGCAAAAATATGCAAACACAAAGGGATTCAGACTCATCTACACCAATTTTTATCCATACATAGAATATACACTGCAAAACATACTACAGGTATAGGCTCAATATATGTGCATAGCAGAGAATTAATTGTATAGTATTATATAATCAGTTTGAACACAGCAGAAGCACTAAAATTCTTCTGAAGATTAAACCCATAGGCACATGTGAAACTATAGGCAACAAAGCATTCTGGGAAAATCACAATTAGAGGCAATACCTTGTAGGGCGCGTGTATTTAATGGAATATTTTACCACTGATTTTATTGGAGGGTGTTGGACAACAAGCTCTAATTGCCCATTAGTTTGGGGCATATTGTCCTTCTGCGGTTTGAATCAAGTTCACCTCCTGCTAACATCTCTGAGTCCCCTGTTATATGCTTGTTATCTACTACTCAAGACAAAGAACCATCTGTCCAAGTTGCTGAAAGAATCAAAGCAACTGCTACAGAATCCTGTCTTGTGGAAAGAGGCTTGAGCCAACAGGCAGCTATCTGAAATCCCCTTTCTTTTTGTCCCCCCTTTTAAAACCATATAATCTTGACTTGCCCCTTCCCTTATATTAGCCAAAGTCCCGTTTTTCACCTCTGCTCCAAGTGCAATTTGGGTTGTAAGGGGCTGTCTTTATTTAATTGATTACAAATGTGTAAGCTGAACCATGACACAAAGAAACATGAACAGCTTAAGAACAGCACAACATGCAATGGAATGAGCAATTAAAAGACAGGGAAACTAATAATTGGATATGACAGAGAATAAACGTTAGAAGGAAAGGTCGCAAAGTTGAAATGTACATACGCAGGGCTTCTGGCAAGAGACAACTCGGGTCGGTGGAATAAAGCAGTGCTAGTGTCGAGCCCCTACAATTTTAAAAGACTAAAGAGACAATCACCTATGTGGTGGGTGGATGACCTAGAACTAACAGTAGGGCTTATGATGTGAATGCAGCAAACAAACAACAGAGAATGCTGGAAAGAACTTGAAGTGGCATATATTCAAAGATGGGTGTGAGATGCTGTAAAATAAAATAAAAGAAGAAGCTGTCTGCAAGAGGGGGTTGCAGCTCCATTATATTATTGGTGAAAAGGATGGGGACCAGATGTGTTGCAGATATCAGTACGACATTACAGATTTTTATGTACTAAGCTTGGATACTAGAACAATAGGCAGGTAGGATCCTAGAATGCAACAATTGATTGGCTTGCAGGAAAAGGCAATCAGGCTCCAGGAGGAAGTTAATCAGCCTATTAGGCTGGTAGGATCGTAGAATGCAACAACTGATTAGCCTGCAGGAGCAGACCAATCAGGCTCCAGGAGGGAAGCAGAATCAGCCAATCAGACAGGACTCATTGTGTAAATAATGTATATAAAAGCCTGAGGTTTGTGGGGAAATTCAATTGCTGTTTTACAAGCTGCAATAAAGAGCATGAAATCACTGCAGGACTCCAAGCATATTTCACCAGCGACGAAGGTGAGATCCTGCTGAGCTGTCTGCCGCGCACTGCACACACAATCGCACCGCGCATCCAGGCTACAGCTCTGGGACCCAAGGACCCAGAATGGCAACAGACAATAGCTTCATGCTGTTCGGCCCAGCCTCAGGAGACTGGGAAGGATATGCCACCTGCTTCCAGTTCCTCCTGGAGGCAAAGGACGTCACTGATGCAGCCAAGAAGATGGCGACCTTCTTCAGCGTCTGTAGAGAAGAAACGTTTGAGATTGGCCAAGCCCTCCTCACTCCCACAAATATCTCTACCATTCCCTACAACATGATAATGGAACGGCTGAAGGGGCACTTCTTGCCACAGCCCTTGGTGGGAGCATGTCGCAATGCCTTCTACGCAAAGTGGCAGGCCCCCGGAGAAACCATAACCAGGTATGTGACCTCCCTCCACCAGGCTGCCCAGCTCTGTAACTTCACAGAGCTGGAGAACATGCTCCACGACCGCCTCGTGAGCAGCCTGAGGAATTAGAAGCTGCAGTGGCGCCTCTATGCTAAGAAGGACCTGAAGTTCCAGGTCGCCCTAGAGGAGGCTCTAGCAACTGAAGCCGCTGAGTCAGTGCAAGGATTCCAGTCAAATGTGTTGTCCCAACCAAGGGTCCACCATAAGAACCTCACCAACAACTCAGAATCAAACCGGGAGGACGTGCACCGAGTGCAGCAGTGCACACAAACTGCACTCCCACCACGACAGCCTTGTCCGGAAGAGGGGAACTGTGCAAGCTGTGAGGAGAGCCAACAGCGGAGGACTTGCCATTTCTACAACGCAGAATGCCGACAATGCAGAAAAGTGGGACACATTGCCTGGGTGTGCTGCACCCGCCCTGCTCGACGCCTTGCATCAGATGGCTGACTCAAGAGTCCTGGGCCCTATAGTCCAAAACACCAAGGCAACTCAACGGAGATGACAGACTGTCAGGTATACCAGTTGCCTCATTCTAATGCAGAAAAAAAATACATTGAGGTACAGATAGAGGAAGTCCCATGCCTCATGGAGCTTGATACAGGCTCAACCCTGTCCATAATCTTGGCACAGACATTAAGGAAATTGTGTCCCAGCGGCGGCCCCAACCTTAGGCCAGCCCCATTAACCCTCCAGGACTTCCAAAAACACAAAGTACCCTCCCCACAATGGGGGTGGGAACCTTCAATGTACAATATCGAGGGTGGAAGCGGCAATTAGACTTGATTGTGGTCAAGGGACCCTACGTTAGCTTACTGGGGTTGGCGTGGTTTGGGCCACTGGGGCTAGCCATCACTGGGGTGAACCGCACCAGCTCCCACATGGACATGGACGCCATCTGCAAAGAGTTTCTGGAGGTTTTCGACGGGGCATTGGGATGATATACTGCCCCCCCATTGGCCTACAACTAGACCCCGCCGTACGACTCATCAGGTTCAAGGCCTGCCAGGTCCCGTTCGCCCTTAAACCCCGCATTGACGAGGAATTAGACCGGCTCATGGAGCAAGGAGTGCTCGAGCCGGTGCCTAATGCCCCCCGTGAAACCCCAATCGCCACACCCGCCAAGCCCAAAGGCTCGGTCCGCATCTGTGCAGACTACAAATGTACCATAAACAAGGTCTTTACGGCTCATACACAGAAAGTTATGGGGTCATTCACCATGAGGAGCAGATCAGGTAAGAGTAGCAGAGGTTCATGCTGAAGGGGTTCTGCCCTGCCAAAAGAAGAATCAGTAATGATGTGATGTGATGTGATGTAATGCACAAACGTGGAATAATTAGAATGGGCAGGTTTTATGGGAAAAGCTTGGTAAGCCCAAGAATTCTTCCCAAGAAAAAAAAGGATGCTGAGGGACACCCCAAAAGCTTTGCCAAACACTCCCTCACTCCTTCCCTCAAAAAGAAATAAGAGGTATCCTGAAGTGTGTGATCAGAAGCACAATTATGAATAACTACAATTATTTCACATCACTGTTGCCTGGGAAGGATATGGGTTAAGAGGCTTTGCCAAAGATACAGCAGTGTACAATAACATATCACCTTTTACATTCAGAGGATCCCAAACAACAGAAACAAAAGAAGCTCTGTCTCCTTCATTCAGGCAGATAGAGCAATGTATATCTACAAGTAACATATGCCAATATGAAAGAAGAGCCTTTTAAGTTTGAATCTGGGCGAACCCCTTGGAAGCTTTCTATATTTGCAGGAAAACACTGCCAAAATTTTATTTTTTGCTCAGTCAAAAGATTCCTGTTTTTAGAATAAAAAGTGGAGTTGAACATATGGGTAATGTATGCAATATATATATTTATATGCATATACATATGTTTTCTAAAAGTTAAAAAAGCCAGTTTTTAAAATTTGAATTTAGTATGGTTTGCAATGAAATCAATTACAAAAGCCCACTACCTTCCTTAGTAACAACAGAAGGAAAATACGCAAAACTCTTGCATATGAGGGGCAGCAACAAAATATTAACCAAACAGGAATTTTAACTGGCAGAATTACCTTTTGCCACATTTTATAATCCCAGTATCTAAAATTCATATGCTGTACATATGTATGAAGTCAAGGTTATCCATGTATTCTGATGGTAAGTATGAGCCAACTCTTACATTCATCTCTCATCTATCTTAACTGTATACAGTAAAATAACCTAGAAATGACCTATGATAAGGGCAAGCAAGATAGTATCCACTGGCAATATATAATTGAGGTGGCTGGCCAAAAGAATGAAAACTTATGGGTCTTGGAAAAGGTTCTGGAATCTTTATAAGAAAGTTCTCAAAAGCTGCTGTTTCCTCAAACCACAAAATTGTGCTGCGTTCAACTAAAAATGAACCTCATAACCCTGAATATGAATCTAGTGTTTCCCCTCCCTTCCTTTCTCCTTCCAGCTATAAAAATTACAGACAGAGAATACCCTAGAAATATGCACAGTTCCTTTGATGTTAATACTACTTCATTAATTCCAGCCCTGTTATTTTTCCATTGCATGCCACCCCAGCTGCAGCAACTACCCAGTTGCACTTCACTCTCTTGGCAGGCCTTTATAAGATGTGTGTTTTCAAATGTTGAATGAGACGATGCAAAAAGCAAGGTTGTTACACAGCATTAAAAACCACATTTTAAGGGTTGTGAAATATGCTTAGTTTTCTTCATACCACACACATCCTTATTTCTTGAGGTTATGACTGTTAATTGAGTTCACTGAAGCAGAGAAACAAAACAAAATGCACTATTTGCTTTATTGGTACTATGGCAAATACCCATAAGGATAAGAATGAGATCACTAGATCCTGGATATTATTATTTTTTTTAAAAATCAGAAACTAGTATGTAATACTAGCAAAGCAAAAAAGGAAAAACCACAGCAGGGAAAACCATGGAGACTAGGAATTATAAGCAAAAGGGTAACTGGGTACTTAAGCAAGAACGCAAACGTAAACTGGAAATATGATATGTAGCATTACGTATAGCCAAGATATAGGGGTAGGAAAAGCACAGCAGAATATGGTTAAAGGAACAGGGCATTGGCAGGTCTTCTGAACCAAGTAACAGTGGAAAGAGAAATGCTTCTTGTCAAGGAGCACAGCCCTCTTTCCCGCTATCCTTCCAATGTCCTTATAAAGGAGTGGGTAGTATAGGATAACCGCCATTCTTTATAGACTTTGCTCATAATTCCTTTTGACGCTTAACATATCCCTTTACCATGAAGACTGACTCATATGAAATTTAAAAACTTTGAGGTTACAAATTAAGCATAATAGTCCCTTGGTATCATCAGTAGAGAAGGAGACTCTGAAAAGAAATATGCAAAACTGACTAATAAGCAGTATGGGCACATGCTTCCTAGCAATCTCCTGCCCATGTACAGTCAACTATTTTCTGAGATAAAAGGAAGAGGGAAAGAGGGGGAGCATCTTCCCTCTCACATATTTGATCCACACTTGTCACTGCACTCCAATAATCCCTTGCAACATGACAAATTGCACTGATGAAAGGAATGCCCTCCTAACAAAAAAACCAACCTTAACTCACCATTAGGAGACATAACTACAAAAGTGAGGATTATCAAAGTATTTGGGGTTTTTAAAAATGCAGAGAGAAAAGTCCTAAACACAGAAACATATCTATGCATGTATATAATATATATAATGGGGTTGAAGCCAAAGCATGCACAGAACAGCAAAAGCAAAGGATCTTTTCCCTACATTCAAATAGTAGTATTTGATGAGGTCTATGCAAACATGGGAGTCTATGTTGTTTTTACACTGAGCTTCTTTAAACAGTGAGGTAGAGCTTTGCAAGGAAATATCTGCAACAACCGTTACTACTTTTGATCCATTACACCAGTATCTGCCTCCCACCCTGCCAGTATTTTTCTTTTTTATTGTGGCATTCATTTGTAATCTTTGTGGCATCCTATGCAGGAGTCTAACACTCCTGAATAAATATATTCTTCCGCAACATTAAGACATTCATAAGGTTTGTTTCCAGGTAATTCTATAATTTGGATGCTGTATTAGTATACATGTATCTTTTTTTTCTGCTTTCGTCTGAAGAGCTCTCAAAGTAGCTTCCAAACAATTTAAAACAAAAGAAAATGATAAATCAGTAGAAAAACATAGTAAGAACAACAAAGCAGCAGTAATTGAAACAGAAAATTTAAAAAGCAGAAGGCTTAAATAAAATACCTGGTTAGTTATAAAACAACTAAAAGCATATGAAGCTTGGCACCAAACAAGCCTCCCCGAGGAAGGTATTTCTGGGTCAATATATCACAACTGAAAGGAGCCCAGCCCAATTTGACAATGCCAGCATCTCTTCTATTCTGGTGCCAATGAGAATAGAAGGGCCCAAGAAAAAGGAAGGAGAACTCTGATGTGCTGTTTCCAGAGACTGGTAATGGAAATATTGGGGCAGTTCCAAATGCGCTTCCTGTTTATAGAGCACTCTAACAGGCTTTGGTGGGCAGGATTAGGCCCACAGATAACCAACCCTTGCTGTAGAACTACCTTAATCTGAGGATACTACTAAAAGATAACAACTCTGAGAAGTGCATTAAGATATACATTTCTAAGAAAGTGATCACAAAGGAAGAATATATTTTGCCTAATTCAAGTTCCTTTACATAAGAATATGTTTACCATTTAAGTACCCCCCTCTATTCTTCTGTAGAATCAAGAACAATCATAGACAGTTGCACCCCAAACATTTTTATTCTGAAGAAAACTTGACAGATGAGCATAAAACTCACCATATTTACGCCAAGCAGGAATTTTCCATCAGCCAGTGGCCTTGGATATGTTTTCAAGGCACCAATGTAGCAACATCATGAGAGAACCTCTGTGCTAGGATAATGGGCCCATTCTGTAGTGCCTCTTTCACATTCCCTACAGCTCAGACCACAGTGACTTTTTCCTCATCGCATAGCAGAAGTAATGGCCACATTACCACTTGTAAAACTTCTTCACAACACTGGTTAACTGAACCACACTGGTTTAACCTGTGGTTTGGATCTGACATGCCTGGGCTTACTTGTTAGTCAGAAACAGAAAAGGCATCTAATTGAAGACTATATTTGATAGATAACAATTAGACTTACCTAGATAAGGAATACAGGGGACCATCTTTAAACATCTGATATATTCCCGCATCCTCTTATAATTATCTTCCTTAGACGTTAAGTAGTCTAGCTTCTCAAAGGTGGCCTTGTCTTTGCGATTCAAAAGCTAAAAAAAGAAAGGTCAAGTAAAACTATTAACATTCTGCAAAATGAAAATTTAATTAGTTAGAACACAGGAAAGCAGTAACTTTCTTTAGGCTGAATACTGTTTTGCTAAGGAGGTTAAGGGGTTGCAACAAATTTTAAACGGTCCACAGAATCAGCCATAACCCTGTACCTGAAAATGGATATAGCAAACACTGTGAAGTATATTCTCTTTTCACAATACTTTAAAAGGAAAAGGCAGTGTTTCATTCAATCCTGTGTGTTTCATACTACATATATCCTACAAGTACTCCCTGTCACAGTTTTTGGAACAAGACAACAAAGCAACTTGTTTCTGCTTACACCATTGCATCTGCTCTGCTCTATTCCAATTCACCTTCCCTTCATCTATTTCAGTCATACTCTGGGCTCATCCACACTTCTGCTTGCTCAGTGCCTAGGAAGCATGCTTGCTCAGTGCCTAGGAAGCATGGGCCCAAGCAGCCACATGGTGCGGGTTCTCAGTGCCTGGGGCATGGAGGGTGGCTGCATGGAGGGTGGCTGCACCCATCCAAGCTCTCACTGTTGACCGAGCTGCGGTTGTTTGAGTCGGCGGTGAGTGAGGCAAGTAGAGGGAGAAAGGCTCAAAGCTAGAGGAGGAGGCTGCCAGAACCTCTCACCTGGGGGCCACCTCCTCTTGGTCAGCCCAGGATGGGGGAAAGGGGCGTCAGGGCACGCAGGGGCGTCCCTTTGACAGCCACAAAATGAAGGAGGCACTGCCATTGCCCCAACCCTGAAGGCTTGGCTCAGGAGCAGCTTGGAAAGTGAAGGAGCTTGCCATGGAAGTGCCTTGAGGTGCTCCCTCACACCCTTTCAAAAACCTGCTCCTGGGGCCAGGCCCCCTGGCATTCCCCACACTATGCTCCTGGGTCTAAGCAGTTTTCCACTTGTCCCATGCTTTCTAGGCATGGGTCCAAGTGGTTCTCTGTTTGCCCCCCCCCCCCACTTTCCCCAGGAAAACCCACTCTTTAGCACTGAATTGGTGCAAACATCAACCCACTGAAAACCCAACTGACATTTGTTCCAATTCAGTGGTAAAGATAGAGTTTTCCTGGGGGGAAATGGGGGCCAAGAGGAAGTCTGGATGAGCTCTAAGTCCTACATTGCCTTGCTCTCTGCTGCTACTTCTGTTCTGCCTGGATCAGCAACTCAATGCTGTCTAATCTCAGAAACATCCTGATTCACAACTGCAACTTATCCCAGTGTCTGATACATTCATGCACTTCCCACCCAGGTTAGAAAGCTGCCCTATATCAAGCCAGACTGTTTGTTCATCTAACCTTTTATTCTCTCCTTTCACTGACAGTGGTGTTTCTCATCACTTGTTATCTGTTTAAAAATAAAAATAAAGAAACCCTGAAGAAACCAGGATTTGAATCTGTGATGGGATAGTGAGCTGCTTGTGCGTAAAAGCTTGATCCCTCTGGGGTTTGGCTGGTCATCCAAACCGAGGCACTAACGGAGCCCCCAAAGCATGACTCCGTCAGTCGCTGGTAGAATCTGACAGTGGGCGTCTACGGAATTTACGCCAACATAAAAGCTGTTTGACGGACATGCGCCTTCGTGACTCTCTGCGTGACAGTTTCCGGCGAAGGGTGGGAGTTCCTAATGGGGGTCTTGTTACCTCTTCGCTATTCTCACTAGAAGTATCCCAGAGCCTCCCCTCCGCTGTGACTCCTGCACTCCCCCTGCTGGTTCCTTCCTCTGCTGCAGATTCTCTCCTATTCTCCTGGAGCCTGTCCACCACCTGTCCCTCCGATGGCAGTTCCCTGACATCCACCTCCCCCCCAGGGCCCCCTTCACCCCCTCCTGCCTCCTCTCCCACTGGCGGTGAGGGCGGAAAGCCCCTGAAGGAACTCTCCTCGTCATCCGAGGATTCAAACACTTCTAGCCACGGCGTACCGTCTCTCTCCCCGTCTTCCTCTTCTTCGTCGGAGTCGGCTTCCTCACCCACCCCTGACTCTGGGAACCCTTCAAACTCTCCTTCCTCATCGGTGGTCCCAAAGTGTTCCCTTCTAAATCGTGCCACGGGTTGCGGTTTTCTTGGGAAACGCTGATGAAATGTTTCTATTAAGACCTCGTCATTGACTACCTCTGCTGGTACCCAAGTGTTTTCCGACTCTACTTCCCCCTCCCATTCTACCAGATATTCCACCTGATTCCCCTTCCACCTGGAATCAATGATTCCTGCCACGTTCATGTCGCGCTCTCTCTCTTCTATCACGGGCGTTTGGGTGGCCTCTCTCTCACGCTCCCCCCACTCACGTCCCTCTCGGTACGGCGACAGTAATGACCTGTGAAATACTGGGTGTAATTTCATGTGACTGGGCAGCCTGAGTTTGAATGCTACTGGGTTGACCTGCTGTATGACCTCAAAGGGTCCCAATCTTTTGGGTCTCAATTTCTTACTCCCGCCCTTGAACGGTAGTCCTTGGGTGGATAACCACACCCGGTCTCCCACCCTTATAGTTTCACCTTCCCTCCTATTTCTGTCTGCTTGCTTCTTATATTCTTCCTTGGCTTTCTCTAAGTTAAGTTGAAGCTGACGGTGGATCGCTTCCATCTCTTCAAAAAAATATTCCGCCGCCGGCACGCTCCACCTCTCCCCTCCCTCTCCTGGGAATGCCCGGGGGTGACACCCATAATTTGCCAGAAAGGGACTCATCCCTGTGGACACGTTCTCCGCGTTGTTGTAGGCAAATTCTGCTAGAGGTAACTTATCCACCCAATCATTTTCTCTGTCTTTTACATAACACCTCAGGTATTGTTGTAAAATCCCGTTTGCCCTTTCCGCTTGCCCATTTGTTTCTGGGTGCCGGGCAGTTGAGAAATTGAGTTCTACGTGCAGTAAGCTCATAAGTTTCCTCCAGAACCTGGAAGTAAATTGTTTCCCTCTGTCGCTCAAAACCCTCAAGGGGGCGCCATGCAACCTAAAAATATGTTCTACAAACAACTTGGCGGTTTCCTCTGCTGTGACCGCATGTGAACAAGCTATAAAATGACACATCTTGGTTAATAGATCTACCACCACCATGACAGCTGTTTTGCCTTTGGATTTTGGCAGGTCCGTCATAAAATCTATGGATACTGCCTCCCATGGCCTTTCTGGCGTGGGTAAGGGTTGTAATAGCCCCGCTGGCGCCACCCTCTCTCCTTTCGCTCGCTGGCACCTGTCGCAACCCCTGACATATTCCCGTACGTCCTCCCTCACCTTGGGCCACCAAAACTCCCTGGTAACCAACCACATGGTTTTGTGCTGTCCAAAATGTCCCGCTGTGGGGCTGTCATGCAACTGCTTGAGTACTCTGCCCCTCAGTTCCCCATCGGGTATGTACAGTGCCCCTTTGTAATACAATGCCCCGTTCTTTTCTTCAAACCCCCCTGTGTTCTCCTCTGTCCTCCTGAGCTCTCTGAGTTTCTCTTGGGCGTATTCATCGTTCTCAGTACCCTCTATCAGTTCCCTCTGCCCCACCAATGCCGCCCCACACACCCAGCGGTCTTCAGGGATTACATGCCTTGCCTCAGGCGCTCCCTCCCCCTCTAAGTACTCAGGTTTCCTGGAAAGAGCGTCCGCCCTCACGTTCTCGGAGCCGGGCACGTAACGAATCTCAAAGTGGAATTTGGAGAACTCCTGGGCCCATCGCACTTGTCTCTGGTTCAGCACTCGGGCTGTTCTCCAGTATTCCAGATTTTTGTGGTCAGTTCGGACTTGAACCTTGTGCTGCGCCCCAATCAGCAAGTGCCGCCATTTCCGGAATGCTTCATGAATGGCGAGCAGTTCTCGGTCGTATACTGTGTAGTTCCTCTCGGATTTGTTCAACTTCCGCGAGAAGAATGCACACGGTCTCCATTCAGACGTATCTTTTCCCGGCTGGAGAAGAACGGCCCCCACCGCTCGGTCTGACGCGTCAGTCTCCACTCTCATTGGTTGTTGTAGATCCACGTGCAAAAGTTGCTCTTCCGACGCAAACGCCTGCTTTAAACGTTCGAACGCCCGCTGCGCTTCTTCCGTCCAAACAAATTTCTTTTTGCTACTAAGACAATCCGTGATGGGCGCTGTTAAATGGGCAAAGTTTTTGATGAACTTCCTATAGAAGTTTCCGAAGCCCAGGAACCTTTGCACGTCCTTCTTGGTCTTTGGTGTTTTCCATTCCAGTACCGCTTGAACCTTGCTGGGATCCATGGCCAATCCCTTGTCAGACAACCGGTACCCCAGGAATTCCACCTCCCTGGTATGAAACTGACACTTCTCCAGTTTCACCCACAGCCGGTTTTCTCGCAGCTTGCTCAGTACCTCTCTTACATCTCGCACATGCTGCTCCTCATTCTCTGAGTACACCAGGACGTCATCTAAGAACGCTACGCAGTTCTTGTAGAGCAGTGGCCCCAGGACGTGATTCATGAATGATTGAAAGCAGGCGGAGCCCGCTTGTAATCCGAAAGGCATAACCCGGTACTCAAAAGCCCCCAAGGGGGTGAACATAGTGGTCTTCCACTCATCCCCCTTTCTCACACGTATCAAGTTATATGCCCCCCTAAGGTCCAGCTTGGTAAAAAATTTCCCTTTTCTCACCCGTGTTAGAATGTCATCAATTCTAGGCATAGGGAAAGTCACTGGTTCTGACACTGCATTTAGGGCCCTGAAATCACATACAAGCCTGGGCCTGCCCGTGTTTTTTTTGTCCACAAAGAACACTGGGCTGCCCCCCACCGCTCGTGACTCTCTGATGAAACCTCGCTTGAGGTTCTTGTCAATGAACTCCCTTAACTCCTGCATCTCACTGTCTGACATTGCATACAGCTTGCCCACTGGCAATTGTGCTCCTGGGAGTAAGTTAATTTGACAGTCAAAGGGTCTGTGCGGGGGCAGTTTATCTGCTTCTTTTTCGCTGAATACGTCAATCAAGTCAGCGTATTGTGGTGGCACCCTCCCCTTGTCTATCACTTCCATCCCTGCTAGAGTGGCCCTGGCCCCTGCCTGAGCCTCTCCCTCCTTGCAGTGTTCTAGGCAATGTGCTGATCCAAAGGAAACCACTCTCTGATGCCAGCCTACTAGCGGATCGTGTAGTGCCAGCCAGCTCATTCCCAAGATAATAGGAGCTCCTCCCAAGGTGGCTACGTTAAACGCTATCAGTTCTGTGTGTCTTGCCACCCTCATTATCATTGGTACAGTTTGTTGGTTCACTTCTCCTCCCAACAGCTCCCTCCCATCAATCGTGGTAACCTGCAAAGGCTTACTTAATGGGATAGTCTGTATCTGGTGTTCAGCTGCAAACTCCTTACTCATGAAATTACATGAGCTACCTGAATCCAATAGCGCTTTTATCTTCAGTGGGTGTCCGTTTGCCAGTTCCAGCAACACCTCTATCACAAGCGCTGGTCTTGGAGGTTCCGGCGTGGGCACATTCACTACTCCCTGGCCTGGCTGCTGTGCCCTGATGTTGGCAACCAGGCGTTGGCTTTTACTTGCTCCGTGATTTCTTCTTCCTCCTTCCCCCCAACAGTTCCCGCCATCCCTTGCCATTCCTTCCTTTGCGGACAGACTCTGGCAAAGTGACCTGGCTGTTGGCAGAGATAGCATCTCTTGCCGCTCTTTCCCTCCTTCTTCCGCCCTTCACTGGTGTTTGAAACTGCGCGCGCGCGCGCTGTTCCAAGTTCCATCGGCTCTGCTGGCGGGAAAGGCTGCTCCGGAATCTCTGGAATGCGGAAGTCCTTCCAACGTTCCCCCTTTCCTTCCCGCTTTTCCATAGCTCTAGCCTCCTGGCGTGCTCCTATGGACAGCGCTGATTTAGTCAGCTGATCCATAGACTCCGCCCTAGGCGCCCGGGAAAGTTCATCTTTCACTGCCGGAGAGAGACCTTCTTCAAACAGCATTTGAATAGGTTCACTAGCAAGGTCCCACCCTAGTCTATGAATCAGCATGGTGAACTCAGTCCAGTACTCACGTACAGATCGGCTCCCCTGTTTACACGCCATTAACTGTCTGCGCACCACCCCCTGCTCGATCTCGCTGGAAAACATCAAGTCCATGGTGCGAAAAAACTTCATAGTGTCCTTTAAGATTTCATTATTGGCTGCCATCAAGGGCCGAACCCAGTCCTTCGCCCCTCCCTCTAGATGGCCAATCACGTACGCCACTCTAGAGTTCTCATCGGGGAAGTCATCAAACAGTAGATTGAGAGCATATTGCATCTCTGTCCTAAAGGCTTGATAGTTCCTGGGATCCCCCCCAAATTTCTGCACCAATCCAGGCACCCGTCTGGCAAGTGGGGTGGTTTTCCCTTTATCCGCATCTTGAGCCCTCCTCTCCTCGAGCCTCGCCGTTTGCAGCGCCAGCTGGACCTCCAACGCCCTGTACCTTTCTTCCAGGCTTGGACCTGCTCCAGCTCCTCCGGTTCCGGCTGGTTCGCTCATGATGCCCTCTGCTTGCACAAGCTGCTTTCAAAGACTGTCAGATTGCTGTGATGGGATAGTGAGCTGCTTGTGCGTAAAAGCTTGATCCCTCTGGGGTTTGGCTGGTCATCCAAACCGAGGCACTAACGGAGCCCCCAAAGCATGACTCCGTCAGTCGCTGGTAGAATCTGACAGTGGGCGTCTACGGAATTTACGCCAACATAAAAGCTGTTTGACGGACATGCGCCTTCGTGACTCTCTGCGTGACAGTTTCCGGCGAAGGGTGGGAGTTCCTAATGGGGGTCTTGTTACCTCTTCGCTATTCTCACTAGAAGTATCCCAGAGCCTCCCCTCCGCTGTGACTCCTGCACTCCCCCTGCTGGTTCCTTCCTCTGCTGCAGATTCTCTCCTATTCTCCTGGAGCCTGTCCACCACCTGTCCCTCCGATGGCAGTTCCCTGACAGAATCCAATACCACAGTACCACTTCTCACACCAGACCTAGCTACTCTGCTTTCCTTAGACAGACCCCCAGACCCAAGCATCAGTGGGCTACAAAAAGCCTTTTAGCTCAATATATCTTCTGGGCAGTCCACCCAATTCTACACCCACACTCTAAATGACATCTTTCCAATGCAATACAGCAAGCATATTCCACTGCAACAAAACAGGCAATTTCCTGTAATGCACACAACATCACAGCATTAACATAGTAAGACATCAGTGCACAAAAGGTTGAAAGACTCAATTTGCTCCATAAATGCAGTATGTTGGGGGTGTGAAGTTGGAAATGGCAGGTGTGTCCCTGGGGTTCAAATTAAGCACCCATGATTTAGTTAGAACACTAGATGAGAAACAGGCAGAGGGAACTGGGACTGGTATAGCACTTTATGCAGCCTGCAAGATATAGGTTGCCCTCTTGGTTATAGAAATTTTGCAATGACAAATTTAACTGGGTGTATTTCATGCATTACTTTGACATATAGACATATATATTTCAGAAATTAAGAAATGTACATGCCTTGAATACAGCTGCTAGTGACCTAGTGCATTACAAACCTGGCTAATCTAAGCTTTTCATTATGTGTGAAGCATCCCAAACTATTTAAACTATTTTGTTTTCAGTTCTGAAGTTGGCTACACATGTACTAAAAGCATGTGAAATATTCCATGTGCTCCCAGTTAAGCATGCACATAAATGGACAGTAGAATAACAAGCTTAGATATAACAAAGTTGGGAATAAATCAATGCCTGCTTGTGTTTAAATATTTCTGCCAAACTTCCATTAGCAACATGCTGAAGTTGCTGGAATTAAGCTGACAGTTGAACAAGAACTTACTTGATATTTTAAAAATTGTTAGAATCTAATCAAGAGAATAATAGTGCTTTAAAAATAAACTGAAGAATGGTATTCTCAAAGCAAGCAAGGTTTTGTCATTTCATAGCACACAGACACTTGGGATACTGCAAGTCATTTCCCTAGTTTTTTTTACATTGAACACAAATGGGTGTATCCAATGTCCTACTCAGAGCAGACCCATTAAAATTAATGTGCCTAAGTCATAGCCATCAATTTTCATGGGTCTACTCTGAGTAGGACTAACATCGGATACAGCCCAAAGATTCGCCACAAAAATGCAAAATACTCTTCTTCACCTTATACGTATACTTAATAAGACAAAATACAGAATATTTGATCTTACAGCAATAAGACAGTATGTAAGTGTTTCTTCCCTCTAAAACCTGCATCCCAAGAGAACTTGAATGAATGCTATAGATGTGGCTAGCAACCACATACATATGAAGGGCACTTGACATAAATCACAGAAGAAATGTCAAAGCTTTCTCATTTTCCAGGCAGTCGCACTGATGGCAAATCTACACTACTAAGTTAAAGCAGTTATCACCTCTTTACAGAGAATTCTGGGAACTGTGGTACTGCAAGAGGGGGATAGGAAAGGCAGTTGGTATTTCATAACAAATAATTATCAATACTTCACTAAAATTCCCAGGTTCTTTTGAGTGAAGCCATAAAAGTTAAAACCAATGCATGTTGTAACATACACATCCTGTGAGCATATGCATGAGCATTTTGCCACAGAATTCCTTTGGCACCTACTTTGTAGAACTGCCAAGACATGCAGGCTGGTAAAACTATATTACTGTGTCACTCCTCCCACCCCAAAAAAAAATGTATGGCTTTACCAGCAGTGAGGTCCTTATGTGATGGGGAAATACATATCTAGAGCCAAAATGTCTTAGAAGGAGGAAGGTAGCCTTGCTAAGTTGGTGAAGGAAATAAGCCAAACAAAAGGTGCCTAGTTAAACATAAATGGAAGTGTACTTCCCATATGTCTGAAGATTCCTAGTGCGGAAAAGCAGCTCTCCTAGAGTAATCTATTCTTACTAATTGGCTGGCTGCAGCAGTTGAAACTCATTAAATCTTTTTGCCACTATTTAAGGTTTATATTAGGAGATAGTGTCTAAGGAGGACACAAGAGAACGTATTTTCTCTTCTGGCCACACTGAAGTTTTCTGTTCTGTAGAATCAAAAAAATCTCAGTGGCAAATATTTTCAGCTGATAATTTATGTGTACTGCAATGGGGATAATAGTGGTACACTGGAAAGTCCTCCTAAAAACCACAGGTTGACATGTTTTTGGACTATTTTGTACATCTTCAAATACACGATGTGAGAAAAGGAGGGAAGCCTGTGGTTTTGGCAGACTCGCTTACAAGTGGTAGTAATCAGCATATGTGTATGTATGTCTTACCACAGGTTGCTATAAACTAGAAGACACAGGAAATTATGGAAGGATAAAGACAAAGCTTAACACGTGATAAAACGTTACAATTTGTGCCAAAATGCAAGAGGGAATCAGCTTATGGCAAAGAAATCCCCCAGGGAGGTCCCTCTAAAATTTAGCTGCTGTGCTGTTTTTTGCTTCTTCTCTCTTTTATCATGTAGATTGACTCCTGGTACATATTTCTTACTTTACCCTGGATCTTTAAGGATTATGTCCTCCTTCAGACAATAAACCACTATCACCCTTGCATACTTTACCAGGGGTGCCCAAACTTTTTTTTAAAGAGGACCAGATTTGAAGTGAACATGCATGAGGGCTGACCAAAGTGGTTGACCTTTTTTATGATTTTACCCCAAAGTTGTTGAGCTTTTTTTAAGAATAGGAATTTTTGAGCTTTTTTCTTTTGGGGGGATTTTGCTGCCACAGGGGCTGGATTAAACCAACCAGCAGACTGGATTAGGCCCCTAAAACAGACTTTGGACATGCCTGCTTTACGTAAATCAACTTTGTGTAGGGGAAACAGAAATGTACGGATGTGGTCTTAATCTGGTAACTAAATCAGGGACATGACAACTCTTCTGTCTCAAGTAACTGTCCATTATTAAACCAGGTTGTCATGTGAACTATGTGGATAGAGAGTTTTTCTTCTTTCACTACCAGAGAGATTTGGGACAGACAAAACAGTATAAGAGCACCCCTGCTGGACCAGATCAAACCCTGCTGGACCAGACCAAGCAGGACCACAAGGATAATAGTTATTTCCTGCTGTTCTCCAGAAACTGCCATCCAGAGGCATTGCATTCATTACTGTGAAATTACTACATACATTGGTACCTCAGGTTACATACACTTCAGGTTACATACGCTTCAGGTTATAGACTCCGCTAACCCAGAAATAGTGCTTCAGGTTAAGAACTTTGCTTCAGGATGAGAACAGAAATCGTGCTCTGGGGGCGCGGTGGCAGCGGGAGGCCCCATTAGCTAAAGTGGTGCTTCAGGTTAAAAACAGTTTCAGGTTAAGAACAGACCTCCAGAACGAATTAAGTACTTAACCCGTGGTACCACTGCATGTTAGTCTTGACTACTATATGTATGCAGCTAAACACTGGACACAGCGTAAGAAAAGCTCTGCTTTTAGAAGACATCTGAAGGCAGCCCTGTTTAGGGAAGCTTTTAATGTTTACAAGACTATTGTATTTTAATACTTTGTTGGAAGCAGCCCAGAGTAGCTGGGGAAACCCAGCCAGATGGGCATGGTATAAATAATAAACTATTATTATCAAACCAGGAAGCCTATCCAGTCCAGCATTCTGTTCTCACAGTAACCAACCACATGCCTAAAGAAAGGCTATCAGCAAAATGCACGCTAGCACCCTCCCATGTGTGATTTCTAGCAACTGGTATTCATAAGCATATTGACTATGATATGGGATATAATACAGCCATTATCACTACTAGGCATTGATAGCCTAATCCCTCCACGACTTTGTTGGCTGAACTGCTTTGATGTCATGGAATGTTTAAGCACATTGGTTCAGAATGCAAGCCATAATGAAACTGTATGTTTTGCCCACTGATAAAGGTATACATTCATGTTTAAAGACATTACAAAACCTTTATTTTAAATATATATTTCTACTGGATGCACACAGCCACAAAGACAGATGAAGCCCTTCTGGTAAGGGTTCATCCATGTTAGCTAATAAATGCTCAATTTGTATTGAGTTGGTGAGTGTTTAATATATTTTATCAAGTTCACTGCGTTTCTAGATGTAACTTTATAGTAGAGGGGATAACTCAAGAAAAATGCCCATAAGCTTTCTAACTGTTCAAGGACAAAGCATCTGCAACAAAAACCTGGACTGATAGAGGGAATGCAGCAGTGGAGGCAAAAGAACTAAGATAGCAAGGGGATCAGGGAGGAGGAACTAAACTCTGAAAGATTTGAAATGACTGCCAAGGTTTGATGGCAGATTTCTAGTACCTAAAATCCGAGCAGTGTAATATTCTAATTTACTGCTTATGTCACTATGCACATTTTCCACAAGTATTCACTTCTACGTGCCAAAATACAATAAACAAACTCTATGGAAAAAGTTAAAACCTCTGTTGTGCAGAATTTGCTATTAACTCTTTATTCTTTATAATTAATACCATTATTCACTGGACTCCAGATGTTAAAGAAAAGGGCTCCATCTTATTAAAGTTGGATGCATATATCCTCTCAAAAAAATAACATGTCATAAGAATGGAATGTTTCCGATGATCAACTGTTAACTGGGACAAGCCATTGCCGTGCTGTAAACTCCTTCCAAAAACTGCTATCAAACTGGTTTGGCTTTTCCTCCCAACACTTTGTCAAATTCATGGCTTGAATAATTCAGAAATGTTGGTTCTTAAGCCCAGTTTTCTATATAGTTCACGTGCTTAGGCATGTGAGCAGTATCAGGAGTGACCTCCCAGTCAAGCGTGTTTCTTAGAAGAGCAACTTAAGAGTCCTGGGTCTCCTTTACCTATCAACTAGAAGGCAGCACTGCCTGGTGCCCCACACTATCCAGATATTTGGAGGATTGGAGATGTGGAAGCTGCACATGCCATGACTGGCGAGGTTCTGCAAAAATTTCTCCTGCTTAGTGGATAGCCAGTAGGAAACTATATCAAGATATTTGACAATATAAAACAGGGCGTCACTTGTAAGGGCATCACTTATAGTGACAGCAAGAAAATCAAACCATGCAGATTACTTTCACAGGATCTTGTGGTGCAATATCAAATAATTATAGGCAGCTTCATCATTTTCCCCCAAGCTCCTGGGGTCCAAGGCACAAGGTGAGCATGATGGGATGTGGGAGAACTATGATATATTCCTGTTCTGGTTTCTTTCCCACGTGCTAAACTTTATTGTCAAAAGGGCACAGTAAGAGCTATGTTTCAGAGCTAGCAAAACAAATAAACAAACAACCATCCTATGAGGCAGTCCATCTCTGTCTCTTGCCTTTCTACCCTTAGGATTTAGTGCAGTTATTTTCATATCCTGACTTTTAGGGCAGGAAACTTTCAAGATTCTGTGCTACAAGATTGCTCACCTCCTTGCTCCACCCCCACCCCACCCACAGATACATCTGCCCCATAATGCAGAAATCTGAGCAGCATACCAGTACCATATAATGGCTTTAACCAAGGAGCAGCTCTCAGCGCTATAGCTGGACACATATGTTTCTTACATTAGTACTAGCGCTCTAGCTCGCGATCCTTAACAAACAGACAATTTTGCAGCCTGTAGCTCATTTATCTATATCTACCATGTAAGTCAGAAACGTAAGATTTTCATTTTAAATAATGGAGGTTCAGACAGTGACTAACACCACCGGGCTTAGAGCTCAGCTTGCTATGAATCTAAATGTAATTCCGATAATATCAGTTAATTCTTTGTGGCTGTAGACTCTGCAATTTGATTTGTACTTTTGGAGCTGCAGCAAAACCAGTCCATGAGTAGATCTAATCCAAGCATGAAACATCAGTTATACCCAGTGGCGTAGCGTGGGGGGTGCAGGAGGGCCGGCCGCACCGGGCGCAACATCTGGGGGTCAGGGTTAGGGGGCGCAAATCCATGGGTTAGGGGGCGCAAATTACTTGCCTTGCCCCGGGTGCTGACAACCCCACGCTACGCCACTGGTTATACCTTCCCCTCTACATGATTCAGCAACAAAATGATAATCACCCATCTTTTCTCAGTGTTAATTTCTCCTGGTGCAGTGGATATGGACTGGGGAAGCTGCATTCAAATCCATTCCTGCCTATGAAGTTCATTCAACCACCTTAGACCAGAAGCTATCTCATGATTATTGTAAGGATATAATGCAGTAAGCTGAACTCTTTAATATACATACATAAATTTCCTCCTGTTAATCTGGTTTGCCTTCCTTTCCATACAGACATCACACTAAAGACTATTCATGTGTTTCCTATGCCTAATGAACAAGCTACTGTACTGGCCATCTCTTAACAAAATGTATCAGTCCCCTTTCATAGAAATCTGGAGCATTTCTGAGAAGTGTACAGCCTTGATTTACTTATTTAAATGTGAACATCTATGGTATCTATGGTATTTGATTAGTGGTGTTTGACTTGACCAAACACCATCTGTCACTTCATGAACTACACTTTAGAATTTCTCTTCTCGTAAGAGTAGCTACATTTCCAGTGTCTCCTAATTCTCAAGCACACATAAATAGTTATTTCTTCTTTATCAGTTATAAGTCAGCTACAGGAGAAGAGGAAGCAAAGTAACCTAGTATTTGCTACAGAATGGATTGGGAGTGATCCAATGGTTGGAGGGGTATTCATGGAAGGATCACTCCATGGTAATGTTCAGATAGCTGTGAATGATACCCCAGCAGGGAGGAGAATTGCTTTACCTGTAAAGGGACCCCTGAACATTAAGTCCAGTCGTGGACAACTCTGGGGTTGCAGTGCTCATCTTGCTTTATTGGCTGAGGAAGCCGGCATACAGCTTCCGGGTCATGTGGCGACCAGAGCAGTGCACGGAAACGCCGTTTACCTTCCTGCCAGAGCGGTACCTATTTATCTATTTGCACTTTGACGTACTTTCAAACTGCTAGGTTGGCAGGAGCAGGGACTGAGCAATGGGAGCTCAGCCCATCACGGGGATTTGAACTGCCGACCTTCTGATCGGCAAGCCCTAGGCTCTGTGGTTTAGACCACAGCGTCACCCGCGTCCCCTGCTTTACCTGTAGTGGGCCCCAAAGGAGAGTGAAGATTGCAGTTCCATGTCAGAAGAGGATAATGGAGAGGTAGTAGTACCATGAGTTCTTCTTGCAGAAATGCTTCCAGTTTTCTTTCCCCACACTAGCTCAGAGGACAATTCCCTCTCTCGTTCTGAAGTCCTGGCCTCATCCCTCAAATAAGGTGCATAAGCCCAGGGTAATGGCATGGATGACATTCCTGGCAATATGGCTCACACACCTGTTGAGGTCCTAGTCTTGCTGTAGAATGGCAAGATGGAGACACCAAGCAACACAATTATTCAAATGTGCTACCACTGATTTTGGGGAATTGGGAAGGTACCTTAGCTTCCTGAAGAGCTCCAGACAGTGAAGCAGGCCAACCATGGTTAGAGTGTAGGTAGCATAGGTTTTGCTACAAATTGATCGAACATAGTTAAGAGTGCATAATTGCACCTAGCATGGGGTGGCGACAGCAAAGGCATCCACTGAGTCCTTGGTGAAGTGCCCAGAAGAGCTGCTTCATGCCATGAAGCAGCTGGTTTAATCCAGCTCAGTTTCAGAAACAAGCAACTATGCAGCCGTCTTCTGTGACAGAATTGCGAAGCATTTTGAGGTCAAAATTCCTCCTAGTCCTTCCAAACTTGGTGCCACAGCTACTGCAGGTCTATTGCAGGCCAACAGAGCACCATCTGGTCAGAGATTATAGAATTAGTCTCAGTTACTGTAGCCTGAGAATGTAAAGAAGATGCTTCCTTGACCCTTTCACAGCTGGTAATATCTAGCAGGGAGAGACAGCATGGGTCCAGGAAGTGATTCACTACAGACAGAGTAACACCCTCCACTACGAAAGTAGTGGCACAACCCCTCCTGAACAGACAAATCCCTGGTCCCAGTCTACTGATGCCCACTCTCAAACATTCCCTTCTTGGGCAACATCATCAAGAGTAGTATATTGCCTTCCCTTCTGGTTCCTTCATTCCTTTAAAAAATGTTAAACAACATAGATTTGTACTGAAATTATTCATTTAAGGAATGTATTTACTTTGCTTGCTGAAATATTGAGCAACACTTGATTTCACTGTAACATCAGCTGTAAATATTGCCACTGTAGACTGAAGAAAATTCTGCAATGGCAGATCTGAATGACTAGGGTATTTGCCTTTATGATTGATAGGAATCATATATATTGTCACAAGGGGTTACTTGAGATGACAAAGACTGGACAGCTGCTAAACCTCAGTATGAACGAATCTGTCCAAACGGAAGAGAACAGTCATCTTAAAGTGCCTGTACAAAGGGCCCATCTATACCAGAAGTTGATTCCCAACTTCTTAAAACTGCCAGATGCCACTCACCCAATTAAGCGTGGTGCCAAAACTTTGTTGACTCAGCAGCATAAACTACACAAAGCTCTACTCTCTCATTAGCAACTAGCTGCAAAAAGACCTAAGTTTTCTTTTTAATCTCTGCATTAACATTAGCCTCATGTGAAAGCTGACCACTACTGTTTTCTGACTACCACTGTTTCCAACACACCAGCAACACAATAAAAATGACAAGAGAGCGCCTCTTCAAAAATCAGGAAAGTTCATGATGGAGTTGCCATTTCTGCTTCTCTGCACTATTCTGTGTGCGCTCTAGTTGTACAACTACCCAGAACTGCTAAAGGAAAGTATGGGGAAATCTGAATCATCGACTCCCACACTGCCCCCAATGTCTACAAATTGCCATTTTTATTTCATTTTTTATTTTACAATTTATACCTTTTTTGAGGAAATCCCTCAATGAAGCATCTTACAAGCACTAATATGTGCAAACTGCTATTGAATTAGTTTCAAGAAAAGCTTTCCCTGCTTACTTTATATTCTTTTTTGAAAATAATTCTCAGAACCGTAAAACTTAATGCCATAATATCAATGTGTTGACTGCTATGAACTGAAACCTTCCTCTAGTATATATCTAGTATATTTTTTCCTGTTCTGAGAAAATACTTAGAGACATAAAATGTGTATAAAACATTAGTGAAATCAGAATTGCTCCCAATTCTCTCTTAACACACCTCTTTTCTGGCTAATAGCAAAGCGGAACAAGGATGTATTTAGACTTTTTGTGAGTTTAAAGAACAGGAAGATCCACTCATCCCTTGGTCAGTTAAATATTGTGAAACTATAATTAAAGAAAGGTTTGTAAAGCACCATATGCTTTTCTTAATATCAAACTACTGCACTGAACCACAAACTCTCAATGAATGTGCCTACCTGCAACATTGAGATATCTACATTAAGGATGTAACGTAACAATTTATAAATTGGTCTGTTGCAACAGTTAACACTCCATTCTACACCCTTACAGGATTTGCTCACGTCATGCAGCAGCTCTAATTATTTCAGTGTTCAGTGTACACATGGAAGTGGCCACATATATAAAATGCTCATGTGCACAGAAGCTCCATCAAGAAAAGTCTCCAGGTTGGGCTGCATCCCTTAAAAAAGTGATAATTTACATGTAACATTCTTTTCCCTTTCTAAGCTCTTACATCTCTTTCTGACAGAGCAAGCCAGTACAATGGTACCTTGGTTTAAGAACAGCCCTGCTTACGAACTATTCGGCTTATGAATTCTGCAAAACCGGAAGTAGTGTGAACTTTACCTCGGTCTAAGAACAGAAGCCGAACAGTGGAAGGGCACCAGCGGCGGGAGGCCTCATTAGGGAAAGCGTGCCTTGGTTTAAAAACGGTTTCGGTTTAAGGACAGACTTCAGGAACGGATTAAGTTCATAAACCGAGGTACCATTGTATGCTGAATTGCCTAAAGCTTATCACATGATTAGAGGATATTTGCACATGACCAGTGCCCACAACAGAGTCCTCTAGAACCAGCAGAATAGAGACTTATTATCACATAATTTTGGAGCAGAGCAGCGTACACCTACCCAATACAAGCATTTATTGATTCTCTGAAATGATGCCTTCAATTCTTCTACAAATAGAGGAAGCTTATCAATCAAGAGTATGACCATACTAGAGTGGATAATGCATTTATTTAAACAGCATTTCTTGGGGTAAGAAGAAAATTTAGATTTCCCAAATTACTCTCAAATTATGGATGCAACTAAACTGGAGGAATAGAAAAAATTGTAAACAATTCATCAACAATAACTTTAACCTCAAATGCTATACATATTTGCCTCCAAGTAAATTCAACTGGTCTTAAATTGCAGTTGATTTAAAACAGCATTGTACAGTAAATATTTTAAAGTGATCCTTAAAAGCTGGTTTTAAAAAGCAAAAATGTGAAACAACGCTTTTCCAAGGGTCCCATTGGTGCTATATTTTGTTTCTGATGTAGAATGATTCAGGTTGTAATATATTATTCATCACATACAAAGCAGAGGGCATCAGTTCACAACTTTGTCCCACAATGACAATCCTTTTAGAAATAGGTTTGCTTTGTTTGAAAGTACAGTTGTTCTTTTCAGGCTACACGTTTTAAAACACTCATTCAAGCAGATTCTCCCCAGCACCACCACAGGCTTCTGAATCTTGCACTTCAGTCCAAAACTAACAGTGTTTTCATCCAAAAGGTCATTGGCTCTATTCATTTTGGTAATCACTTGGAACTGTTACAGCCACCTCCAACTCTGCCTTTAATACAAAGAAGAAATGTATCCAAATATATTTGACAGAAGACTGACTACTATATAAACAGGAAAATTGTTAGTAGGATATCCAGTGCAAATAGCTTAGAATCCAAAAAAAACTACAGATACATACATAGCAACCCAAGTGCCATTTCCTGCTTTGTGAATATAGATCCATACGCACATACAGAATCCACAAAACAACACTGATCATTAAACTGTGAAATTGGGCTAAATCAAACATTAGACATATAAAGGCAAATATTATTTTTGTGGTGGATAATAAAAACATGAGTTTTCCAATGGAAATCGACTCATTTCCTAAAACATAAGTGGGGGGGGGGGAGGCATCTCTATGTGCACAAAAGTTGGATTTCTAGATTCTAAGGGGACTATTGTTCCTAGTTTTATTTTAGACAATCGGTACAAAATGTAAACAATCATAAGGAAGATAATATGTAAAAGCTACTAGATATCTTCCAATACTGGGAGGTCTGTTCAGAACCCAAAAGCCACACTGGCAACATATCATCAAGTAATAGGTTGCGGCTGATTTGTTCACTGGTCCAGGGACCTATCTTCTTTACTACCTCTTTGAAGCTTTTTGATTATAATTAAAGTTGCTTATAAAGTTTCAACATCTTGGGACTGACAAACAGACATGACTGGATCCTCCCTTATGTCTCATCATTATCTTGACAATAACCAGTGTCATAATTTACTAAAACAAGATTCAAAAAAGGAAAGGAAAGGAAAGAAAAAGCCCATAGGTTGAATGTCCACTTTAAAAAAGGAGATATGGGAAGATATCAGTCAGGATCCAAGGCACTACAAGATTAATATTGTATGTTCAATGGATTCTTTAACTTGTCCCCCCCCCCCCATATTTTTGAAGTGGTGGGTCTGCTGTTTTTGGAGCCCAGCCATTGCTTATAAAAGCCTCTCTCCCACCTATTTGCACTCCCACAACATCACATCACCTCAACTCATAAAGGATTTGCTGCTGAGAAAACGTACCTAAATTGCAACCAGTAAAATCTTAAACAATTGCAAGAAATGGGAATGGTGTTTTCTATTTCATGCTTCTCACTGTTTGAACCATTTTAGAACTGTTTTAGTTACCGTATTTTGAATTTTTGCCAAAGCAACTTTTGTTTCTGAATCTTAATGCCAGGAAGAAGGTCAGTGGGCCTTTTACAGACAAAGTCCCGGTACTTACAAAAGCATTTCCCATCAACTCATCCATTCTGACACTGTAGATAACGTGATGGCCAAACTTGGCCCTCCAGCTGTTTGGAACTACAATTCCCATCATCCCTGACCGCTGGTCCTGTTAGCTAAGGATGATGGGAGTTGTAGTCCCAAAACAGTTTGGACATCACTGCTGTAGATGAATATGATGATGAATAGCTCACAATACTTAAAAAATATACATAACAGACATATTTTACCCCTTTAAATTAGCCTAGCATAGGAAAGATGTAGAAAGATTTTGTAACTAAATACAATCCTACCTAATTTCCCTCCCCGCAAGGCTAAGAGCCCATGAATAATGTTTAGTGGGAAATATGGGTGAAATTGAACAGACATTCATTCAAACAATGCAAAACCTACAGGAAGAAGATCAGTGAAAAAGAGAATAGCACTGATTTGGTCTCTTAAAATGTCATACAGTAATTGCCTTAAATAGACAAAATACAATCTATCTTATTACTATAGCACAAATGATAGCTACAGCATCTAAACCACTTTAATAAACCCCTCTAATAAATCTTGGAATAACTGAAATTGCTCCAGTTTTTGCTGAGGTTTGTAACTGAACACCTCTGGCAGGACTGAGTACAATGCAAAAGTGAGATCTTGAAGAGGAAGAAAGTCACATGGTCTCATTCCAATATACAGTTAGAACAACTACTGTACTGGCTTCTCTTATTTACGGTACTTATTACAGGCAATGACCAACTAATGTGCATCTGAACAATGCACAATTGTGCATGCGTGCAAGGTGCCAAACCTGGAATTGACCTGAAAATGTTGCTAAACAGGTCACTAGAAGGGTGGAAGGGGGGCAGAGCAGAACGGGGGGTGCTTATACATGCTCCGCTGCTGTGCACAGTGGCCAGGAATGAAACCCTCATGCAAAATGGTCATAAACTGTATGTATTTATTCTGGCCTTCCTCCCAAAGCTGCCTGGGATGGTAAACAACAAAAACAATACAATTTATTTTATTTTGTTTTTAAAAAAACCAATCTATATTCTCAAAGATAAACAATCTCAAGTTTGGCAGGAACAATCTATTTCAGCCAACAAATGCCTGGGTGAAAAGGAAGATTTAAAACAACATCTAAATGTTAATAATGAGGGAGGGAAACACAGCTAATGAGAGATGGCATTCCATAAGTGAGGAATCACTATTGAAGAGGCTCTGTTTCAGGCCAGCTCCAGCTGGGCAACACCTACCAGTGGCACCACCATCATAGCATCTCCTGACAACTGTAAGATCTGGGATGGTTGATATTGTGAGAGGTAAACTTTTAAGTATTGTTTACGGATAATAAACTACTTTAGGGCTTACTAGTACAAACACTCTTAATTGGGCCCAGAATCTCACACTTGGCAGCATGCTACACTTTCAAAATTGGTGACACCTAGTCTCATTAGGCTTATCATCCTGGCAGTCACATTCTGCATTTCCAGACCATCTTCAAGGCAGTCCAACACAAAATATGTTGCAGTAGTTCTGACAAACAAGTCACTATAGCATAGACTACTGGTGACAGTCTATCCCAGTCTAGCAACAGCTGTAGCTGGTGAAACAGCATAAGGAGGGCATACACAATCCTGATTACAGAGGCCACCTCAGACTCTGGTGACAGAAATCCAGAAACATCCCCAGACTATGAAAATCCAAGAACATCCCCCAGTGGGAATGAAAATGCTCCAAGGGCAGCAGTGGCGTAGCGTGGGGGGTGCAGGGGGGGCGGCCGCACCGGGCGCAACATCTGGGGGTTAGGGTTAGGGTGCGCAAATCCACGGGTTAGGGGGTGCAAATTACTTGCCTTGCCCTGGGTGACAACCCACGCTACGCCACTGAAGAGCAGGAAACCCACCTAAATCCTGCAATGAAAACCACTCACCCACAGCACTTTCATCTCATTAGGATTCATCTCAGTTTATTGACCCCACTCAGGCCATCAGTTTCTAGCCTCTCATTCAGAAGGAAAGGGAAAACAGAGCAGCACCATGCTCCAAATACCCAAATGGTAACTCCCAAATGTTTCACATAGATGTTGAATAGCACAGGAGACAGAACAGGCTCCTGTCATGGGAGCCTATGTCAATAGTCCCCTAGTATTACTTTCTGGTAGTGACCTTGTAGGTAGCAGAACCTCTCTAATACAGTGCCCCCAACTCCCAATCCTGTTGTTCCAGAAGGATACTATAGTGAATCTGTCAAAAGCTGCCAAGAAATCAACGAAAAGCAACAGGGTTGATTCCACCCCATCAATCGGGGTAACCAAGGCTGTTCTGGTGCTAAACCTGGGTGTTAAACCAGACTGAAATGGGTCAAGGCCCACCTACAGGTATCTTGATAACTTGTAATTTGCTTCTCCCAAACATATCTGCAGCTGACTAGCAAATTGGCAACTGCTTTCTTGAACACCCTGGAGACTGGGTAATAGTTTTCTAAAATCTCAGGGTCCATGGAGGGCCTAATCTGGAGGGAGAGCAGCACCAACTCCCTCACACAGTGTTATCAACCATAATGAGCAGGGATCAAGAGTGCGTGTAGTTATCATCACCAGTGCAAAGGTCCTGCCCAAATCCTACAACAATTTGAAACAGCTCTGCTGGGTGGTTTACCGAATACACAATGGGAGCTAAGAAGCTGCCTCTACTGCCTATATTGAGACAAATCCACATCAATACTTGAGCCACATCTGCTCTAGCCATTGGGATGGCCCACTTCGTTGACTGGAGCTCCTGAGAAAATCAAGGAGCCACCTGGCTGCCACATGGAAGTCCAGGGTATTTATAAGTGATTGTGTTGATGGCCCTGTCCATTTTGCAAGGCTAGGGTCTTGAAAAGAGCACCAGACATGGTTTCTGGAAAATTTCCCGAATCTTTTAATAATGCATCAGCTTCTATCACTCTCTGGGGGCTGACCAACTTCCAGTCATGGTTATTAAAACTTCACCCCTTCTCCCTTCCAAGATCCATGAAATAATGCATAGCAAACATACTAGTGCAGAAATAAAACAGGAAGCTGAGCTTTAATGAGTTGTTTTTTAGGCCATTCAAATGGTCTGCATTACAGAACAGTACCATAATTTTTTGAATTTAACATGTAGTCTATTTTATGCATACAGTATCTCAGAGATTGAGAGAGGGGAGTATACAAAATAAAGTCCACAACAACTTACTGCCCAGGTTTTCGTCAGTCTGAAAATAGGTGCACTTTGCAGAGCTGATACCACAGACATGAGGGAATGAAGGTTGTTCAGTTCTAGAAGTTTCTGAGGAGGGAGGAAAAACAGGCCAAAAACCCATCAGTTTTCCATATGGGGTTGGAATGTCCTAGCTCATTCAACAAAATAAAATGTGTTCCAAGACCTCACTCTTAATATTGTAAAATATAGAACATACAAAAGAATTGAATGCATTGTGACATGAAACTAGAAAATGTAAAGACCAGATGCAAAGGAAACAGATTGCGCTATTACTTAGTGTTCACTTTTAATGCTTATAATGCAAGTAAGTAATAAGCAAATTACAAAATCCAGCACGCACAACACTCATAAGGAACTTTTTTGCTATACAGAGAATAATAACTTACTGTACAATTCAGAAATATAAACCTGAAGCCAATAGGTTCGCCTCCTCCCTTCAAAGTAGGCAATGTGTTAGATAAACAAAACTGAATAATAAGCGATATTCACTATATATGGAATGGCTCTTGCATTTGTTTGTTGCTTTACAAAATGTCTGGTCTCCTTCGTGGAAGTCTTTGCCCTATTCACTTAAAAGGGGTTTTGATTTGGGTGTGTGAAAACAGATGAGCAAATACTCTGATTTAGCTGGTGAGGCATGGATGGGGGGGGGGTCTTAACTCAATAGATCGAAGTTACTTCTGGACTGGCTTACGACAAACATTCTCTAACACAGAAGGGCCTTCCCCTCCACTGTTACTAAAGTTTATCATATTCCCATAGATCTGAGAGCCTCCTTACATGGTTGGGCTGTGGTGGGGAATCTTACTTCATAAATATAAGGAGCCTGGGGGTGAAGCAGAGACGTTTTACCAACTTCTTAGTTTTGCATTCTTAGGGTTATCACTCATTTAAAAATGTTTTTAAAAACAAAAAGAGAAGTCATACAAATGATAATATTTTCTTGCCATCACTCCAAATGGGTATTCAGAGTTTACTTTTAGCCTGCTAGCATTTGGATCTGATCAATTTCTCTTCAGAGATTTAGCACACCCCTAACAAATTAAAATATCACTATCCAAGTAGCATATACAATAGTATTTAAGCATATTGGTAGGAATATTAGCACAACTGATAAACATCAGAGGGATATTAGTGCAACTGATAATAAAATCAGAGCACCTGGAATTCAAAATAACACATTTCTAAGTCTTTTTAAATGATATTAATTCAAACTTATATTTTCAGAGAATAAAATAAATGGGAACAAAAATTATCAATTATCCTATAGCTGGCAAATCTCCCAGGTGATTTCAGTCTTCCCCAGCTTGGACTTGGGGAAAGGTGGGCATGCAAGGCACTGGTCCTTGTGACACAGACCAATCAATCTGTTACAAGTTACAAGAGTGCAAGAAGGTCTTTAAAAAAAGATGAAGTTGCCATTCCCCATGCTAATGTGGGTTAATTAAAACTAACATTAAATGTTAGTCTAGGAAGTAAGACAGAATTCTGATTTTACTTTGGCTAGGACCTTACTTTTGCTAGGAATTGGGGCATTCCTCAAAACATTTCAGGTCATTTACAAAAATATAAAAGGATAATCATTACTTGGGCAGGACACGAAGGGGAAAGTGCTAGATTTTGTTGTCTAGATACCGAGGTAGCATGCATAAGCGCTAGGATTGACTGATTTGTTCGTTGTCTTCTCAAATGGATTTTGCCTTTTTAAAGTGGAAGTTGATGAATATCACTGGCTTAGCCAAATATGCCATTCAGTTTACCTCCTGCAGGGGAGTATAGGAAATTTCTACACTGTCTTTGCAATCCTCAGTTGTTCATTGTATAGGCAAAGAAAACTGCTCAAAAGGGACTGTTCCCTGTTCCAAAGCATATCTGGATTTGTTTTTATCTGGATCTTGATTCTGAGGCTGTTTCCTTATCTGGAAATGTTACTTGATATGTTACATACATTACTTGATTAACAGCCTCCACAGGTGGGAGGAACATGTGATGAGTCTAAGTCTAAGCTAGAAGGCAGGTGCTGGTTTGAAATATGTCTCCAAAGACAAGAGTGAAATTGAGATGATTAGAATGATTACAAAGCCAATAATGAAACAGGAGGGGGAGAGGAGGTAAGTAAAATATGAGGAAACAGTCGGATTTGACATATGGCTACAGAGTGTTGGCTCAGCTTGCAGTGATATACTGCTTTTCATGGTGCTAGTTATGCAGCAGACTCTCATCCAAACTCTTGTTTACTTATATTAATTAGGTTTTTTTCCTTGCCACTTTCTTAAAGTGCCTCTTTAATTTAATAAAGTGTTCTACTGTAAACACAAATTACTCCTAAAAACTGAACAGCTAATGTGTGGGCAGAATCACATGAGTCTCTATCACACGTTTCTCAACTGCAATTTACTGGTCAAAAAGCTAGATTTTGAATTTTCTTTTACCTTGTATGTAATTCCAAGATACCTCAATACAAAATAAGTAGTATACTCAATATTTTCAAGAACTTGAAATGTTCATAAGCACTTCTATTAAGGTACTGAGTAAATTTACCCTGGGATTTTGTGTTTGGTAAAATGTCACTTAGCCTAAAGCTCTGTGGATGAGAACAATTAATTGACTGAATTCATATTAGAATTAGCCAACACAGTAGGTATTATCTGTTCATATATACGGATACGGATAGATGTAATATGGATAGATGTAATACAGCGGTACCTCGGATTACATACGCTTCTGGTTACATACGCTTCAGATTACAGACTCTGCTAACCCAGAAATAGTACCTCGGGTTAAGAACTTTGCTTCAAGATGAGAAAAGAAATTGCGTGGTGGCGGCACAACAGCAGCAAGAGGCCCCATTAGCTAAAGTGGTGCTTCAGGTTAAGAACAGTTTCAGGTTAAGAATGGACCTCCGGAACGAATTAAGTACGTAACCAGAGGTACCACTGTAACTAACAACAATTTTTCTGCTGGCTAAATTGCCCCTGGTTTCTACAGAACACATTTTCTTTTTCAACAGTACAAGAGAAACAGAAGATGGCTATGAAGTGGCAAAAATATTTAGAGAGACTTTTATTTAAAAGCAAAAAGCTTACCTTTGCTATTTTCACAAAATGGCTCAATATTTCTGCCCTTATTTTTAATGTCTGTGCTGTTAAAATTTCTCGTACGACCCAGAAACTGACCTATAAAAATAAAAATATTGACTTTAATTTAATGAAAAAAGCAGGCTCCATTGAATTAAAACAAATTTGGTACCACTTAAGAATCTTAAACAACCGGCTCAGATGTGCAAAGCATGTAATAGTGCAAACCACTATGTCTACAAATAAGCATATTCCTATGTCAAAAGGACAGAGAGATAGACATTCTCTGTTTTAGAGAAAGAATATGTTGAAACATCCACAGGAGGCAGTTGCAGCTAACTAACCCCAGTGCAAGATATTTCATACAAGCTACATAAGTACCAGAACCTTTGTTGATATGAAAAGGTATTGCTATTTAGAATAAGGCACTGTAATTCTCTATCATATACAACCCTGTGGAACCGCTCTAAGAAGTCATGCCTATTGAGTTATTAATAACCACCTGAATTCATCATAGTGATTGCACAGTAAGGTATGAACATTACTGTGACCCAAGCACAGTTGTCTGAATGCGCTTCTTTCCTGAACTGAGTTCAGTTTTGGATTACAGAAGGATGATGTAAGTTTTCTTGGTATTCTATTGAGCCTAGTAACTTTATTGCTCTTTACCAGGCATAGGCAAACTCCGGCCCTCCAGATGTTTGGGACTACAATTCCCATCATCCCTAGCTAACAGGACCAGTGGTCAGGGATGATGGAAATTGTAGTCCCAAACATCTGGAGGGCCAGAGTTTGCCTATGCCTGCTCTTTACTGATAAAATCATTTATTTTCTACTCCAGTTAACATCTATATATATATATATGATAGGGCTGTGCTATAAATCGCCATATCGTTGAATGCAAGTATTGAAATAACATCATGATATGTGTTTCAACAAGGCAATATACCAGTGAACAAAAGGTGGAGACTTAACAGCTTCCTAGGGTTAGCTTAGCTGAACCGATACTTTACAGACACTTTGCAGGTAATTAGCAGGCAAGGTGTCTTCAGCTTTCTTTGCTCTCTCCCTCCTCCCTCCTAACCAATAGGAAATGACAATAAGCCTTCACACTAACCAGCAAACACTTTCATCTTCACAGTATCTTTCCACTTAGGTAAAGGGACCCCTGACCAATAGGTCCATTCGTGAACGACTCTGGGGTTGCAGTGCTCATCTCGCTTTATTGGCCGAGGGAGCTGGCATACAGCTTCCGGGTCATATGGCCAGCATGACTAAGCCGCTTCTGGCGAACCAGAGCAGCGCAAAGAAATGCCGTTTACCTTCCCACCAGAGTGGTACCTATTTATCTACTTGCACTTTGACGTGCTTTCAAACTGCTAGGTTGGCAGGAGCAGGGACCAAGCAACGGGAGCTCACCCTTCGTGGGGATTCAAACCGCCGACCTTCTGATTGGCAAGCCCTAGGCTCTGTGGTTTAACCCACAGCACCACCCGCATCCCTTTCTTTCCACTTAGAGCTCAGTTAATTATGCAAAGCCTGCTAACAATCCAGGAGGAACCTCCCACAGCTAGACAATCAAAGATGGTGCAGCAAAGTAAAGAAAGAATGTAAAAAAGAACTGGAAAGCACTTCTTACTTTCCTCCCATTCCCTCCCCACCAGTGAGAAAAAGAGGGAGATGAGTTTTTGTTTTTGTTTTCTGGTGGTGTTTATGTTGTTGGTTTCCCCTAAATAGCTTTCCTCCATATTAAGATGGATGGATTTATTTATTTATTGGAGGCTATCTCTTTGCTTGCTTGCCCTCTCTCCCTCCCTTTGATAAAAAGAGAGAGCTTGGTGGGATGAGGGCTTTTGTGGGGGCTTTCTGTGGGGGGGGTGGAGGGGAGAAGAATTAGCTGGCCACCTTATGCTGAAATGAGAGGTTGGGTACTATGTGAGAATTATGGGGAGGGTATTTTTTGGTAAACAGTACCAGCAAATGCATGTCTACTCACAAGCAAGCCCTACTGAATTTACTGAGGCTTACTCCCAGGAAAGTAGAATTAAGTTTAGTTGAACTCAGTGGGGCTTATGCATGTATAGATTTCACTTAGACCTCTGAGTGAGGAAGCAGATGCAACTTGACTAGTAAATCACTTAAACTAGGGGAGGGGGCACTAGCACATATCAAAAGTATTGCTGCTAAAAGTAAGCTCCCTCCCCTTTTAGCAGCTTTCTTGCAAACCCATCTACAATGAAACAGCTGATGAAACAAAGCCAGGAGGAATACCCAGACTAAGCAGGATTTCCTTCTGTTGCATCTGCTGGTGAGGGGTCGAATCCTGCTAAGCACTGGGTTCAGGTGCACAAGATACCTCCAGGCAGGAAGCTCTCTCATGCAATTGGACCAAGCAGAGTTGCCCTCTGTTCGCATCAACTGAAATGGGACGGGGTGTGTGCAAAGAGAGGGCCATCCTGCTTAGAACTGGGCATAACAGAGTGCATGTGTGCCTGGACCAAGACACTTTGGAAGCTGCTAAGTGGGCTTTGGACAAGACCCTCCCTTATGACATCAGGTGTAGGATAGGTGGGTGCTGTTTGATCAAAATGGCCCAGCAGGCCAAGACTAGCAGACAAGCTTCAGGTTTTTCACCTTTCCCATAGCAGCATGCAACAATAAAAACAAAACAAGTGAAAACAGAAAAAAAATTGTAAAAATAAATAATGATAAAATGCTGCCCACAAGTAAACTAATATTTCTGGAAAATCTTGTCAACATAAAAGCTTTTTGTATCTGATGAAATGTGTATAGCCTGGTGACTGTCTAATCTTCAATGGGCACTGTGTTCCATAGGGCAGGTGCTGCTGTGCTGAAGGACCTGGTATGAGTTGTTATGGAAGAAACCTCTGGAACATTCAGCACCACAAGGAAAGCCTCTGTAGATGACCATTGTGAACAGGCAGTTGTACGGTAAGGCAATCCCTCAGATACCCTGGTCCCAAACTGTTGAAAACTCTGTACACCAAAAGCCAAGCCTTAAATTTGGGCTGGGACCATATTGACAACAAGTGCAGTTCCTTCAGCACTGGTGTTATGTGTTACTAGAAGGCAATCCTGGCTGCAAGACGGGCTTCCACACAATAATAGTAGGACAGCCCTATAATCCAATCTCAAGGTTAGCAATGCATGGACGACTGTTGCTAAGCTTTCCCTGTCAAGAGCAGCTAGAGCTGGGACACCAGCTAACACTGGAAGAAAGCAGTCCTAGCCACCATGGCCACCTGAGCCTTCACTCATGGATCAAGGAATACTCCTATTCCACCTCCCTGTTCCTTTAGAAGAAGTGCAACTCCATCTAGAAAGGGTAACTTCCTGAAATCCCAGGCAGCTGTAAGTTTCTAACTATTAACAAGAAAGGAAACAAGATGAAGGTTTGATTACTTCATAATTAGCTAATCCATCAAAGACAGTTGTTAAAAATCCAGATATAGCAAGTATCTAACTGTACAGTACAGTTACAAATCCAACCTGCATTAAGCTTAGAGACGATTATTATGTATTAACTAACTGGAATCTTTACCTGATTAAACCTCCTTGTAAAGGCAACAACATTGGGGGCAAGGATGTGTTTTTCTTTCTTATTCCATCCGCAACTTGCTAGTTCCTAGAAAATATAACATAATACCATCTTTAAAAAAAACCTTTCACAGCATTAAATAAAACTTTCCATAAAGAAAACACACCAGCGAAGAAACAGGATTTTAAAATTCCAAATGGACAGAATTGGAAAACTATTATAGCTTCTACTAAAATCTAGTCACTGGATCCTTTGATTTTCCTTGTACTCACAACAGGTATGTCCCCTATAATTCATTATCTTATTTTTAAATCCTGCCTTTCTTCTGCCTTGGAAACTAAGGCAGCATGCAGGCACCCATCCAGGCACTAGCAGGATTCAGACCTGCTTATAGTTTCAGCAGTGTGGTGGTCTTATGTGCATTCAGGCCATACCCTAGGCCCTAAAAGTTAACGCCTGAGTCCAATGCTAAAGTGAGATGTAATAGCGCAGACAGAATACAAAGAATGAGGAATACCAAGGCATTTTTTTTAAATGTCACGGATGAGACCAGAGACTTTGCTCCATAGTGAGACTTTAGCAAAGGAAGAAACCGTATCTCACTGACATCCAATGAAGCCGAATGTTGGAAGATTTAGGACAGATAAAAGTAAGTACACCTTCCTGTAGCACATAGGCAATGGAACTCACTCCCCTAGGAGGCAACGTTGGTCACCAAGTTGGATGACTTTAAAAGAGAATTAGACAAATTCAGGGAGGAAAGGGCTATCAATGAATATGCTCTACCTCCAGTTGGAGGTAGCAATGCTTCTGAATAACAGTCACTGAGAATCACGGAAGGGGAGAGTGCTCTTGTGCTAATGTTTTGTTGCTGGTTTTCCACAGTAACTGTGGGTCACTGTGAGAATAGGATGCTGAACTAGATGGGCCACTGGTCTGCACCAGCAGTCTATTCTTATGTTTTTGCATATTTCAAGGTGGGCAGGCACATAGGCACACCTTGATCTCTTCTTTGCTGAAATTTAGGATGGAAATGAACAGAGAAGAAAAGTCTCAGCCATGTCCGTAGGTGCCAACGGGGGAGGGGGCGTAGGTGCCTTGGCACTCACAAATTTCCACTCTGGGTGCTCTACCAAGGCCTGTCATGGACACAGACCCAGCCTGGAAGCAGGGCCACACTTCCAGAAGTACATAAGCAGCCACAGTGGCCCCCAACAGAAGCCCCACAGCAGAGATGGAGGCCCTGACCAAGTCACTGCCATGATTCTGGAGAGCCAGCACAGGTTGAGCAGTGTGCACCAGTGGGATGTGATGGCATGGTGTCACCTTGCAGGCACGCCACTGGGCACCCACAATCTGGGGCCCAAGTTGGTGCCTCTGACCATGTCCCACTCTCCAGGCCAAGGGAAAGAACACAACACAACTGTGATACCCTCTTTAGGATGACAGCTAATCTTCTGTGAGAAATGTGTTGGTTTTTCTAAGCATATTAAAAATTAAAAGTGATTTTCCCATTCTTTATATAGACCCATCCCTATTTTTCTAAAATTATTAGAAACCTTGATTGCAATGCAAATCCTGTTTTACAATGTACCATTTTATTTAAGAAACACATCTTCTGACCAAGTGACACCTTGTCACTAAACGAAACTGAAATTGTATTTTCTAAGGAAATAATTTGGCTCCCTATTCTGATGAAATAATCCTGAATTTTGTGCTTTGTATATTATAGTAAAACACCTCTGTGGCTTTCCTACATCTTAACTATTTTTCAGTATCACTATGGACATTATAAGGCTATGTCTGACTTAATTGTCAGCTCCATGGGGGTAATGTGCAACAAAGGCAAAACATTCTATGCGTCTAATGAGATTTGCTGCGAATTGGATGGATTAAAAGGATGCCCAATTAAAAAAGGACAGTATATGTAAAGCCCACCATAATTAATTTTCACTGGATAAACTTATTACAGCTGCTTGTTTAATGGAAGGTATTTTAATGAAATCCCATTTCTGTATAACTAGAGAGCATCAGCACATGTTAGCACTTTTGCAACATCAATGTTTCTTGTGTTCACACATTTGGGTGAAGTGGTGCATCACCCTGTCCTTAATCAGAGCAGTGGTGTAGCATGGGGGCCTGGGGGGGTCATGGTCCTGGGCACATAACGAGGTTCCCACATGACAGGCTTCTTCATTGAGGCCAGAGCCACAGGGAGGAAAGCCATGCCCAGGCCAGGCCTTCCGCCATTCAATGGCCCAATGCTGCCAGCCGAAGTGGCAGAGAGGAGAGGCGGCAGTGGAGGCGGTGCCCCTCTACTCTGAGTGCATCCCCACCACACCACTTTCCGAGGCTGCGACTGGAGAGTCTGACCCCAGTCACACAGGGCTGCCAGGTTGGCATGAGTGCACACCCTGCCCCTGTGCTGGGTGGTGGCAGCATACACTCTGCCGCTGAATCAGGGTACTCTGTTAGAGGAGTTTTGGTGGAAGTCTCTGTCCAGAACCCAAGTGTGGCGCAGACAGGCCATGGAGATACCAGTGGCAGCCTTAGGATCGCTACCTTGGTAAATCGGCATATTGGGGGAGGCCATATTCCTGGGCACAACCCTGATATATAAGCTAGGTGCCAAATGGCTCCTTAAACCAGGGTTGCAGTCGCCAAAACAAAATGTCTAGTTGCTGTTTTTTCAAATGATGCACTGACTATGATTGATCATCAGCTAAACATTTAGCCAGTTAAGATGATAATCTTGAGCTTGGTGAAGAACTTTGAGAACTTAAAGAAGAAAAGTCACTTGATCCAAGGACAGTTCACATATATATTGGCCTATTCTGACCTCTTTTTCTTCATGGTGACTGCTCCTGTTCAGGCTGCACAATAAAAGCATTTTGGTTCCAGAAATCCATTCTGATTGTACAGATAAAATATAACTGATAGAGTGCTACAGGATTGGGGTATTAGGGTGTGAAAACAGTCCAGATCCAATGATCCCCAGATGGTGGAGATTTCAGGCACCATCCTGGCGCCCAGGCACCTTCACTTGATCGCAAGTGGTTGAAAGCCAGTTGCAAAATGCACATGGCAGATGGCTAGTTTCAACCCTCTGGTAGGAGGCTGAAATGGATATACACCCAATACCTGAGCCAAAATTCCACCTACACCTGTAATCAATAAAGTTGAGACCATTTTTAATCCAGATCATTGTCTGTCTGAGTTCATTCTATCGCACATCACAGTACTCACTGCAAAGGAGAAGATAGCACTGTGACTGGTACCACAATAAAAACCAATTTTTGTATAATTAGAGAGCATCAGCAAATGTTAGCGCTTCTGCAATAATATTTCAAAAGCACCTTCTATATATATTCTTAACGGAAAAGAAAATCCTCTGAAATGCCACGTAAACTTTATTTGACTTGGAGGTTTTATTACAGTAATGTCAGTGCAATGAATGTCTTTATTCAACCTCAGTGGCCTGGAAATGCTTCTACCCATCACTACCTCAAGGTAACAGTCCTCCTTTATGATTCTGCCAGATTCTCGCACGGTAAAAGGATACTGAGAAATATAGGACAATGATTTTTGCATCTATCATTTTAAGTTTCCTACAAAATATCACTGAATTTTCAGTGTGGATGGGAATATAATACAGTAGGACCATAAAAATGTGTTTAAATGCTGTCAACATACTATAATGACCACTATATTGTCATCTTATTGCCCAAACACTACAAACTCATTTTGGGATGTGGGCTAACATCGGCTCTGGTTCCTCAGTCATCAATGGATGCTTCAGATGAGGAAAGGGCAATTGCCCAAAGCATATGTGCAGTTATGCATACACTAGGAATTTCTTTTAAATGCCTAAAAGCCCCATGGAATTCATGAGCCACACTTTGGCCACCCTAATCTATAGCTATCTCCCACAAATCCTTTTCTGGAACCTCAACTATTCTGCTACCAGCTGAGAAAGTTGAAAACAGGTAATACCATAGTACCCAGACCATTCCTGTTACGTTCATTTCTCAGATTAGGAGAGCTAGTCAGGATCATCCAAAAGGTTGGCTTTGTATAGTGCTTGAGTGGCTGATGCATTTTCCTAGTCCTGTTAACATAGAGCTCTGGAGACAGTGGGTCTTATGTAGCACAAACAAAACATTTCAATGTATTTGAATGCTTTTACTTTAAATTGGATATATATGCATACTTCAGAGCTATGCACACGCACAAATATAATCCAAAAGGGAAAAAGAAACATTATTTTTGCCAAGGGAAAAATGATAATTTCACATTATCCCTTGATGTTCCAAATACATTCTACAGCTTGCCTCCACAATTACTAGCTCAGGTTACTACAAATCTATATAGCTTTTGCATTCAGAATTAACCTACTGTGTATATAGCATCCTGGAAATGAGTTAACCAGATTATCTACCCTAAACCACTATTAGCAACCACAGAGCTTCAAACAACTCTGTTATGCAAGTTTCTCCAACATCAGCTCTGTACTGTGGAGGTTATGCAGCCCAAGACAGGGAGCCAGCCAAAGCGTTAGAAGTCTGCCTCCAAAGAATTCTATAGGCATGTGATAGAATGTCCTGTAGGAATCCAAAAGCCCATATGTGCTGAGAACAGCGGGAAAATCACTTCATCTCCACCCACGCTTCTCAACACAAGTTTCCAACTTGTATTTGCTGTGAATAATGGTGCCAGTTCACACCTGTCAAGACTCGTGTCTCCCCCATCTGATAAACAGATGTCTGGTGGTCAAAGAGCCTGGAAAGCATTTGTTCACGTGGCACAAATCTGCTAAGCATGATAGCAGAACTGGAATGAGATTGAAGGGGCGGGCTACAAAAATAGTAAAAACAGGCCTGTAAATATCAGCAGAAATAATTATCACTCCAATAAGTACAGGCCAGGAAAATAAACACATTTGTGCCTGGAAAATGCATTTGAAAGTTTACATTTTGATTATTTACCAGCAGATTTTACCAGAAAAAGATCTTAAACAACACACACTCCCGCCCGATAGTATTTGTCTACATGCCATCAGCATTGTGTTGTACAAGAAGAGAACTTCCTCATTATGTGTTTTTACCATTAACTTCTAACCTTCCAATACATTTTATGCTTTTCAGCAAAAATTTTGCCCACTGCTTCTAAATGTGATACACATTCCACACACACAAATACAAGCAAGATCAAATGTTTTCTAAAACATTTTTTAAACAGGGTCTATCCAACAAAATCATGATTAGGGCTGAGCGACGTCAGGTTTTCAACATCACAATGTATCACCAGCCAAAGGCTGCAATCTGGCGATACACAGTAATGTTGCAACAACAAGCTGCATTGGCCCCAACCCCGTGAGGTGCCAGGGTGAAACTTCTGCAGCTTTCACGAAGGAGGGACCTGAAGCGCTTTCACTCCAGTGCCTTGCAGGGAAGGGTCTTGATGCAGCCTGTTTGCCCTGCTCAGCAGGGTGTGTGGGAAGGCTCCCGCACCCCAGCTGAGTGAAGCCCAGTGCCTCTCCCGCTCACACAAAAGGCACCAGGGCTCACTCAGCTGGGGTGGGGTAGGGAAAGTTTAATGGAGCCCCCACTCTGCCTCTAGCTCGCATGAGCCAGAGTTGGGGCATTCTGTAAACTGTTCCACTGAGGAGCATGGCTGCCTGTACCTCAAGCTTCTGGAGCAGATTTGGGGGAAATGTGGAGTGTATGCAGGGGGAAAAGAGGGACTAGACAACCCCAATTGATTATCAAGATCCTTGACAGGGCATATCATACAGTGGTACCTTGGTTCCCAAACGGCTTAGTTGCCAAACAAATCGGTTCCTGAACGCCGCAATCCCGGAAGTAAGTGTTCTGGTTTGTGAACATTTTTTGGAAGCCGAACATCCGATGCAGTTTCCGCTTGAGTACAGGAAGCTCCTGCAGCCAATCAGAAGCCACGCACGCCTTGGGTTTTGAATGGTTTCGGGAGTCAAACAGACTCCCAGAACAAATTAAGTTTGAGAACCAAGGTACCACTGTATATCCAAGCTGTTATTATGACCAGAGAATAAAGAGTCAATTCATCATTAGAGTGCATCCAATATAAATTTCTAAGCTCAATCTTTCAGGTCCCTAAATGTGTCACCAATGCCATCTTTAGGCTGGAGGCAGGTCTCTTGAGCATGGAGGCCAAAGTATGGCTAAGATTATCATTTTTTCCTACTGGGCTTGCATCCCCTTGAAGGATGACTTCCAATCTGCATGGTATCAGGCTTTTATGACCAAAATTCTAGCTCTGGGCTTTTCCCTTGAGCAATTGCTCAGAATGGGCTTTGAGCAAGCTAAATCAGCTATCAAACAATGTATCACAGACACAGAATGCCAAAGAGATCTGGATAGGTCCCCCTATTTATTGACAGTGATTACAGCAGATATCTCTCAATGCCTATAGAGTATCTAAGCAATCTGGATCTGCCTAAATATCATAGGCCATTCACCCTATGCCATGCTCTCTCCTCTGCTGTTCTTAAATGTCACTATAGAAAAATCCCGTATCTGTATAGATGCTGTCCCTGTGACTCTGTCCAAATTGAAACTGGAGAATATGTGCTTCTCTAATGTTTGTTTTACAGAGATCTATGCTCCGACCTTATTTTGCCTATACTCCAGAAATATATTGGGAGTTCTGAACAGTTTCTTGCTACTCTGCTGATCTTAGATAATAATTCTGTCATAACATATAAGGTGGCCAAATTCTGTAGAGCAGCAATTAAAGTGTGACATATAATGACAAGCACTCAGGAGTAGTATATTGATGGATGGTCATCCCTAGATCAGAGGGGTTCTCTTTTGTTGCATAAATGACCAACTAGAGCTGCTTTTTTATTATATGTAATTTTATTTATTTTAATTTTACTTTGTTCAAACTTTGTAATTGGTAATTTTATCCTGATACTGGTCAATGATCACCAGGGCTGTCTTAAGCATATACGGCGCCAGGGTGCAAAGATCTACCTGGCGCCCCCCCCCCAGGTTGTCCAGTCCCAGGTGCGCAGGAGGACGGAGCCGGGCGGCTGCCTCAGCATTTTGCTGGCTCAGTTGTCCCCAAACTTGTGGTGCGGAGCTGCTGAGCCCACCGTGGCACTTTGAACGACAGGCAGGCTCTTCCCCGGACTCAATTATCGGGCCCCGTACTCTCGGCCTGGCGCCCCTGAGAGCCCGGCACCCTAGTGTCCTGCATCCCTAGCGCCTATGAGTAAGATAGCCCTGATGATTGCAATAGAACAACTTTATACTTAAGAGAGTCAATTGTTGTGGGCATAAAAACATTTCTGCACTCAACAGTATTTTGACACTTATCCTGCTCTACACTAAATGTGGCATACTTACTTACTAAATAAATAAATAAATGGCATTGAACACAAACACACAAATGTGTACAGTAATACATTTGAGGACATGACTGGACAATGGTGGGTTCTATTTGCTCTCAGACTAGAAATGTGTCTGTTTTTCCTCTTTGCTTTGTACTCCAGTTCAGTGAAATACTTGTTTCATGTCACTAGCAGGCACCACAGCATGGCTGTAATTAAATTTGGTTCTTGGGATTGCTGCCTTCCTAGAGTGAATTAATTATGTCCTGACATTAAATGACATGCCAGCAAAAATATTAACTGGGGTAAAGGCTAAATTAGGTTCTCAATTTAACCAGCTTTAAACCATGTTAACTTTCACCATTGTTAATGTCAGTACTGATGTGTCCATTAACTGCAGTAAGACATGAAGGGAAATTCATATTAAGGGCAAAGTATAAGATTTCAGGGCTTTCTGCTGGTCTCTTAATCACAGGTTTTTAAATAAGTTTTTTATTAAAGTTTTTTTGTGTTACAAAACAAACAGATAAACAGGGAAATGTACATCTATTGTCTCCTCTTTGATTAGCCTCATTATGTCTGTTCTGGCCTTATGAGGCGCTTTGGGGGCAACTATTGACAAAATATATGCATTAAGCATCAGGGAAGAGAAAACCATCTAAACTTCTATTTCGAATTTTTTTTTACTTCAGAATGTCATATTAATTTAACAAGTCTATGTTGCTGGTGGCACACAACTCTACCTTCCTTTTTCACCTATGGATGTCAAGTATAGAGGCTTGGTAGACCTGTCAATCTGGTCAGGATTAATCTGGACCTTGGTGGGATTGGATTTCTGCTGAAGGACCAAACACACAGTTTGCAAATGCATTGTATCAGCTCAGGCTGCTATGCCAGCTGCAGGCCTATCTGGAACATCAGAAACCGTTCTTTGTACTCATGCTTTAATTATCTTGAAACTAAACCAATGCAGTGCACTTTAACATGGGGGCTGCTCAGGTTTGGTGGGGTGTGGCACTACTTTTGCACCAGCTGCGCTAGCTCCCAGGGCATTTCTGGGCCCAATTCAAAGTGCTGGCAGTTTAGAACTAGTTTACCTTATGGAGCAGCTATACCTACATGACCCTGCCTGTGATTCAGGATCCATATATGAAGTCCTGTTTGTGTGCTCACCAGTGAAATTGGTACAGTTGCTGCAGTTGTGAAACTCTCTTATGCTAAAAAAAGGGGGGGAGCCAAACAAACAAATGTTAAGGCCTTCTTGAATAACAACTGATCTTTTTAGTATTGCCTTTCCTTGAGAGAATTTTGATGATCTAATTTCACATTTCAATCATTTATTTGTCTATATTCACACCAGCGCTTTATACTCTGCCAAAGGTTCTTTCTTTCGCTTCTTATTTCTCTCTGTGTGTTGCTTTGTGAAGGCTTGGATCTGAAAAGCAACTAATAAATAACTGGAATAAACAAATTTTCATAGTGGCTGCAATCCTAAACACACTTGAAGTCCTAATGAACAGCGACTCTTCCTTCTGAATAAACACGCATAGGATTGCATTACATGTTTAGTTTCAAGTCAGTCTATTCGCAAATAAACTCTTACATTTGTTCCAGCTAACCTAACATTTTGGTTACTATTTCTTTTAGGATGTGAAAATCACAGGTGTTTTAAAGTCTACCCAGAAATGAAACTTGGGGTGTTTTTCTTATTGAAAAGTTAATTTCAGAAGCTGGATTTACAGAAGCATTTGTTTCTGCAGTGTCTTGCCATATATTTTAAAAAGGTCAATCTATCAATGCTGTCCTTTTTCTATTCAGAAGGAAAAATGCTCAAACTATTTTGTAAATGTACCAACACATTTATGAGTTATATACTTTTTAAAAAGAGAGACAGAGATTTTTTTGGGGGGGGGAGTGTCAGCCAGCACCACAAATTCTATATGTGAAAACCAGCTGTCCCATTACATAACCCAATTTGTAGGGAGTTCAAAATTTTCCTGTAAAATGTTCCATCCAGAATCACTCCAGGCATCAGGTGTTGAAAATGAAATTATATTTTGGGGGTCGAGACGTCACCAAGGCAAGATGACATTTTGATCTGTTGCTGGCCTAGCTTGCTCCAAAACAAAGTCTTGCTCAAACTCCTAACAGCCACAAGCAGGCACTGAGCTGCAATATTAGATTGTCACAAAGTAGTACTCTGGACAACTAGTTGTCACCTCCATCTCAGATCATCAGAGACTCACAAGCCCAGGCCACAGACATTTCCAAAATGGCCACCAGGGCTCAAGGTAGTGAAAAACAACTCAGAGAGACCAGAAGTTCCATTTGGCATGGCAATTTAGTTGACCTAATTAAAACAGAACTGAGTACAGTGGTACCTCGGGTTAAATACTTAATTCGTTCTGGAGGTCCATTCTTAACCTGAAACTGTTCTTAAACTGAAGCACCACTTTCGCCAATGGGGCCTTCCGCTGCTGCTGCGCCGCCACGTGATTTCTGTTCTCATCCTGAAGCAAAGTTCTTAACCCGAGGTACTACTTCCAGGTTAGTGGAGTCTGTAACCTGAAGCATCTGTAACCTGAAGCGTCTGTAACCTGAGGGACCACTGTACTGGGGTAAGCACTGAAACTGCTGAGAGAAGATATTTTTAAAAACCTCCAGTTTCAGATGCTTCTGCAACAGCTAATGAAGCAATGGAACCCAGCACAAACAACAGAATCAAGATTTAGAATATTAAAAAACCTTCAATCTGACATCAAGCTGTAGCTCAAGAATGCACAGGATTGGGATCGCTGCCAGAATCTATGCCTTCAAGGGGCTCTGAAAATTTTTGGAGACACCAACCTACATAAGGTTGTTACGTCCTGAATAAAAGAAATACTTCATGATGCCATTATACAAGCAGGTCATATTAGGAGGATACACTGAACACTCCATCACAAACAAAAAAATGGTGAGCCCCTGAGAGACATTATTGTTTGCTTTAGAGCCTTCATAATTTAAAGACTTATTTCAAAAGTTCAGAACACTGGAAAAATCATAATAGAAAATTCAATGATAAACATCTACCAGAATCTCTGCACAAGAATGTTGCAATGCAGATGTGAACTTAAAATTTATATCACAGCATTCTGTGAAGCAGGCATAATGTACCGATCGGGTTACTCACTCAAACTCCTAATAACTTATGAAGCAGTTGCTAAAGCCTCCACACAACTCAAAGCTAGAAAATTATTAAATCAACTAGGACAGTAACCAAATGAAGACAAATAACTGAGAGAAGTAGGCACTGGAGAGGAAGAAACAGAACTCAAATGAGATTGGCAACAAAGACAAAAAAGGCCTTCAGAAAAAAACAATAGAAGCAAAAACAACACACAGGTGGCTTCTTCTCTCCCTGAGATCCCACTGAAACTACCAACTATGGTGGACCAAGAGCTATGGGCTCTATAACAAAACAGGCAAGAATTAGGCTATTGGTCTCTTATTTTTGTTTGCAATATAATCATGCAAAATGTTTTCTGCTTCTGGGGGTAGAGGGGAGGAGGGCTAATGTTTATGTCTCCCATTTTCATTTCATTTCATTAGCATTTGGCTTATGAAGGAATAGATGGACTATTTCACTCTCAAGTGTAGGTGTAGGGATTATTCTGTTGGGAAGGTTGGGGAAATTAGTGAGGGGTGAGTTTGGAATTCAGAGCATCTTTATTTTTTGCTGATGGAATATGATAACAACACTGAAATTACTATGCTGCCTAACAAATCCATTGCCTGGGATAAGCTGCATAGCTTTAAATTAACATTACATTGCCACACTTAATGGCAATAACTTGGAAAGTAAATGGCCTGGGTTTGCCAATTAAGCAAAGAAGATGCAATAACAATTTCAGGATTAAACCTTTACATTACTACACTCATTTAAACACCGTGAAGTGGTGATAGGTGGTAAACCATTAAGTACAAGTAAACCTTGTACTTAATGATCATTTTGATAAAAGGAGAACATCTCACCTTTTCAGATGAAATAGTTTATGGACAATACAATAGAGAACATTATTAATCCCCTTCTAAAATCAGATTTGACCATATGGAAAGAAAGGAGACTGAAACTTTTGCATGTTGATTCTCCTTTAATCTCAATAACTCAACAGCCTTCCTTTTGTACAGCAGCCAAATCAGGCTCATTTGCTTGGGAAAAAGTGGGTTTATATAATCTCAAAGACTTCTATGCTAACCAAAAGCCCCTTACAGTTCCAGAAATAAATTTTACATTGGGACATATACCATGTGGCTGGTTAGAGATACACCAGGACCTGGTTATATATTTTCTAAATCAGCCAAATGCAAGGGCACAAGCATTATCCAGCTGAAATAGTTTTTGAGCAACTTCTCAACTCAACCAACCCACTGGGAAAGGGAAATCTCACACAATAGCTACCTTTCCTCTCATTTCATTAAGATTAAAATGGGGAAAAGATTCTGGAGCAGAATTAGAGGAAACCCTTTGGGAACAAATCTGCCCTAAACTACCATTTGGATCCATCTCAGTTAGTACTCAAGAAAATGCTTTATAGATAGCACATCACATGTCCTTGTGCCCAGCTAGACTACACAGAATTAACCACAACACGTCCAATTTCTGCTGGTGGGAATGCAATTTACCTGTCTCTCTAGTACACATGTGGTGGTTTTGGGGGAAAAGGTTTTCAAACAGTTAATAAATTGATTGGACAATCGCTACAACCAGACCAAAAATTAGTACTCCTATCTTATTTTACTCTTCCGATTAAGAACATTACCAGTAAAGACCTCATCCTCCATTTATTAATTGCAGCTAAATTAGTGAGTGCAAATTTAGTAAACTTTACATGCAAATCTTTTTGAAGCCTGGATTCTGCAAACAATATTATGCTTATGAACAAATTAACCATTTCACAAAAAGAAAATCAATCTGAAGGGTGGAAAGACTCACACCTATGCAATCTGGTATCCTTTAACTGACTTTGTTAAGACAATTGAACTTGATTTTCACCCTCCATCAACTCATGGAACCTTATGAAGAGACACTTTCATCTGATTGCCTTTCTTGGAATGTCCAAAACTACATCAGTCACTATTATTTCTTTATTCTCTGTAAAACTATTAGGCTCTGTTTTCCTTGTATGTTTTGTTACTTGCAATTAAAATCAGTAAAAAAATTAGCTTATCATAAGAACCTCCTTTACGAGTAAACATGATTCTGTGAACATTCCACATCTTAGCTATCACAAATAAATACAATCATATACAGCCTACCACTGGCTTACTCACCTAGGTTAAGCAATACTTATCATATACTAGCAGTTGCAGTAAATTGCCCCTATCTGCCTACCAACACATCCTTGTACCACTAACACAACTATACTGGGTATTTTTAATCTCATTAGATATTTGGGGGGTGGGAGAAAGAATCCTGACAGGGGAGTGGGCATTGGGTAGCAGGCAGCTAGCCCCTAAGGTCTATTGTAAAGCTGTAATCAATCATATTATCATGCAAGTGCAATAAATCCTGCTATTTATGGTAGCTTCCACAGTCTACTACTAAATGCATAAAATAATTTGGTTGGTGGGTGGGTGTGACACATCTTACAAATTTTGGGAAGATAACAGCTGTGTGAACAATGTTCAAATGATGACTTACAAGGCTTCCCTTGTTACTTAAGGATATGAAAATTATCTCATAAGTCACTCCAGTTACTCAAAAAAAGAATGATTAGTATAAATATTTATGTAGCCCCAAAATCAACACTGAGCTGCAAAAACCACTTCCTGAGTTCTTGCTTCTTACGAGTTAGGCTGCATCTGCCCAAATGAAGAAAACCAGAAGACGATACTAAAATGATATGGGGAGAAAACAGTAACAGACAGGAATTAGGGATCTTTACGGATGAACAAGATGAACAAAAACTGTTTACTATTTAAGCTGATCAGAGCAACCTAATACAAGTACTGTCAAGGTTGTAGTGTATCAGTCCTCTTCAGAATAAATTGTGACGTGATCATATATGCTAATAGACTGCTAAAATTCAGGGGCTTTATTAAGCAGTTGATGGGCTGCAATACATAGTGTGCTGTAGACAGCCCAAGGGACTGCAACTTTGACAATCTGCCCTAGATCACTTTCTTATTTTGAAATATTCTTTATTTTTAAAGGAAAAATGACTTAATATCTGCAAACATACGGCACTTGTTAATGTTCGTAGAACATCCAACACCTCTCTCTGTGCTCTGGAATGCCTTACATTCAGGACTGGATAAAAACTGACATCAGAAAAGGTCAAGCACCACGTTGAGGACTGATGATTTTTTAGTTACCCTTAAACTTCATGGCATAAACACAGTGAGGAAAAGCAGTAGGTGGCTCTCGACCAACGAATGACAACATTACTATTCCTTTTTCTAAAGCCAAATAATAGGCTGCCTTTGCAATTTGTTATAACAAGTCTTTGGGTGGAAAATATGTTGCTGGTTTTGAGTTGCAAGCTCTCAGAATCAAAGTTCATGCCCTTCTCCACTTAAGTATTTTGTATCTCAGGCTGCATACACACAATACATTTAAAGCACATAACTTCCCGCAAAGAACATAAGAGCTTGCTGGATCAGGTCAATGGCCCACCAAGTCCAGCATCATGTTATCACAGCCGCCAACCAGATGTCTGTGGGAAACCTGCAAGCAGGACTGGAGCATGAGTGCACTCTCCCTTCCTGTTGTTTCTAGCAACTGGTATTCAGAAGCATTGCTGCCTCCAACTGTGGAGATAGAGCACAGCTAGTAGCCCCAGATAGCCCTCCCCTCCATGAATTTGTCTAATCATTTAAAGACATGCAAGTGCCATAGTTATGGGCTACATAACACTATGTGCTGTGTAAAGAAGTACTTCTTTAACGTGTCCTGAATCTTATAACATGCAGCTTCACTGGATGTCCACAAGTTCTAGTGTGATGAGAGAGTGGAAAAACTTTTATCTATTCATGCCATGCGTAATTTCTTCCAGGAGCTCCTGCTGCAGGAAGAATACAGTGGGATCTTTGAGGAGTCCAAGATGCAGAATCAGTAAGAAAATGGCCACAAACTTCTTTAGAAATAAAATTTCCTAGGGCCATGAAATATTGTACATATCATTAATTTATGATACTTCTGAGCTCCGCTCCCACTCCCATTACCAGCAGTCTGTGGATGGACATAAACATGTAAAAATGAACTATCAAAAAAATACAAATACAAACCCAGCATAAAACCGAACAGCAGCAGTGTTAAAACAAATATCAACTTTCTCACGGCTTCAGAATTGCAGAAATTCTCAGAAGACCTAAAGCCTGGTAGAATACAAAGCTTTTCACCTGATGCTGATAGAAATACATTGTAGGTGCCTGTGAAGCCTCTCTGGGGAGAACATTTCCAAATCTAAATAGACAGAAGCACTTAGGAAATAGCCTTCCTTTATATATAAATGTAGTAGCCTGTTAAAACCATTATTAGGACACAAATATATCTAGCCCATAGAATTATGTTATCATTCTATCAGTAAGATGCCGCATCAAAACTAAGATCAAAGAATAACACATGCCAGAATATAACAAATTTTAATTTGACTACATAGAATTAAAAGAGACAGCTGGAAAAGCCACTGTTAGCAATATCAGCAGCTGAGATCTAATTGGTCTTAGAACACATGCTGTATGCGTAAGTACAGATGGAAGCAATTATATATGTCAGAGCTCTGACTGCATTCACCAGACATCTCCTGATAAAATTAGTCACTTCTTATAGTCATCAGGGAACAAGACAGCTATGTATTACAACACTTGCAAGACTTCTAAGTTTTCCTAGCCTTCTGCCAAGCTTTAACTCAGCGTCTACACTGCTTCCTAGAAGGCCTATTCTAACTTCTAAAATAGAAAATTCAAGCAATTTTAAAGAGTTTGTCTCGAACCACATTTCCATCTACTGCTGTCAGTCAACATCAACATACGAACCTGAATAAGACCTGCCAGTGCCCTGTCTGTCTTTAAGCTGACCACAATCAAGCTGACTAGGGCTGATCTGAACACTTCTACAGCAGAACATTTGGCAGGTTTTGTAGGAAGTGAAGGGAGCGTGGGGCGTTTGGGTGATGGAGGTACTAGTTAGTTTACAATAATAAAAGGTGACCAATGGCCTTTTTATTTATTTCTTTTTTCAACAGCAACAACAAAAACATCATTAAATGTAAAAGCTTCCTTGAGTGGCTAAGACATGCAGCTTCTGCTGCACGCTTTCTAAATGGAGCCAGAAGAATGTTTCAGGAATTGACATTGCATGATCACATTGTTTGGGTTCCAGTGGGCATTGTCAGGTGGGTGGGTGATAATTGTCTTCATTGGACCATAGATTTTTTAAAAAGAAATAAATGGAGAAAAACTGATATAGTTATACAATATTTCAAAAAGGACTTCCAATGAACCCTGTTCATTTACATTTGCTTTTTTAATATTTTAATAGTGCTCCTTTCCTTGGTTTTATTTTCGTTGTTCCGCCCGGACACTGAGGTCCAGTGCCGAAGGCCTTCTGGTGGTTCACTCGCTGCGAGAAACCAAGTTACAAAGAACCAGGCAGAGGGCCTTCTCAGTAGTGGCACCCACCTTGTGGAACGCCCTCCCACCAGATGTCAAAGAGAAAAACAACTACCAGACTTTTAGAAGACATCAGAAGGCAGCCCTGTTTAGGAACACTTTTAATGTTTGACACACTATTGTATTTTAAAATTTGGTTGGAAGCCGCCCAGAGTGGCTGAGGAAACCCAGCAAGATGGGTGGGGTATAAATAATAAATTGTTGTTGTTGTTGTTCCTCAGCAGCAGCAGTAAACACACTGGTACAAAACTGAGCAAATGACTGAGTGGCACAAGAGTGTCACTGAAATCTGCTATGGCTTCCACTTACATACTGCTGCTTGTTCATATTCACCAACATGCCAGAGAAAAAAATATGCTGGGCCCCATCCTGCTTCCTCTGCCTGTCATGTTTTCTTCTATGGAAAGAGATAGTAGGGAGAGAGGCTGAGTTCTCATCCTGTTGGGAATTTTAAATGATTGGGCTTCTCTTGCAGCTCCTGTCTTTGCCCTTGGGGGAGGTGTATATGATTGATTGATTGATTGATTGATTGACAACATTTATAGTAGGAGTGGGGGGACTTTCAGCGCAAAAAACACATGAAAAATCTCAAAGGGGACCCAACTTCTCAGAAACATTATTTGCATTTCCTGATGCAGGTTAAATGGTCACTTTGCACTTACAGTCTTTATATAGGTACTTCACTGTGCAGTGCTAGGTACAGTTTGGGTCTTACATTAATAACAGTTATTTCCCCTTGAAATACATATAAAGTTATCCAAATGGCCATTGTTGACTTCCAACATTTATTAAAAGTTAATATCAGAGCACATACCTCTGGCTGAATAGCTTTAAACACAGGCATATCCATCAATGTAATCTGACTCTGTAACAAAAGTTAGAGAAAGAACAATTACAAATTTACAAATACTTGATTCTGTGCTAGTCCAAGATACTTTTGCCCAAGACAGAAAATTCTGACAACACTCAGGCCCCGGATCAGAAAAGCTGATATTGTACAAAAATCTTCACACTGCTGTGATGAAATGCACTGTTAAAGTAATTTGTGATTCAATAGCTCACTTCTGACCCTTTTTAAGCGCTCCTTTCCCCACATTCTTGACCAAACAAGGCAACAAGGGTTGTGTGACATCCAGCTAAATTTTGCTCCTTACTCAATAGACCCATTGAAATTAATATACCTAAGTTGGTTGTGTCCATCACTTTCAATGGCTCTACTCTGTGTAAGACAAATATTGGAAACTATTCACAGATTCTGCAATGTAGACATTTAGCTTTCTATCCAATGTTAGTCATATTTAGAGTAGAACCAGTAAAACATAGTAGGATACATCCTTAAGTGCAGAGTCACAGAAGGGAAAGGATTTGTATGTTGCTTCCTCAATTTAATTTCAGTTTTTCCATCTGTAATTCCTAGGCTATGGTTCCCTTTCTCTTCTTGTGCATTTTTCTAATAGTAAACCTCATTTAACTGAAATAAAGGCAAAGTATCTGACTGCTTTGGCCTCTGCCTTTTCAGTTTTGGCAGAATCAGAAGAGCGAAGCAGAATCCCTCCTGGTCACATTATCTCTGCTTAAATCCCAAGTGTCTGTCGTTATCAGGCAGAGAAGCAGTTCTATTTTCTAGAAAAAGAAGTGCCAGAAATCACCATGAACACCTCCCTAGTTCTTTTAGAATGGCAATGGTGCCCACCTGAGAGGTGTTGAAACTGAGTTCTGGTAAGTTCCAACTGGAAAAAAGGCTTGCAGAAAAGTCCTTTTTTAAAAAATAAACACACACACACACACACACACACACACACCCCAAACAAACAAACACCTGAATTTAAAAAATAAGGCAGGAAAGGTCCTCTTTACCCAAACTGCTCCAATGCCTGGGGGAAGGGAGAAAATGTAGTCAATGGTGGGTGGATGTGCTGCCGAAGCCTCTCCAGCAGCCCCAAATACCTGAGCACTATGTTTCCACTTCTGCATTCACATTAAAAAAAAAAGTTTTCTATAAAAGTGAACATGGTGCTGTGGCTACAGCTTAGGAGAAGCTTCACTGAAAAAAGTGTTAGTTATACTGCAGTTGGGTATAAGAATTAAAAACTTTATATGTAAATCAAGTAAACCCCCGAGATAGCTTGATGAACACTAATTTACTTCAGAAATTTGAATGATCTTATGATCATGTCAATACTTTTAGTACAAATGTTAAATCAGTCATTTTACTTACTGCAAACTCCTCTGGAGTTACTTTCAATACGTCAAACACAACTGCATCATAGCTTTTATGGGCATAATCTGAACTCCGTCCTTCTAGAGAGTCAGAACTGCTGCTGCCCTATGGAAAGGGATGGGAGGAATAGATTTACATGAAACCAGAAATTTTCCAGTCAGCTAATTAATGATTGCGTTCACAAAGAAAAAAGCAAAGCTGAGCCTTATGCCAGTTTACTTTTTACTAACTTGGGTTTCTATCCAATTCTCCCCTCTGCTTATTAAACAAAAGCTATTCAAGTTGGTGCTCATATTGGCTAATGCAAGAGAAGAGATGTGCAGCTATAAGATTAGAAAGAGCTTTCAATATAAAGTTTGGTATATATATCAGTAATGTTTTCCCCAGCAATGGATCTTGTAAAGCCTCTATTCTTAGACGTTTCAAAAGCTTTGAATTGGTGAACCAAAAAGTAACAACATTTGCCTGCTCTAATTAATCACTGTATTCCTTTCCAAGCTAAGAACAAAATACAGTGATACCTTGGTTCTCAAACTTAATCTGTTCTGGGAGTCCATTTGACTCCTAAAACGGTTTGAAAACCAAGGCGTGGCTTCTGATTGGCTGCAGGAGCTTCCTGCACTCAAGCAGAAGCCGCATCGGACATTTGGCTTCCAAAAAATGTTTGCAAACTGGAACACTTACTTCTGGGTTTGCAGCAATTGGAAGCCAATTTGTTTGACAACTAAGCCGTTCGAGAACCAAGGTACCACTGAAACACTATTGAAGCTGCATTTCCTTGCTTTGTGAAACTAGGAAAGTGGCAGAGATATCCCAGTAGTACTTCCTACCAATTTCTCTTTAAGGCTAGAAAAAAGTGAATACAGTCATGAAGAGGCTGGGCTACTTTTAGAACTCTCTAGGAAATTAATAACAACAACAACAACAACAACAATAATGGTATTTGCACCCTGCCCATCTGACAGTTTTGCCCCAGCCACTCTGGCAGCTTCTAACAAAATAAAAACACAGCTAATTGTCAAACATTAAAACTTCCCAATACATCTACTTTCAGATGTCTTCGGAATGTTGTGCAGTTGTATATCTGTTTGACATCTGATGGGAGGGTGTTCTATAAGGTGGGTGCCACTACCAAGAAGGCCCTCTGCTTGGTTTCCTGTAACTTCACTTCTCACAGTGAGGGAACTACCAGAAGACTCTTGGAGGTGGACCTCAGTGTCCAGACTGAATGATGGGGGGGGGGGACACTCCTTCAGGTATACAGGGTTGAAGCCATTTAGGTTCTTTAAACATCAGCACCAACACTTTGAATTGTGCTCGGAATGTACTGGAAACCAATGTTGATCCTTTAGGATCAGTATTATATGGCCCCAGCAGCTGCTCCCAGTCACCAGTCTAGCAGCCACATTCTGGATTAGTTGTAGTCTCAAATTCACCTTCAGTGGTAGCCCCATGTACAGTGCATTTCAGTAGTCAAAGCAGAGCATATACCACTCTGGTGAGACAGTGTGCAGGCAGGTAAAGTCTCAGTTGGTAAACAGCTGCCCTGGACACAGAATTAAACTGCACCTCCCTGGACAGCTGTGAGTCCAAAATGACCCCCAGGCTACGGACCTGGTCCTTGAGGGGCACAGTTACCACCCCATTCAGGACCAGGGAGTCCCCCACACCTAGTCGCTTACTGTCCCCCAGAAACGTAAAGCAGCGGTTCCCAGACAGTGCCACAAAGCACTTGGTGCTCTGCGAAGAAATTTGAAGTAAAATAAATGTAAAATCAGCCAAAAATGCACATATGTGCCTTTGGCATAAGGACAACGAAAGTGTTCCATGGCAAATTTATATTCTGAAAAGTGCTGTGCAACTCTAAAAGTTTGGGAACCGCTGACTTAAAGAGTTAAAGGGTTGGGCTAAGCAGCCTGCCATTAACCATGAGGAGAATAACACAAGAGTTCTTCTTGATCAGCACTTTAGAATCTCAGGGGGAAGGAGGTCATAGCTGCTAATACGTGACTGTTTCTGGATCCAGCATCCTATTCTTACAATAGCCAATTAGATGCGTAAGGGGAGGCCACAAACAGGACTTGGGTGCAATAGCACTCTTCACAGAAAATGAATTTCTGAGTGGAGGTAGAACATGACTGATAGTCACTGATAGCCATATACTCAATGACTTTGTCTAATCGTCTTTAAAGCCATCCAAGTGCGGGACCACCATTATATCTTGGGGGAGTGAATCACATAATTTCACTTTGTAAAGAAGAACATTCTTTTATCTGTCCTGGATCTTCAAGAATCCAGCTTCATTGGATGGCCCCAGGTTCTAGTATTATGACAAAGGGAGAGAAAATGTCTTCGTCTTCACTTTCTTCACACCATGCAAAATCTTCTATCCCCCATCATGTTCCCCCTGACTTTTGTTTTTTCAAAACTAGAAATCCCCAAATGTTGTGGCAGTACATGGGCAGGCAGGCAGTGGTGGCAGCAAGAAGAGGAAGTGACTAATTGGGCATACACCTATATCTGCAAATATTAGTGACATAATCTAAGTATGGACAGAACTAGATATTGGGGTATATGACCAAAGTATTTTGGTTACTGGACACATTTTAGAAAATCCTAAGCAAATATACTAAGCTGTAAGTCCCATTGAACTCAGAACCTACTTCTGAGTAAACATGCTTATGAAGACATAGTAAGTTGTGAAAACTAAATAAAATGGAAGGAGGCTACTGTTTTTAATAAATACGGGAATTCACACAGATCATTCTCTGTTACATTAAACAGAAAACACTCTATTTAGTCTGAGGTTTCCCTTCAGATTCCCAGAAATATAACTGTTCACCAGTATGCTATTCAAAACCATGCAGGAAGACTGTGGCAAAATCAGAATTATATCTTAGATCTGTCAAATATGAACTTAGACCCTTAATCACAAAGGAACCTTTTCAAATTTCAAGAGTTTCTAATGGACATTACAGATTTACTGTAACTTCTCAATGTAATGTTTATAGAAGATGCATTCTCACCTTCCACTCAAAAAGTATAAAACCCAGCTAGGAGTTAGGTTCTTACAATTTTGTGACATGGTATAAATCCTAACCACAAGATGCCAGTCTTCATTTCTCATCCATTTCCAATGTTTTCAACTCAGTGACTATTTTTCAGCATGATAATACTAAATTATTGAAATGAACGGCATAGTTCTGTTGTCTATTTTTTCATGTAAGTTGCTGGTTTAAATCCACTGTAAATTCCAGTAACTCTGTACAGCTTTTCCACAGAAAGCTGAAGTAAACAGAACTCAACAAAATGCATTTTTTCATAATATTGTATTATTATTTCCAGCCTTCCAAGGCTTGGAGATCTCATGAAAAACATGCAAAAAGACATACTCTATGGAGTCGAGTGCACAATAGAGTTAAATTTACCTCTGCAATATCCCCAAAACTGGGTCTTTCTGATTTACAGCACTTTAGAATATCAGGGGGAAGGAGGTCATAGCTGCTACAGAGGTCAGTTCTACAGACATTTCACATACTCATTTACCACTTTCCCCTTCCTTCTGTGTATGGAATCCCTTCCAAGTATGGGATCACATGGAAAAACATTAACATGGATACAGAAGGCATTTCCACACTATATGCATGCAGATTGCCTTTTCCCATTCAATAAACAAAGCAGATTCACATTCAAAATGGAGAACAGGTGTGGACCTGCTGTGTCCATTAAAATGAACCAGGTGGAAAAGTGCCACATGTCACACATGTATCAGAGCTCCTAGACATCAGAGCTTATTAGATATTGTTGGATCAGGAAACAGAGTGCAAGTTGGGTGCTAAGACCAATCATCTGCACTGTGTACCCTGAAGCCTTGCCCTTGGAGAACAGCATCACTAGGCTACAGAAGTAGCTGATTCCAGGGGCAAGAGTATTTGGGGATCTGTTGTAACAGCAGGTGACATCTAAATGGGATCTTCCCTTTTGGGAACCAACAAGGCGTGGGGCCACTTTCTGATTAAGCCTCCAGTAAGAGGATAAACTGGGTGCTTTCATGAGGGATGAGGGGCTGGTAGGAATGAGTGAATAGGGTTGCTGTTGTTGTTTTTGTTTAATTGTTTTTGTTATCATGTTATGTATTTTGTGTTTTTATGTTGTAAATCACACTGTGATCTTTGGATGAAGGACAGTACATAAATTTAATAAGTAATAATTTTGCTAATATAAGCATTTTAATGCATACGTTACCCAAGTATACACATTTTTGTACAAATTGCTTCACTGAAGAACGGCACTGCAAATTTCAGAGAAGTGTGGACTTTGAAGAGTGGCTGTGTTTCAGTTTATATATTGTTCAGAAAGGCAAATTAGGTAGGTTTGTCTTTAAAAGAGAACTGAATCAAATGTCTTCCCCATCCCTGAGTTGAGATCTTAGTTTGTTCCCCATTTGGCCTCTCCTTAACCTACAGGTCCAATCACCCCTGCCCATTAGCCATGTTGGCTGCAGCTGTTCAATTTACATAATCTGTAAAATACATACAAGTATGATACTAGGCAAGACAAATTAATGGCAGAAAGTCTTAGAGAGATGCCAAAATAAACAACAATTAAATTAAAACATACAAATGGTAACAGAATACCAAATGCGTACCTCTGGTGTGGCGGAGGTCACTGTCACGTTGGCCATGAGGCCATTCCTTTTATACATACTCTTCTTTAGGATGCAGGAAATTTCAGCTCAGCCACCACTGGTGACACAAGAGGATGGAGAACTGCTGCAAGAAAAATACATTTTATGAGAAACTGATTTAAAAGAGGCTACCAGTGAGGAGCACAAGATCATTATTGAGGGGACACAAAGATTATTTGCAAAGTGTACCATATATCAAGTGAGAGGACACCTGCTTCTTTATGTTCCAATTCAACCCTTAATACTGGCTGAGCAAGCTCTTCAGCCTTCATGTTTGTATTAAAGGACATTGAGGGAGGCTTGGTCAACTAGTAAACACTCCTCTTGGTAGATGCTGAATGCCCAAACATTTCCTGGAAGCAGTATATTACCTTTTTCTTTGGGAAGTTTGGGTTAAAACTGGTATTGTGGTATTTTCATTAACTCTGGGTAATATCCAATGTTATTCAGAATAGATCCATTGAAATTAATGGACTTAGGTCCACTGATTTAAATGGCTCCACCCCAAGTATGAGAATGAGGTATCATCCTCTGTATTTTTGATATTGGTTGATATCAGAACATACTCTGCCTTTGGGGAAGGAAAGGGGAATTAAAAATAAATAAATCACAATTGCATACATAAGAAATGTACACTTAGTTCTCAATTAAATATATGAACTCAAAGTTGTGTGAACTCACAAGCAACACTTACCATCATACAATATTCTGGAAAGGCAAAACAAATACAAGGATGATGTGATTACATCTTGCTCCTGAAGAAAACCAAATTGATTAACAGTCCCACTTACAGAACAAAATGTATTCCCTATAAATCATTTGTTAGGACGTATTTGACCGAGTTTTACTGTGCACAGATGCGCAGAAGTGGTCCTCAGGTTGCGGAAACCTCAGGATCCGACCGGACCTCCGAAATGGACCCCTTATGCAACCAGAGGTACCACTGTATGTTCCTGGACATGGAATTTGACCTCCAAAAGGAAAAAAGTGGGGAAAGGAAAACCCAAGAAAAACAATCTCTGATTAGTCCAGTCGTTTCCCCTACCTCCATCCCTTCAATATATATATACAGACTAGATGTAATTTTTTAATCACTTGTACCATAAATATTACTAATTTTTAGCAGGGTGTATTCATAGTGTTAATATGATGCCCACTAGCTGTTAGCTTTTGAAACAGAGTTGATGGTCTTCAGAGACATAAAGGTAGCTTCCTATGATCATATAGCCCACTCAGGAGAAGGGGGACTGCCAACTAAATTCCAAGTCTCTTGGCTGGGAACTTCTGTCTGGAGCTGGTTGCAGGAAAAGGAACAAAGGAACCCCATTGATATATCTGGTCTATGGGGCTCATGTGCATTTGAGTGACAGGTTGTTAGGCCCAATCACAGGATGCAGGATGGGCAAGTACTTCAGGAAAGTGAAGGGCTTAACACTTGTGGGAAGTTAGGAGACGGGGAGTCAGAGTGTCCACTACTGTTGAAGTTGTCCAACCTCACTGGCAGGCAGCAATCTTTCATCAGCCTAGGTACAGGAGGAGAGACAAGATGAAGGACTACAGAACTTGGGCATCTTAAAAGGGATAGACAAGGGCAAGGCAGAACACAATGCATTCTTAGGCTTAGTTACAGTAGGGTATGGAGCTAGATAACTGTCCCACAGGCTTCATGGGAAATGTGGGTGTTGGAGAGTAATGACATCATGTAGGTGATCTGGGAGGCAGTTCCAGACATAAAGGACAGTAAGGGGGAAGAAGATCTGAGGCAGCAGACAGCCTTCGGATGGCTGAATGTGGCCAAGCAAGAAAAGCTAAGAGCGGATACAGAGATGTATTAGGGTGCAATAACCAGTTGTCAGGGGCTCAGGAGCAGAGGCACAGGGGAGAGAGGAAATGGAGAGCGAAGGGGAAGAATCGGAGGGCAGCGTAGGGGAGTATGACAGTGGCCCGAGAGATTCCATGAGCTTCTCCAGCGAATCAGAAGATTCCCAGAAGGGGGCGCCGATGGCCAGGGCAAGGGGGGTCCCAGGGGGGACGCACCAGAAGCAAGGGGCCAGCGGGGACTCCCAAAGCAGCAGCGGGAGATCAGGGCCAGCTCCCCCACCAGAGCGCAGTGGGGGGGGGGAGAGTCCCATGCATCAGGGCCAGCGTCTCCTCCAGCAGGAAGAGAAGATGAGTCAGGGCTGACCACGCCTCTGTTGGAGAGTGAGGGAACGGAGGGGAGGTCAGGCCCAGCTAGCCCCCCCGAAGGGGGAAGCAGTGACAGGAGCAGTGTAACGGTCAGGAGGAAGGTTGCCGGCTGGGCGCGGGCGCCAAGTTCGAATGTACAGGCGCGCGGGACAGCAGAAAACCCGGATTGGGAACCAGGTCCTAAAGCCCGCCGGAGGCAGGGGGAAGACTCAGGGGACTCAGCGTCAGAAGAGTCCAGAAAGGGCAAGACTCCAGCGGACAGGCGGACCCAGAGGAGGAAAGAGCAGAGGAAGAGGTGGAGCAGGGCTAGAGTCTTAAACTGGTGTCTGGGGGGAGGAGATTCAGACGGAGCTTCAGCGGTCTAGAGTTCAAGACGTAGAGCTGCGCGCCGCAGCTTTGAAATCGAAACTGAACTTCAATAAAGACTTTTGTATATAACAAGAAACTGGCGTTGGTCCTTTGTGAGCTGGGACCTAGGGCAGCTCTGACACCAGTGTTTTTTTTTTCCCGGGGGGATGCAGGGGTGCACATATCCCTAAACATTTTGTGAGTCTAAGTTTCGCTTCATTGAGGGGCAGTATTTCAGTATGAGTAGGAAAATGAGAGTAGCTTTAAATTTCTTTTAGAAAAAAAGCACTGGCAATAACTTTTCAGAAGTGGGCAAGGACACGATAGCCTTTGTTATATTATCATTATTATTACATATCCCTATATATGAAATGGCTGCTGAAAATGAGCCAATGAGGTAGAAGAACTTAAAAATATGGTTTTCATATCAGAAACACTAAATATTCCCTTTCCTCTCTTCTGTCCACCTCCTGACTGCATTTTTGGTGAGTGTAGGCTCAAATAATGTTCTCAGGAAAGCAAAAGAAAATTCCATATGTGACCTTGTATCAAATCCAGCTTGAGTTCTGGCTTTCAATGATACAAGTAAACCAATTAAATGATACAAGGAAGCATCATGGAAAACTTAATGAGAGCACCAGTTCTAAAAGAACCAATATAACTTCCCCCAATACGAAGCAGTTGTTTCAAAGAAAGAGTTCAACTTGAGGAGCTTCATACAAAATAAACAGGAGATTTGCTCCAAAAATGTGTATGCCTGTTCTAAAATGCATACAATACAAATGCCTAAAATGTGCCATTTTAAATGGGACTTAGCAGACACTATGTAATTAGCAGATCTTTTTTTGAGCCAAACTGCTGAAATAACCCCTTTCTGTCAGAGTTGGTTTCTCTGGCACAAAAAAAGTAGCAAAGGTGTTGTTATGATAGAAAGATGCATGGTAAGGAGAAAGTAGCAACAGAGTGCTTTTTCTTCCTCTTTTTTAATACGATAAAGCTAAAGAGTCAGTCTTCATATAGGGAAGGCATACACAAACTCCGGCCCTCCAGATGTTTGGGACTAATTTCCCATCATCCCTAGCTAACAGGACCAGTGGTCAGGGATTATGGGAATTGTAGTCCCAAACATCTGGAGGGCCGGAGTTTGCCTATGCCTGATATGGGGCATAGTTGTGGAATTTGCTTTGATGTAGTGATGGTTACAACCTGAAGGACTTTAAAAGAGATTTAGACAAATTCATGGAGGATAAAGCTAGCAATGGCTACTAATTACAATGGCTTTGACCCACACCTCCACTGTCTGGGGCAGTATGCCTCTGATACCTATTGCTGGGAATCACAACTGAGGAGAAGTGGTGTTGCACTCAGGTCCTACTTACGGGCTTTCCATAGTTGAGGATACTGAAATAACTCATTTATTAAATGCAACATATTCAACCATGAATTCCAGTTGGAAAAATCACTCACACTTATATTAGACTGTATCTTAAGTATGTAGGATCTGACCTGTATAGTTAATATAGAGTAAGGGAAAGAAGACAACTGAGTAACTCCCAGGTTTTCAACCAGGGTGCCATGGCACCCTGGGCTGACTTGGGCTGGATCTATACCGATTAAAAAAAAATTATAGGAAAAAAATGCTATAAAAGCTCTCAATGCAAAATCCCATTGGCAATGGATCACTGCTCTACAGCGTCATCTGGTGTCACACGTTTATAATGCAGTTATAATGATATAATTGACGAGTGTAACTGAGTCCTTTAATGATTATCAGGGGCACCATAAGCAGCAATGGGCACCATCCCTCATTCCTTCCTTCCCTCCTCTGATGAAAAAAATGGCTTCCATAAAGCTGGAAACTCCTTGCTCAAACAGACAAATGAGATGAGTGTCTTTACTTTTCCATATATGACTGTGCTATGTGATGCCAGTCACTTTCAAAAGAGTGCTGCCCAAGTGTGCACTTCTCTAGCCCATCTCTATGATCCCAGCTTCTGAGGGGGGACATGAGGGGATCCTGCAAGAGGGAGAGGAGGGAGAAGAGAGGAGGGAAGCAGATGGGCCAGTATGGTGAGTGTGAGGCAATAGTTGAACCTGACAAGGCAACTTCTTCTTGCCTGGGCTGTGGCCAGTGTAAGTCCTACTTGGCAGGAGACCCACTGGAAGATAGTGAGGCAATTGTGACCCATTGAACCCAGTGGGTTCTACTCTTGAGCAGAACTTTGTTGGGTGAAGCCCATCCTCATTGGGTTGCAGGCAGTGTTGAGTCCTGCTTGAGAGGAAACCCATTGAAATAGGTAGGTAATAGATGGGAAATAAACTGTAATAGTAATAATAATAATAATAATAATAATAATAATAATAATAATAATAGTATCCAAGAGGAGATCTACTGAAATTGATGGGTGTGGTTGACTCAAGGATCACTGGCCTCCAATGGGTCTTCCCTAAGTAGGATAAAACCAATTTATATTGGGTTGTAGCAAGTGTTAATCTCACTCAGTGTAGGCCCATTGAAATTGATGGTTATGATTGGCAGTGTCATTGTTCTCCAGTAAACCAGTCAGGGGTTAGAACTTAGCAAGACGGAGCTCTTCAGCAACCTTCAAAAACAAGGAAGGAAGGTGTCCTGGTGACATGTGCAGTGGCCCAGAAAGGAACTCCCACTTAAGTGGGGATTCCTCTGTATCACACAGGGGAGTCGCAAAAAGAATGTAAAGGGAGCAGTGGACTCAAGGGAACCACAGATTCAAAAATGCTGAAAATGCCTGCAGTAACTTGTTTGTTGAAACTTTGAATTTATGCCTCAATAGCTCAGTTGGTTAGAGCACGGAGTTGATAACGCAAAGGTTGCAGATTTGATCGCTTTATGGGACAGCTGCATATTCCTGCATTGCAGGGGGTTGGACTAGATGATCCTCAGGGTTTCAACTCTAGAATTTTTTGGTTCTATGATTTGTTATATATTGGAGAAAGAATCCATGAAAATGTACATATCGTACTAAGAGACACTCTTAGATAGATAGCATTGTTTTGATTCTCAATTTATTCTCAATTAGATAAATGAAAAAAATACTGTAGGTTATACTGTAAAGGTTAAGGATCCCTGACAGTTAAGTCCAGTTGCAAATGACTCTGGAGTTGCAGCACTCACCCCCTCTATAGGCTGAGGGAGCCAGCGTTTGTCCGCAGACAGCTTCTGGGTCATGTGGCCAGCATGACTAAGCCGCTTCTGGCGAACCAGAGCAGTGCATGGAAATGCTGTTTACCTTCCCACTGGAGCGGTACCTATTTATCTACAGTGGTACCTCGGGTTAAGTACTTAATTTGTTCCAGAGGTCCATTCTTAACCTGAAACTGTTCTTAACCTGAAGCACCACTTTAGCTAATGGGGCCTCCTCCTGCTGCTGCACCGCCGGAGCACAATTTCTGTTCTCATCCAGAATCAAAGTTCTTAACCCAAGGTAATATTTCTGGGTTAGCGGATTCTGTAACCTGAAGCGTATGTAACCTGAAGCATATGTAACCCGAGGTACCACTGTACTTGCACTTGACGTGCTTTCAAACTGCTAGGTTGGCAGGAGCTGGGACCGAGCAATGGGAGCTCACCCTGTTGTGGGGATTCGAACCACCAACCTTCTGACTGGCAAGCCCAAGGCTCAGTGGTTTAGACCACAGCACTACCCATGTCCCAGGTTATACTGTATTTACTTGAATATAATGTGCTATCAAATTTAATGTGCACCCCAATTTTCAAGACCTTAAACCAAAAAAGTATTTGATGGCAAATGTAAATGTGCCATCAAATCTAATGTGCACCGTAATTTCCATGATGTAATTTGGCCAAAAAAGGTGTGAAATACAATCAAGTAAATATGGTACAGTATATTGTTGTTGAGATATAATTAGTTGTTGACCAATAAGAATATAAGGTCTCATGTTTATGAAAATGTATTTTCATATATGGTCTAATATATTTCCAATGTAGTGCCTAATGACAAACATATTTTTCAACAGAAGGCTACTCATTTTTCTACACATTTATATGTTATTGAAAATTTCATAGCTCTTTATACAAAGCAGTATCAGAAACCCTAAAGCTTTCAAAAATAATTTTCAAATCAAAACAATTATAGTTTACATTTAAATTTGATGGCCCTGACAAACAAATGGTTCTTCATACATTTGTCACATTAAAAAAAAAACTAGACTTGCCATGTACTACAAAAACAGAATCCTAAAATCTTATCTTGTTCAGCAGTGCCATCTAGTGAATAAAAAATAGAAATGCTAGAACTCAGAATTTGGAAAACCAGTGGTAGCTTAATCCACACTGCAATGAATGAGTTCCGAGACCAATAGTAACAGCATCCATTCATGGTTCAACAAAAATATAGGAGTGCCTAGCACTGGTCTCCAATTTCAATGCCTGCACAATCAATTTTAGTAATTCTCTGTTGGCTTCAAGTTTGTGATTGGGGGAAACATCAGGAAACCTTTTCCCTATGACAGCAGTCCATTGATATATAAGAAGGATATCTGGGGAACAAAGTCAACATTTGTACTGCTTTCCTTTTCTTGTATAAAATTGGTGGTGCACGGGATGAGGGCCAAACAACTGAGTCTGAGTTCTAGTAAGACTGAAGTACTATAGGTGAGCTGTTCCCAAGCCCAGATAACTGGCCAATTGCTTGCTTTGTACAAGGCCATGCTCCCCTTTCATAGTCTAAGGGGGCTGCTGGATCCATTCTGTCACTAGAGCCCCATGAGACCATTTCTCTCATGAGGAGATATGTTCTGGACTATATAGGAACTGGGCTTTTAGTGTGACAGCACCTACCCTTTGGAACTCCCTCCCATTACTATTAGACAGGTTCTGTCTCTATTGTCTTTTCAGTGTCAACTGAACACCACCCTTTCCCAACAAGCCTTTTTAGAAGAAATTTTTACCCCAGTCTTTATTTGTAGTGGACTTGAAATGGTTTTTAAATGCTTTTATTGTTACATCAGTTCAGGATGTTTCGTGGGAAGCAATTCATATAAGGTAGCAAATTGGCTTCCAATAGATTCTGAAAGTCCCTCATTTGATACTTCCAATGTACCAAGTTTGAAAAGCCTTTTGTTAGAAACTAACAGAACATAAAAAACATGCATTTCCCTATGTTTGCTATGTTTAAATCTCATACATTATTCAGATTCTCATCCTGCAAACATATTTCAAGCCTCAATAGCTTTAGTTCAATATGACATTCTAAAAATGCCTCTGTACTATGCTGCCACTCTTCTACAAATCAGTTTCCTATTCAGTGATAAAATGAAAGCAGATTAACTTACCCATTATGTATTTTCCTTCCCAGTTTTAAGTACCAATAGTCAAACACAAATGAAGTCTTGCAGCACATCTTTCAGAATGGACATTTCTGGAAAGGGAAAATAATAATAAAAATATTATATATAATGGCAATAATACTATTTTATATTTATGCTTTATTTTATGAAAACAACTTTGGGCAGAAATGTATCTGTGGAAAATGGATATATAAATAGACTAGGCTTAGACCATAGGGTTTTCTTGAACAAGACAAAACCTTCCTATTTGTTCCTCAACAGTCAACCAACTTATGACTTTTATGTATCCCGTTCGGCAAGTATGTAATATAATTAAATCAAACAGTTCAGAATAAAACCTTTTTATTTGATGCTGCCTTCAATATGTGAGTTCCTCCGGGCTCAATTTTATCCCCTGTGCTATTTAATATCTACATGAAACTGCTGAGTGGGTCATCCCAAGTTATGGAGTACATTGTCAGTAATATGCTGATGACACACAGCTCTACTTCTCCTTTACATCTGCAGATGAGGCAGTGGATGTGCTAGACCGTTGTCTTGCCTTGGTAATGGACTGGATGAAAGCCAAGAAACTGAAGCTTAATCCAAATAAGACTGAGGCACTGTTAGTAAGTGGCTCCCTAGACCAGATGGGTGGGAGATTGTTTGCTCTTGATGCTGTTACACTTCCTCTGAAGGATGGGGTATGTAGCTTAGGAGTACTCCTGAATACTTTGCTGTTGCTTGAGGCTCAGGTGGTCTTGATGATGCAGATTGCCTTCCATCCGCTTTGGCTGGTGACCCAGCTGCGCCCCTATCTGGATAGGGATAGCCAAACTTCTGTTGTCTATGCTCTGGTAACTTCTAGGTTGGATTACTGCAACACATTATATGTGGGGCTGCTTTTGAAGATGATTTGTGCAGAAACCATCAAAGAGGCATGATGGTTTGAGCATATGACACCAATCCTGGTCTGACTGCACTGACTGCCAATTAACTTCCAGGCCCAGTTCAAAGTGCTGGCTTTGATTCTTAAAGCCTCAATATGTCAACAACCACCTCTCCCCATATGAACCAACCTGGACTCTGCAATCATTATTGGAGGCCCTTCTTCGTGTGCCTCCTCCACGGGAGATCCGGAGGGTGGCAACACCAGAATAAGCCTTTTTATGCAGTGGCTCCCCATATGCAGAATGCTCCCCAGGTAGGTTGGTCTGGTCCCTTCATTATTCATCTTTTTATACTTTTTTAGTTATGATTGTCATTTATAACAAATATTTCAAATATTTCCTTTCCAACCAGGCCTTTGGATGATTAATATTCTACTGCCTCTGAAATGTGTTTCTGGGGTGGTGGTGGTGATTGTTTTGTTTTTGTTCTAACAAAACATCCTTCTTTGGATGAAGGGTGGTATATAAATTTAATAAATAATAAAATAATAAAAATAAATGACTGGGTATATAACATAAAGAGCAGTGGCTCCCAATTAGCCAAGTACTGGGGACTCCCTATTTTTCAAAAGCCAAGCCATGGATCCTCTACTTTTGAAAATATTTATATCTCTGTGTGAATGCTGTCACCATACCCTCCCACATCTCCTAGTGCAAAACTGGGGTGTGTGTCTTCCAGGTCACGCTCATGAGAGCATAATGCCCAAAGATGGGATGTCCCAGGCAGTTGACAGGTATGTGTCATGGACCCCTAGGTGGGTTATGTGGATCCCGACCACCAATTTGGAAACACTGGTATAGCGAGGTGCCTTCTCATTACCAAATGCACCATATGGTTACTTATTAACCAGAGTGAATCCCCCCACCAGACAACCCACTTCCTGAAAAAATAATTTACATGGGATGAAGAAAAATTAATTTTCAAGGAACATTTTAAAATCATGTGAATAGATAATGGCTGCTGTACAAACTTGTGCTTTGTTTTTACAATGTGAACTAGATAATCAAATTTCATCATCCAGGACATAACACAATTTGCTGCCTTTTCAACTTGCAACTAAAAGGAGGAAGTCACAGACGAAGGCTTTCTGAACTAACCCACTGGAGTACAAATAGATATGTTATGCCTATTCTTACAATATACTCAACATGCAACTTTTAAACCATTCTTCCAACAATATTGCAAACTGTAAACATTTGATCCTTCAGATGCTACAAATCATCTGCAGCAGATGAGATTTTGATCACCTGCAACTGCTTTCCTACACATACTTTTATGATCTATTTTAAAACTGTATTTTCAGACTGGAAGAACCTCAGTCACCCATTGTCCAAGCTCCCTAAATATATGATTTTGGTACCTAGGAATTTGAAAACTGTACTTGAAGTGTTCAAGTTTTCCCCTCATACTCAGAAGCTTTTATGCACACCGTATGTTTTACACATATGTACACAAAACATAACTGGCCTGCATTTCTCACTTAACTAAAAGGAAATGAAACTGTAAAACTGAACCACTGAAAAGTTTTTGCAGTCCTTACCCCCATTTCTTAACCTTGCCTTCCTTTATCTGATTAACCGCAGATAAAACTTAATACTGTATTAACTGGGGGGGGGGGTCTCCAAAGTTAGTGTTACTACTAGGATGAGACTACCCGATTCAATCAGGAGTACTAATAGCCCAGATGGCTTTCAAATGCCCGTGGAAACAAAAGACTATGTTGACAGATGAAACTCCAGGTGTCCACTATTATGGGGTGGGGGGTGGGGTACGCAAGGGAATTTTGCCTACTCCCTCACCCCTGCGGCAGTCTCATTGATCCCTTAACTCCAATGGTGGTGAGAGATTGTTTGACCTTGCTGCAGCTTTCTCCTTGGGGACACAAATGTTTTAATTTATTATGGTGGGCAGCTGGAAACTCAGAGAAACTTGGCTGACAAAGAGCTTTGCAATGAGGACTGGCAAGTAGCCTTGCCCTCACCACCCACCCTTCCTGCTTGCTACCCTTCAACTCCTCAGCCAGGGACAGAAGGAGGAAAAGATCATCACTATGAGACTAGAAAGGTGGCAATAGCAGCACAGAGGGAGAAGAGCTGAATGGCAAGAGGGGATCCCAGGAGGTAACTCCTTTTTGGGTCCCTTAAGAATGGCAGGGTTCTGTCCAAAGATAAATGGTACAACCCTATGGAGAGGAGCATGGGTGTAGCCAGGATTTTTGTTAGGGGGGGCAGGCCTTTTGTTGGGGGGGGAGGGCAGAACCTCAGTTAGCTATGTATTTTTATTGCTTTTTATTGATGGGGGCAGCTGCCTCTCTCTGCCCCCCCCCCCAGCTATGCCAATGGAGAAGGGAATGCCTGGTGTTCAGGCACATCTCTATGGCTACCATAATTTATTAATCTTAACTATGTTTGTAACATTTGTAACAAAGTTCTCTAAAAGGCCTACAGTAAATGATTGCACCCCTTCATGGATCACTGCCTTGTCTTGGCGAAGGGGCTTGAATAACTCCAGGAAGCAATGAGCTATGCTGTGGAGGGCCACCCAAGACAGACAGGTCATAGCCGAGAGTTTAGACTAAATGTGATCCACCTGGAGAGGGAATTGGCAAACCACTCCAGTATTTTGCCATGAAAACTCCACGGACATAAAAAAAGGAGCAGCTTTGAGAAGAAAGTGAGTTTCCAAAGCATGCCCTGGTTCATGGGGTCACGGAGAGTCAAACACAACTAAGACGACTAAACAACAACAACAAATAATTGCACACTGGCAACTGGGATAAAGCCAGGTGCACATCTACAGCAGCACTGACTTGTGTGTGTGTGTGTGTGTGTGTGTGTGTGTATTATATTATTTTTAATTGATTGCTGCTTTTCCTGGGTACAATTACTATGTAAGGCTAGGAGGGAACAAGGAAGTGCTACTAGCTCTTAGGTTAGACATAGCCTCCATAACATTAGCATCTATCCCTGCTTCCAGCCTCAACACAACATAGCCAAATTGTCCCCTCACCCAGCTTGCAGTGGTGTTTGTGTACAGTGGGGAGGTTTGCACAACAGGAGGAAACATCTCATGGTACTTCCCTGCTTTTTCCTCAGCAGTGATGTGACTGCATATGACTCTCACAGTGACAAGAGGCCATATCCTCAAAAGATCCACTTAGAGTAGACTTATTGAAATGAATGTATCTAAGTTCGTAATGTCTCTCAATTTCAATGGGTCTCCTCTGAGTAGAACAGTGGCTACTGCCCAAGCAGCCTCTCTCCTTTTATGAGAGCAAATAAAAGGCCAGAATCTTGCAAGATCTCTGGATCTTTTGAGGTTTCGGTCTGCAGGACATACATACTGCACACAAGCAAACTGATCTGTCGGAGCTGAGTGGATGGTACAGACCACTTTCCCCTGGATTTGGTCTACCTCATGTTATAATCAGTTCCTTTTTTAGAGGGCCAGGAGGCATTTTTTTTTAATGTCATCTGAATTAGTTGGGGAAATGCATGTTTTTCACCTTCATTGTGGTATCCTCTAACTATAATATTGTACTCTTTCTGATTTACCTGTAAGATCTTAGATAACAGACCATTTCCCCCCACACTGCAGTTTTTTTCAACTTATGATTTGATCTGAGTTGGCTATGGAAGTTTGGTCATTTTACTGTGAGACTGTTCTCCATCTCCTTATTGCCAGCTACAATAAGGTAACATAAAGAATAAGATGTAATCAGCAGTAGAAGGGGTGATATGCGTGACCTCTCCTGAATTTTCTTTACAAATTTCAATACAATAGGTGTCACCACTCAATATAATTAGCATGCTTCAAGATGAGAATGCAGTAAGAAAGCTTCATATCACTTTCAATAATCAGGGTAGAAATAAAATTACCATTGACTTGGCAATATGCAAATAAATGGTCACAATTAGCTGGCTTACACAGCAGTGAAAACCAAACTATGTATACTGCAATTGGTACATGATCCTATCAAAAATGCTTCTGACATCCAGTTCATTTGGATATTTCATCTGTATATGGACAGCTGGATTAAAAATAATAATCACCCACTTTATTCCCTTCACCTAAGTTCCTAAAAGCCATGTTGTGATAACTGTGGAAATGAAGATTTATTCAACATGGATTGGCCTACTGGGTTAACTGGTTATGTACCTTCCTGTGAGTAATTGCCAATTCTCATTCACCTATAAGTCCCGAGCTAATATATTGCTGATTGTACACTATATTTCTCTATATAAGGGTAGTCAAGCTTTTTATACCTACCACCCACTAATGCATCTATCTTGATGGTAAAATTTCCTTTCCGCCCACCAGTGCTCAATGAAAGAAGGATTCAGCTTGTGCCGTAGAACCCCCTGCCGCCCACCTAGAATCCTGAAACACCCACTAGTGGGCAGTAGGGACCAGGTTGACAACCACTGCTCTATATACATATTTCTGGTTCCAAACTGCGCCTGCATATGATATAAGAAAATGTGCCCTAAAATGAGCTGCCAGAATCAGTTTGTCTTCAGAGACCATGGCCAAACCACAGTTTGGAAGTCCTAACTGGGCAGCCACTTATACACTGCCAAAAAAAAGAAAATTCGTTCTGGAGGTCTGTTCTTAAACTGTGCTTAACCTGAAGCACCACTTTAGCTAATGGGGCCTCTTGCTGCCGCTGCGCCGCCGCTGCATGATTTCTGTTGTCATCCTGAGGCAAAGTTCTTAACCCGAGGTACTATTTCTGGGTTAGCGGAGACTGTAACCTGAAGCATATGTAAGCTGAAGCGTATGTAACCTGAAGTGTAGGTAACCCGAGGTACCACTGTAAATGCATCACAAAAACAAATGGGGACACATATGCAAAATATTTGCATGTGCTAATTTATATGCACAGATGCAAATTTAGAACTACCGTATTTTTCCTTCTATAACACGCAGATTTTTTCTCCTAAAAAGGAAGGGGAAATGTCTGTGCGTGTTATAGAGCGAATGTGTGGTCCCTGGAGCCGAAAAATCAGGCAAAAATCAAATCGCCAGGCAAAAATCAAATCACGGAGCTTCACGGAGAAGGGAAACCTGAAAAGAGGAAGCGGCTGCTTTCCTGCATTCTGCCTCAGGGTCTTACTGCCCACCCTCCTCTGTTTCGTTGCTGTGTTTGCTGAAACGGAACAAAGAGCAGGGAAAGCCCCTCCCCTCCAGGCAAGCTCCGGTGCTGCTGGGGGAGAGGGAGAGAGAGGGGGGAAGGGAGAGAGGGGGGAGGGGGAGGGAGAGAGGGGGGGAGAGAGAGAGGGGGAGGGAGAGAGGGGGAGGGAGAGAGAGAGGGGGGAGGGAGGGAGGGAGGGAGAGAGAGAGAGAGAGAGAGAGAGAGCGCGATGGCTGGCTGGCTTGGGTGGGGGAAAGCTTTTGCCTTTCTTTTCTCCAACCCGTTAAATCCCTCTCCTGCATTCTTAGCCAGCTGCTTCTCTGCACACCCCTCTAATGTCCCTTCTTTGTTTTTCCTTCGCTCCCCACTTAAAATGTGGTTACAAAGCATAGATCCACATGGATCCTCAGGATCTTTGCATTGGGTCACCCCAAATTCACCATCAGATCACATAGCATGTCCATGGCTACAGCCTGCACCAAAAAAATCACGCACCCACTGTTGCCTGGGGCTGCAATTGTGCAAAAACGTGGTTACAAAGCATGGATCCACAGGAATTCTCAGGATTTTGGCATTGGGTCACCCCAAATTCACCATCAGATCACATAGCATGTCCATGGCTACAGCCTGCACCAAAAAAATCACGCACCCACTGTTGCCTGGGGCTGCAATTGTGCAAAAACGTGGTTACAAAGCATGGATCCACAGGAATTCTCAGGATTTTGGCATTGGGTCACCCCAAATTCACCATCAGATCACATGTCTGTGGTCACAGCATGAAGCCCAAAAATGATACATCCACTGTTTCATTCAGAATGTTTTTTCCCTTGTTTTCCTCCTCTAAAAACAATGTGCGTGTTATGGTCAGGTGCGTGTTATAGAGCGAAAAATACGGTAATTACTGCAACATAAAGAGAAATACACTGTATCTCAACATAGTGAGCAAGACTATTACCAGGTGACCCATATCCCTGCTTATGCTACTGTCCAGGTGCTAACATTTGCCGGGCAACTTCAAAAACCCCTGCTCTCTCCCTCCTAATGGTTATATTTAAAAGAAGCTTGAACTGGACAGCCATTCAAATATAAGACTGTCCTCTGTAAAGGACACTCTAGTCCCAGGTGTAAGTGGTCAGGGTCTGAAAATAACTCTTCAAACATAGCACTTTAAGGGCAGTAGCCAGTAGACATCATTCCTTTATGCAAAGAAGTGTTAATCATCTACTAAACCAGTGATACAGAGAAGGAAATTTTCTGGTGCTTTGTTTTTCCACCAGGAAAAAAACAGTTTCATAAACTTATTACTAATAATCAATAGATGCCAAATACAAGTTCTCCTGACTTCTGGCAGGCTCAGATTCACCTAATATCAAGTGGGTGGATTCACCAACCTGTCAAAAGTGGCTCAGAGGGGTGAGCACTTTTTGATCTAGCCTGCCAGGGGTAAAAAAAAAAAAAAGGTTTCCCACTCCTTCTCTAGAGCATTTAGTTTTGAAACTGCAAATTACCCCGATTTGCATATGAATATTTTCTAGAAAGTCCACATCACTGCTCTGGAGCTACTCAGAAAACCCCCTTTGGCCATATTGAATCAGCCATGGTGGGTAGTTCAAAGCGAAGGGAGGGGAAATGCCATGGAACATGTCCAAATGCTTTGGCAAGCCTAAATTAGTTCTGTGAGGGCTGCACAAAAAAAGACCACTCTTGCCCTTGCAATCAAATGACACCAGGATGCCATTAATGAAATCTGGCTTTTACATCAGGAATACTTGAATGCAGTCAGTAAAAGGCAATTAACAAGATTTGATTTCACTAACAGCTGGAGTTCTAACCCTAACAAAAATATTTCTTTAAAAAGGCCTTTCCCTTCTCCACTAGCTTAGCATACATTATGTTAAGAAATTATGAGTATCTACCCAGTTAGCTATCTACCGGTAACATTGATTTCAGCCAAATGTACTGGGCTGGTTCTTCAAAGCACCTCTGTGTCAATCTATAAACAGTAACTATAAACTGTTGCCACATGCACTGTTTCTATGGTAGCCTCAACTAGTAACTAAAAATAAACCAGGGGTGGGGGTGATCCATGCATGCTGCTTTGAAGGAAGCGGATTGTTGGCAAGAAAACTTGGGTTTACAACTCAAAAAAATTGAACTAAACAGTGGTGCGGCGGGGGAACTCTCCTAACCTTCTTCCATGCCCTTTCATTTTGAGACAGATGACAAGGTAGGCCACTTCAAACATTTCAAATGAAAGTAAATATTGATACTCTGGTTTCTCTTCCAATTGTATAATGTGATTTGCTAAAAATGGAGGGAACCACATAATTAACACCTATTAGTCAAAAGTAGTGATAAAGCAGCATAAAAAAGGAGGTGGCTGGTGTATTGTAGGCTTTTGATATGTGTATGGAACTACTTAAGAACAGTTGCAAATAAGTACTAAGAAACACTATATATGCTAAACTGAGCTGTTCAGTTAAGAAAATAAAGTTCATAAAACAAATGGAAACTTCTGTACAGGGTGTGTGAAAAATTGCCTATCTTCACCTTTAAAGGAGAGAAGATTTGGAAAAGTTTTGAAGCAGTTTATCTAAATGTTGCCATATTTATTAATAGTTGTTCTAGGCAAACATTGCTGGACACCACCATGAAAACTAAAACAACAAAGAATTTTACTTTCTTGGGTTCCATGATCACTGCAGATGGTGGCAGCAGTCACAAATGTAGACAGCAGGGGTCTGCAACCTTTAAGACAAAAAGAGCCACTTGGACCCGTTTCCGAAGGAAAAAAAACTGGGAGCCGCAAAACTCGTCATTATAAAAATAACTTTTTTGTTACTTTTTTATTATTTCTTTGTTTGACCCCTCAGAATTACTCCTCCTCATAGAAATAAACGTTAAATTAACAAGTTACCTTTTTTTGTGGGTGTGTTCTTCACTCCCCTTCAAAACAGTGACCAGCGTACATGACCCCTTTCAATGCAGTGACCAGCGTACATGCCCCTTACAATGTAGTGGGCGGGCAGGAAGGTGATGTCGGGACGGTGCGTGACTAACGCACGCACCGCCCCCATGCGACGTCACAGCCAGTACAGCGCCTGCCACAGTGGGGAGTGTTGGGGCGCACAATGCGCCTCCTCCCCTCACCAGTATCCACCCCGGAGCCGTGGCAAAGGTGTAAAAGAGCCACATGCGGCTCCGGAGCCGCAGGTTGCTGACCCCTGGTAGACAGCATCTTAAAAAGCAGAGACACACCTTACCAACAAAGGTCTGTATAGTTAAAGCTATGGTTTTCCCAGTAGTGATGTATGGAAGTGAGAGCTGGACCATAAAGAAGGCTGATCGCCAAAGAATTGATGCTTTTGAATTATGGTGCTGGAGGAGACTCTTGAGAGTCCCATGGACTGCAAGAAGATCAAACCTATCCATTCTGAAGGAAATCAGCCCGGAGTGCTCGCTGGAAGGACAGATCCTGAAGGTGAGGCTCCAATTCTTTGGCCACAACATGAGTAGAGAAGACGCCCTGGAAAAGACCCTGATGCTGGGAAGGACTGAGGATACAAGGAGAAGGGGACGACAGAGGACGAGATGGTTAGACAGTGTTCTTGAAGCTACCAACATGAGTTTGACCAAACTGCAGGAGGCAGTGGAAGACAGGAGTGCCTGGCATGCTCTGGTCCATGGGGTCACGAATAGTTGGACACGAATAAATGACTAAACAACAAAATTCTTTTACTTGAGTCACTTAGCATATTTTTTTAAACGATGTAGGTTACCCTAGCTGCATTCAGATGATTCTATGAACTATGATTGCAGGTTCATACAACTGAAAGGTTGAGCATTCAGACATTTAAATCCCCAATGATTTTACAGCTCTGCTGTAACAATATTCCAGAGTTTGCCAAGGAACATATTGACAAATTCTGGGCTGCCTTTCTCTATTCTTTGTCTAAGCATCTCAACATATAGGTTGGGAAGAGATTGTGAGGCACTCATGTACTAGCCATATAGTTCTTTGCACAAACCAAGGTACAGTGGTACCTCGGGTTACAAACTTAATTCGTTTCAGAGGTCCGTTCTTAACCCGAAACCATTCTTAACCTGAGGCACGCTTTCACTAATGGAGCCTCCCACTGCTGCTGCACTGCTGCCACACGATTTCCATTCTGATCCTGGGGCAAAGTTCTCAATCTGAGGTACTACTTCTGGGTTAGCGGAGTTTGTAACCCAAAGTGTTTGTAACCCGAAGCATTTGTAACCCGAGGTACCACTGTACATGTGAAAAGATTCTCCACACAAAAGGGGATCTGAATTGGGTCAAAATTCCCTCCTCACATGGAGAAACTCTACATATGCATTTTCATACACAAGAGTCCCTTCTCATGGAAATATTGTGTGATCCCAAGTACATCAGTGGCAAGTGTGTGAGGCTTGCTCATGTGGTCCTGCATCTCTCTCACACACTCTTTAAATGTATGTGTGGGCTTTCTGAACCCCCTTTAGTATCCAGTGTTAGGGATCACAGTTCGCCTAAACGAGACATGACCAAACTTGGCCCTCCAGATGTTTTAGGACTACAACTCCCAAAACAGTCCCAAAACAGCTGGAGGCATGCCTGACAACTATCACAAAGTTTTAGCCTTCTTGATAAAACCATAATATTTCAGGGTAAAATCATCATGTTCAGGATAGGATGCCAGACATGCTTCTGGAATCAGCAGCTATTTTTAGATAACAACTCATTCACATATTACATAAAATCCTTCACAGCTCTGTTGACACCAAATTCTTAGGAGACTGTGCGACTATATATTTTCTTCCATACCTGAATATATCAGATGGGGAAAAAATTAGGATGCTCCCCCATTTCCCTAGGTAAAGTTTGATAAAACTAAACAAGACAGCATAGTCATGTTTGTTTATTCATGTGTTTGATGTGAGGTAGGGGAATTGACAACAAAGAGCTGTGCATATACTAGGGCCTCATAATATTTTTGTATTCTTTTTTGTGTATTTTTTTAAAGCTTCAGTGAAAAATACATTTTAAAAAAAGAAAAGGGAACACTAGACATTGATTGTCCATGTTATAACATGATCATATATATTTGGAGTCCAGTACCTACTTTAGGCATATGCAAGGGTTTGCAGTGAAATGTCTGAACTTATTTCCCTTTAAACAGCAGACCATATTCCATATCACACACTACTTTTCAAATTATCTGGGTTTCTGCTTGTGACAAAGGGGGTTGCTGTTGAGGATACATATCCCCACTAAGCTCATAGAAGTAACTGAACTGTATTTTTTATTCTAGCCTTCTGTTGTGCACTTAAAATTAATTTTAAGAGGAAAGAAATTACATTTCTAAGCATAATTTCACTTTTATACTGCCACTTGTTAGATAACCACCACCAAAAATAAAGCAAATGTAAAAACCTGATAAAATTACTACAATACACCCCCCACCTTCTCTGGAATATATCTTTATTTAAATTTACCATCTCCCTATCACAATATTTATTATTCCTATCATTCAAATAAATGCTATATATCTTAGACATCATCCAAACAACTAATGAAAATCCAAAGCTTTCTTGGTATTTTAATTTCCTTATTTTAAATTCAGTTGTCCACGTTTTACCACAATCTGCATTTTTTAAATTAAATTTCCATGTTTTTCAGAATATAACACACACATTTTATATGCAATTTTAACTAATGAACACACCCCTTTGCAAGCAATTTCCCCATACATACGTTTTTATTTTCACTCATATATTAATTTTTAGGCACATTTTTTGCATTTTGAAAATATAGTTGTCCAAGAGACAGTATGTTTCTGAATACTAGTTGTTGGGAATCACAAGTGGGAAGAGTGCTATTGTGCTCAGGTCCTGCTTTTAGTCTTCACATAAACATCTGGTTTTCACTGCAGAAACGGAATGCTGGACTAGAAGGGCCACTGGTGTGATCCAGCAAACTCTTCTTACATTCTTATGAAGAATTGTATTGCAAAATTTGGATAAGTGTGAATTTCAAAGGACAGCTGTATTTCAGTTCTCGTATTGTTTCAAAAGGTGCAAATTTGATAGATACACCTTTAAAAGTGAACTGAATCCCCACCCACTTATAGGGCCAACTTAAGAGTAGCTGCCCTGTTCAGAAGAACAGTCAGGCTGGTTGTGTTGTGCTTTTGAGCATGTGCTTCTTGGTGTGTTTTGCAAAAGTTGTTAGCTGCTTTGAGGACTCTAGCTGAAAAATAGGATATAAATCCAATGAATAAAGAATGAATACCAGAGGGTTGGACTAGATGACCCTCAGGGTCCCTTCCAACTCTACAATTCTATGATTCTATGAATTAAAATGATTCTCCTCCCAGCCCTTTTATTGGCTGTTTTATATAGTAATCAGAATTTGTATAAATCAAGTTTTTGCCTTAATGTACACCTTTTCCTCAACAGGAACATGGAAGCAACACAAGAATTCTCCTCAGTCCCAAAAGTCCAACTTCAACAGAAGTATTGGGTAACAGAAGATAGTAAAGCTAAACTGCTGGCGGTTGGTGCCAAATGTTTGGAGCTAGTCACTCACAGAGAACATTATTACGATACTACTTCAGATGACCTAGCAATGGCTCAATTATGGCTTAGTCAAAGAAATCAACAGTGGCATCTTATACTAGAATCTCAGGAACAGATGGATAGAGATAATGTTGCAAACCAGAACAAACCAGAAAACATTCAGAGTGCTAAACCTACTGTCTATGAAGAAAAGAAGCAAACACAATTTGAGCCTAACAATCAAAATGACCAACAACTTGATTTGATTGAAACAGATAGTACATATACATGTGCAGCAGCAAGTTCTGCATATACTGAACTAGTGGGGGAGAGAGAGATAATTACACATCTGGCAGACTTTCTTAACATAGATTTGAAATTTGACGAGGAAGCAAACCTGACCATGGAAGACTTTCTGCAGAAGGCTGGTATCCAGCATTATGCAAGCAATCATGTTATTAATCAAATAACATATAAACTGTGTGACCAGTACACAATTATAATTCAAAGGGATGAAAGCTCTCTGAAGGAGTCTGCAACTATATTGTTAGATATGGATATTTTAAATATTTGCAAAGGCTTTGAAGAAATGAAAAAATTAGCAAATTACCTGGAATTTGAACATCAAGCACTTCAAAGTGAACAGGAACTGCTCATGTAACAAAAAAACCCACCATGAGACCAAGTCCTTCAAATTTGTGAACTATTTTCTAATAAATGGTTTAAGGATATGATTACCAGATCAATACATTTTTTGCCCCTTTAAATTTAAATCCAGTGCAGTGTGTAACAAAATCTTATGCAGCTTGGAAATACAGATTTATGGCAATGGCAGCAGTACAACTGATTAATGCCAACCGTGATCTATGAATAGCACTGTTAACAGCTGCTGGAGGAAATACATTCTAGAGAGCCCCACTAAAATGAACTGCTTAGGATTAGTTTCCTATTTTCAAAACTGCAAAGGCTACATCTTGGTTCAATTAAATAAATCCCTCAATCAACCAACCCTAATCTTTTCATTTAACAGTTTTAGACAAAAAACACATTTTCTGCAGAAAAAAATCTGTCTTCAGCAAACTAGAATCTAGCTATGAGCAAATACAGTAGCTTAAAATATTTTTTTGCAGTGAATACATTGCCACTTGAAAGAGCTCCTGCACTTACACTATGCACAAGCATTTAAATGAGACTTATTTATTTTAAAGCAAAATTCATCGCAACATTTTTATTAGAACTGTTAATGCAAGTTTGATCTTTCACTGCACAACCCTTATATATAAAGAGGAGTCATAGCTTGAAGCCTATATTACAGCTGCTGGATACATGTGCAGGAAAGTCATGCATATCCTTGAATCTCTCTCATTCACACCATGATGTGCAAAATGGTTTTGTTTACCTGTCAAACAAAAATCCATTTTATCTGCCTCTTAAGAAAAGAATCATATGACACATTCTCTCTTTAACATGCCCTCAGTTGTGATTCAGCATTTCATTCACTACTTTGGTGGTAGTAGTATACAGTCGTACCTCCGAAGTTGAACGGAATCTGTTCTGGAAGTACATTTGACTTCCAAAATGTTTGGAAACCAAGGCGTGGCTTCCAATTAGCTGCAGGAAGATTCTGTAGCCAATCGGAAGCTGCGGAACCCGCACCAGACGTTCAGGTTCCAAATAACGTTTGCAAACTGGAGCACTAACGTCCGGGTTTGTGGCGTTCAGGAGCCAAAATGTTCGACTTGCAAGGAGTTTGACTTCTGAGGTACAACTGTACTACTGTACTTCAACCATACTGCTACTACTATTAAAATCCAGAAGAGCTGCATGAGTTGGCCCTGTTTTTACTTTAGAGACTAGTGTATCATGAGGCATTTCCCCATGCTTTTACTCATATGTTTGGAGGATAATTTTTCAAGGATCCCAACCAAATTTGAATTAAACTTTCAGTGTTCATAGTCATGTCAGCATTTTACTCTCTACTATTTTTGTTGCTGAATTCTGAAGAAATGATGAAAGAAAATAAGATGAGGTTATTTCAATGGCATCTTAACTCAGGAATAAAAATGGCTGTAAAGCATACGACTGTGACAGTTTATCACTATAGTGCAGTTAGAGAACATTTTAAGATGCTATTGTAATGGAATTATATGACTATTATAATTGGCTGTGATTTCAGAAGAATGCAGTCCGCCTTTATCTATCATTTTACAAGCTTTCAGACTGCTTGCACTAGCTTTCAGACACCTGTTGGCTTGTTTTCCTCGAAAACAAGCCATGTACAATGCAACTTCAATGAACAACAAATATTCAGGGTCTATCAGGTTACTCTATCTGATAATATGTGCATTGTTTAATACTAATAAAACATTTTAAAGTACAATTTTCCATCTGTCATCTCTAACCAATTCAATGATTAAACGTGAAGTTTTGCTACTAGAAACCAATGTTTAAAAAACAGTTTCATGCTAAGCGTTCATGTAAAACTACCAGGAGATCTAAACAATATTCTTGCCTATGCTGAATCACTTTACAATCCACCAATTTTTGAAATATAATACTTAACATGTTTCTAGCACAATTTCTAAAACCTTTACACTTAAGATGGATAGATGATGTGGCTGCTTGCCAACTGACAGCTATTAACAAGGATTAATTAAACATGGTATTCCATCTAGTGTTTTCTCCCTCCCCCCCTTTTCAATCAATATATCCCCTCCACAGACACCTCTGCAATGATGATGACATTAAAAGATTCTGCTGTTCTTCAATAAAAGAGAAAAGGGGAGACCAAATTGTGTCAAAGGTATCTTTTTTGGAGATTACTTTGATTAGTCGCTGATGGTATGGGAGGATTCTGATAGAGCAATACTCCAGATGTTATTAACCCAAGCCTCTAAGTTTCCTTCCATCATTGGGGAATAACTAGCCTAGCTGCTGTGAACTGGAAGAAAATTACCGTATTTTTCACTCTATAGGACGCACTTTTCCCCCTCCAAAAATGAAGGGGAAATGTGTGTGCGTCCTAATGGAGTGAATGCAGCTCGGGCTTCCCCCACCCCAGCCCCGCGGCGGGGGGGGAAAATAATTTTTCTTTCTTTATTCCCCCCCTAAAAACTAGGTGCGCCCTATGGTCCGGTGCGCCCTATGGAGCGAAAAATACGGTAATTCTTTAGATTTAAGGGTAGAATTTAGGGTCGTATCTAGTGATAATAAGGCAAGTGCTGAATTAGAAGGGATAGACTGTTTAGTCATTTTGGAGGTCAAATAAAAAACTTTTCCCCAAAAGGCATGGACCATGGTACACTCCCACCAAACATGAAAATTGGAACCTCATTCTCCACAGAGATGGTGAGCTTCAAGTATTTATTTTTGCAAGACGTGGGGGTCCAATAATTTTAAGGGAAATTTCCTGGAGGCATAATTTTCTATGATATATCACCAGAACAAATAAACCAAACAGGGACTTTTCTGTATGGTTTTTCTTTGCATTCTCAAAATATGGATATTAGTATGCGCATTATGGTGGCACTATATTCTCAACTGTGAAAGAGGTGGGAGAAAAATGCAGTGCCAGTGACAAGAGGCTCTGTAAAACGCAAGAGAATTTTTTGCTTTATTTCTAGAGCTACAGACAATTTGCTGCTCTGTGAATCAGGAGAATGTAGAATTACTTGTTAAAATGAAATTTACTAAAGTGCTGCACCTTACCCTGTCCTATTAAGTACATCCAGTGCTATTTTTCTAGAGGTGATAGAACCCACAATGAACCCCTCTCTTGTTCTCCTATACTGGAAATGGCACCCATCTGAGATGGGGCCAGAACTGAGTTCTGGTGAGTTCTGGCTGGAAAAAAAGCCCTGAGTATATAACATACTCAGATAAGTTTGGGTTTTTTAAAAAATAATGTTTGTTTTGGAAGGGAACAGAAGAGTCCATAGATAGAAGTTTAATACTTTTTGCCCAGTTAGAACCCATAAGAACTCAATTTGACCAGAGAAGATCCAGTAATGTGTTGAAATTATTTTGGGAAGCATCACTGAAAAATATTCAGGACTATGCAAAACCTGGTTGAAGCCAGTGCTACTCCTACTCAGGGTAGCCCCGCTAAAATTGATGAACCTAACTTGGTCAGGTCCACTATCTTCAATTAGTTTACTATCTGTAGAACTAGCACCAAATACCACCCATTGTCTTTTGGGTTTTCATTATGGTTAACATTGTTCAAAAGCCAAAGTTCATCTGTATATTATCCACCCAAATTTTCCATGTTTGGCCTACTGACACTTATCAACCATTGTGGTGAAATCCTGATCTAAAACAATACTTTCCACCCTTCATCTGTCAGCGCTCATCTCTCCAAAGATGCTAGTCTTTAAATGGTGTTGATACTATAATCCATCAACAAAGTATCAATGACCTCATTTAAAGATTGGGTACTATTTTTGATAGCCTTTGACCCTAGTAAAATCATTAGCTGTTACGGAGCTTCCTTAATGAAAACTACTAGTTACCAATATTACCATGGCTAATAATCAACTATGGTTGTGGGCTTTTTCTTTTTCTTTTTTTTTTTAAAAAGGTAGCCTATTTAAGTATTCCAGGTGGTAATGACCGCCCAGTTTTTAGACCTGTGGTTCATGGACTACTTGGTCTGAAGGAATCATAGTTCTTCCTACAGCTTTACTGTTGGCACACAACGTATTTGTTACACAAGGAAAAAGAAGCGAAGCTGGAAACTCACATCAGAAGATTTTAAATTTCAGAATACAGTTCTGGTAAGGTTCACACAGTACAGCAGGTGGAGCCAAACTGTTGAATAGCTCCTTAGGCAGGGAATGCTAAAAAAGATGCCTTAGGCCAGGCTTCCCCCACAGTGGGGCCCTTCAGCTGTTTTAGGTTATAAGCTCCAGCCAGCTTTCCCATAGTAATACTCCAAAACATCTGAGGGGCATAAGGTTGGGGAAGACTGCTTTAGAGCATGTTGATATTTATTCTGGTTCCAAAAACTGTTACTTATTCTGATGCATACTGAACCTGCATAACTTGCACAAGAATGTTCAATTGCCTCTTAATCCACAGTGTTTTCTGTTGAAATAGTTGTGGTTGTACTATCAGTACCAAATCACCTTTGATCAAGCCCCCTCTCCTGTTCATTTAGAATATCTGTTATATCCTCACTTCCACTGTGTATTCATAAGGGATTTGGTTTAGATTGTATCTTACCGGCCCAGTGGTTTTTCCTACTTTCTTCAGTTTAAGCTTGAATTTTGCTATAAGAAGCTGATGATCTGAGCCACAGTCGGCTCCAGGTCTTGTTTTTGCTGACTGTATTGAGCTTCTCCATCTTTGGCTGCAGAGAATATAATCAATCTGATTTCGATGCTGCCCATCTGGTGATGTCCATGTGTAGAGTCGTCTCTTGTGTTGTTGGAAAAGCGTGTTTGTGATGACCAGCTTGTTCTCTTGACAGAACTGATTAGCCTTTGCCCTGCTTCGTTCTGATCTCCAAGGCCAAACTTGCCAGTTGTTCCTTTTATCTCTTGATTCCCTACTTTAGCATTGCAATCCCCTATAATGAGAAGAACATCCTTCTTTGGTGTCACTTCTATAAGGTCTTGTAAGTCTTCATAGAATTGGTCAATTTCAGTTTCTTCAGCACCAGTAGTTGGTGCATAAACTTGGATTAATGTGATGTTAAAAGGTCTGCCTTGGATTCGTATCGAGATCATTCTATCATTTTTGAGATTGCATCCCAGTACAGCTTTTGCCACTCTTTTGTTGACTATGAGGGCCACTCCATTTCTTTTACGGGTTTCTTGCCCACAGTAGTAGATATTATAGTCATCCAAACTGAATTCGCCCATTCCCGTCCATTTTAGTTCACTGATGCCCAGGATGTCAATATTTATTCTTGCCATCTCATTTTTGACCACATCCAACTTACCCAGGTTCATGGTTCTTACATTCCAGGTTCCTATGCAATATTTTTCCTTACAGCATTGGATTTTCCTTTCGCTTCCATGCATATCCGCAACTGAGCGTCCTTTCGGCTTTGGCCCAGCCGCTTCATCAGCTCTGGATCTACTTGTACTTGTCCTCCGCTCTTCCCCAGTAGCATGTTGGACACCTTCCGACCTGAGGGGCTCATCTTCCAGCGTCATAACTTTTATATGCCTGTTGTCTTTGTCCATGGAGTTTTCTTGGCAGGGATACTGGAGTGGCTTGCCGGTTCCTCCTCCAGGTGGATCATGTTTGGTCAAAACTCTCCACTATGACCTGTTCATCTTGGGTGCCCTGCTCGGCATAGTTCATAGCTTCTCTGAGTTATTCAAGCCCCTTCGCCACGGCAAGGCAGTGATCCATGAAGGGGCTCTTAGGAGTAGCAAAATGTAAATCACTGCACATTTCACAGTGGATTCCCATGCTATAATCCCAACCATTTGACAAAGTCCACAGCAATAGACAAGAGGAAATGTTTAAGCAGCAGCACTGTAAAGGTTATTATATGATCAGCTGGTATAATATAGAGTAGCTAGCAGGGTGAGTCAAGAAGTCCCTAATTCAAATCTCATCAGCCATAAACTCACTAGGTGGCTTTAGCTAAACCACTATGATCGCAGTATGCTTTTCAAATACAGAATATGGGGAGAATTCTTGCCTAAATCACAGAGCATTGCTGAAGTAATTCTATGAAGCATATGAGTTATCTGGAAAGAGATCACAGTGGATAACTTAATGAAAACATCAACTCAGAATGCACTGGCAGTGATAGGAGTAAATGCCATGCTAGGGATGATTAAGAAAGGGATTGAAAATTAAGACAGTCAATATCATAACTTTCTAAATCTACAGAAAAGTTAGTTGTATTTGGAATTTTGTGTACAATTCAGAATGGCCCATATCCAAAAATGGTACAGAAAACAGCAGGCAACATGGTCAATAATTTGAAGCACCTTCCCTAAGGTTACCAGATTTTTTTCAATGAATCCTGGGGGCACTTTTCAACTTCAATAGGAATGATAGGATTTTGTCAGGGGACTGATTTGTAAATCTGGGAACTGTCCCTGGGAAACAGGGATGTCTGGTAACCTTACTTTACAGGCTTTTTAGTTTAGAAAAAAGCAACTCATTTTTAGAAATGATTAACACATATTAAAGGTAAAGGTAAAGGTACCCCTGCCCGTACGGGCCAGTCTTGACAGACTCTGGGGTTGTGCGCCCATCTCACTCAAGAAGCCAGGGGCCAGCGCTGTCCGGAGACACTTCAGGGTCACGTGGCCAGCGTGACATCGCTGCTCTGGCGAGCCAGAGCCGCACACGGAAACGCCGTTTACCTTCCCGCTGGTAAGCGGTCCCTATTTATCTACTTGCACCCGGAGGTGCTTTCGAACTGCTAGGTTGGCAGGCGCTGGGACCGAGCAGCGGGAGCGCACCCCACCGCAGGGATTCGAACCGCCGACCTTTCGATCGGCAAGTCCTAGGCGCTGAGGCTTTAACCCACAGCGCCACCTGCGTCGCAATTAACACATATTGCATTATATTAAATGAACAGACTAGCATAATCCCTATTATGAGAGCCAAGAACTGTGCAAGAGAGGAGTTCTGTTGGAATTAGCTTGAAGAAAATGGTTCACAATGTTTACAATGAAGGTGAGTAATACTGCTAAGAATGCCAATAACAACTCATTACTGTTTGGTGTTTTTGTTTTTGTTTTTTTAGAAATGTAAGGCACACCTTAATGTTAACTTTCTTAAAGCTTATCAAAACAGAATTTTAAAGGCATCCAAATGTTTAATGTACTGAATAAATAGCTTGCCTAATTAGCTGAATTAGAGCATATGGTTTCTGCTGCTAGTGTCATTATTTTGAATAAGTGCTGAAACTGAATGTTGCATTCCTTAAACTTGTTTATTTGCTTTATTTCATTTACACCTCATCTTTCTTTAGTCAGCCTACATGCACCATATTTTTCTGTGTATAAGACTAGGTTTCCCCCCTAAAAAATAATGTCAAAAATTAGGGGGCATCTTATACATTGGGTAATCTCGCCCCATTTTCTTAAATCTGAGTCCCCAAAAATAGGAGGTGGCTTATACATGGGGGCATCCTATAGATGGAAAAATACAGCATTTCCCTGGAAGTCACCAGACCCAGACCTGCTTAGCTTCAGCAAGGGTGGTAGCCTCACATGACTTCTGATAGGGTGAATAATTGCATACTGTTAAGAACTATTGCCTAAATGTTGATCGTGCCAACATTTAAAAATCTCTGTAAAGTTACAAAAATGATTAACATTGTTATACGGTATGATCACATCTTATGTGCATTTAATTTGACTGATTTCAACCATATGCCGTTGAAGGCAGGCTTGTTGAAATTGCACAAGTTAAATCCAAGCAGGCTGGAGAGCTTAAAATCTTATTTTTTTACCTGGTTGACTTGTGGTTGCCCAGCATGGAAAGAGCTTTTAAGTTCTCCACCTTGCTTGAGGGCACGGCTCTCAGCACCTACAAGGCTCTCATGAGATCTTGTGGGGCCATTAGCACTCATGTGAGATCTCACACAAGTATCCCTGGCCTTCCAGAGCCAGCGTGCCTAACTGGCCACAAGCAAGGCAGAGTTTAAAGCCTTTTATCATGCTTGGGATACCAGCCACAAAAAGAGCTTTTAAAAAGAGCTTGGTGTGCAGCTATAGGAGTACTCTCCCCCCACTAGCTACAGCATGGCTCCAAGGGTTTGAGTACGTGTGATTTTTGTGCATATGTGGAACCAAACCCCTGTGTAAGATGTGACTGTATTTTATTTGTTTTATTTGTGCTTTATTTGAGACAAAATATGCTGTATGAATATTACCAGTACATCTAGCTGTATGGTAAAGGGAGCCCTGACCATTAGGTCCAGTCATGGCCGACTCTGGGGTTGCGGCGCTCATCTCGCTTTATTGGCCGAGGGAGCCAGCGTACAGCTTCCAGGTCATGTGGCCAGCATGACTAAGCCGCTTCTGGCAAACCAGAGCAGCACACAGAACACCGTTTACCTTCCCGTCAGAGCGGTACCTTTTTATCTACTTGCACTTTGACGTGCTTTCGAACTGCTAGGTTGGCAGGAGAAGGGACCCAGCAACAGGAGCTTACCCTGTCGTGGGGATTCAAACCACTGACCTTCTGATTAGCAAGTCCTAGGCTCTGTGGTTTAACTCACAGTGCCACCCATGTCCAGCTGTATGGTAGGCTAATGTTATCAGTGATGTAAAGATTCCAGGCATCAGATCATCAATATACTTATATTTTTTTATGCTGGACCCTGAGAATTTGAAATGCATATTTCAGTTCTAATAAAGTGACAACTAAAATCTTGCAATGTCATCAGGCAAACAGATATACAAATGCAAATTATAAGGAGCAAGTTCCTAAACTGTGGATCATGAACACTCATTCAGATGACCCACGTTAAATATTCATATTGATTCATATTGATTCTTAATTGTATTTTAGTTGCTTTTTATTTCTTACATGGTATTTTATTGTATTGTAATTTAAATATTATGGAATGTGCATTGTAATAGAAGAAAACACGATGTGAAAAAATACAATTAAACCAATAAAATTACAATTATAAATCATACAACATCTACCCCAGAGCATTACAGCTTGCTCAAGTACTATACTGTATTTCCTCATACAAACCTAGTGGGATGATGTAATTGGTTAATGAAGAACAGGGCATGAACCAATTACATCTGCAGAACTCCCTTGTCTTATCTGCTTACCTGATGCTGAATCAAACAGCTTTTAGGCATCAAGTACAAACTGTTTTGGCTTCTCAGACTTTTAATAACTTTTGATAGGTTAACTAAGGCTTTTAATTGCTGCAGTATTTCTGCTTATTATTATTATTAAATATTAGTTGATTTATGGGATATTGTAAGTCAACTTGAGAAGTTTGTATTGTAAGGTTTGCCAATCTAGAATGGTTGGATGGAAATAAATGAATAAAAAAAATTGCCTTGGGCAATTAATTGCTCGCCTACATGCCTCAAAAAGGATGTCTTTTGTTTTACCTAGACTCTTTATTCCATCAGTCATCCCCATGTTCATTACATTGTCAATGCCTATTGGTTAACTGGTGTTCCTTCACATGCACACACACACACACACACACCCCAACAGAAACTCATGTGTGCACAAGTGGTAACAGAGGCACAGCAAATAGTGAGGCATCAGTGGTAATAGGCAGTGTTAGAAATTGAGATATGAATGAACAGAATGTCTAGGTGCCTTTTTTTTTAAGTGGTAGGATTTATTATTCCTATAATCATCATCATTATTCATTTCATTTCTACCACTTTATATTTTAAAGAAAAACAATCTCTAAGTGGCTTACAATACATTAAAACAGCAAATAAAACAATCCAAATTAAAACAAATTCAAGCTTCAAGGAAAATATTTCAGAGCCTTCTCAAAGAGACATTTGCTTTCTCCATACTTATTTACCTACTTAATTTATATAGCTGCCCCATAGCAGAAGTACTCTAGGAAGCCAGTGTGGTATAGTGGTTAGAGTGTCAGACTAGGACCTGGGAGATGAAGGTTCAAATCCCCACTAAATCATGAAGCTTACTTGGGCCAATTACAGCCTCTTAACCTACCTCACAGGGTCTTTGTGGGGATTAATTGAGGAGGGGAGTAAACTATGTGCTCCTTGGAGAAAAAGGTGGGATATAAATGCAATAAATATGTTCCTCTGTGTACCTGTTTAAGAAAGTTGGAACAGCCAGTCAGATGTCAGTCACCAACCAAGCACCCAGAAATCCCCATGTGGTTGCAGTTGGATCTACACCAGTCGCAAAACACACCTGGCACCTGGGGAATTTCTAATACTGGTAAAAAGAGATGGAGAAGTTGGAAGGATCTTATTCTCTTTAAAGAAAATTCTCTTTAGAGAGCCCAGCTCCTTTTCTCTTATGCATGTATTAAATTTTATGTGAAACTCCCTTAATTGTGTGAATTGTATTAGTGAGCAGGCAACCTCCTTATCCAAGCTGATGTTCATGTGTCCTGAGTGTGGACAAGATGCAGACTTGTGACTCCTGGTGAAGTGGGGTGGGACGGAACTGGAATGACCTTACTGTGCCCACCATCACAACCACTGAGGTTTCCATCTGAAGACAGCAAAGGCAACAAAGAGGATCCCTATATGCTAATTATTATCAAAAGTGAGAAACTGAAAAAGTTACTGCTTTCATGAACAGCACCACTGGAGCTTTTATAGTAGTGTAGATAAATATAGTTAACAACCTCCTTGTACTAACTTACTTGTGTGCCTTTGAACACTGAATAACGGACAGCAAAACAAAATATTCCCTCTTTGGTGAATCTCAATACTAGGTACATGTATTACTAGGTACATGTATTTCCTGTTGCCAGTAACAATGGTAAATCCATTAGAAACAATGAATGTACCTACCTGTACAGATTCAAAATGTAGATGTCAGACAAACTTCTCGGAGAAAGACATTTGATAAACAGGGTGCCTCCACAAACATCCACCCCTGCCCCAGTGGCTATTCATCCCATTTTACAGGGTAGAGAAACTTGGGAAAGGGCCTGTGGTGAAGATCTCAAGGTCTGGGAGAATATATCAATTCTTCAAGTAACCTAGCCCCAAGTCATTTAGGGCTTTAAACTATCACTTGGGGCATGGCTTGCTGCAGAGTCAAATGATGGGTTGATTTCAAGTCTTCAGCACTCTTGGGAATGAAATCACTCTGAAGGACTGCAAAATCACTATTCCTCACCTTTCTAAGTACACCTCCTGAAAGGTAATGCTGCAGGGCTTGTGTGGCCTGAAAAGTAAATTAAAGCTTGAATAGCAGGAAGCTACCAATTACTCAGAGCTGTGAAAAAGACTCAGAAGTGTTTATTCATAAAGACAGGCTTTAGCCTGGGCAGCTGCTTTGCATTCACTTGAAAACAAGATTGCAATGTTACCTACGGTAATCTTAACCAGATTAAGCACCCCAAAAAAGCTGCAAGCACATAAAATTGCAATTGAAGATTTAGATTTAAAGTTTGCAGCTCAATTGGATAGAGATAAAGGGGGGGGGGATTAACTATGTGGGATTCCAAAAAAAGAGGAGGGGGGAGGTATGATTGCTTTTATTTTAAGTTGGTTTGACAGTTTGAAGACAGACCCCTGCCTTGCTCTCCCTGACATTGAACAGGCACATAGAGAATAAGAAACCAAGAGACAAGTACCAAGACACACTGTTGTCTGCTTTGAATGCTACAAAACTAAAACATTTATGTTTAATGACCTACTACACAACTATTGAGGACTTAAATACAACTCATTTAATGTGCGATTGCCATATTTTGAAGAGCAAAAAAGAGGACACATTTGCCAACTTTTACTTTTAACTATGGATCGCTATGACAACTCTTATTTTACATACCTATGAAAAAGAGGTCATGTCACAGAAAAAGAGGACATATGGCACCTCTATGAGGTGCGTGTAAAAGTTTGCTGAGTGTCAAAGTTAAAGCAAGGGTGGTTACACTACCTGGATGGGACAGAAAAAGGAAGCTATCTGTGGTGGCAACCAGATTTCTGAGAAGGCGGGCTGGGAAAAATTCTCGAGTTACTATAAAAGAGCTGCAGTAAGATTTGTTGGCAGCTGGCACTGAGGTTTCACTGAGCACAGTAAGGCATGTACCAAACACAGAAGGTTTCCATGCCAGAACTCCAAGATGTACACCACTACTGACCCAAACGCACAATAAAAGTCAGCTCCAATATGCTCAAAATCATATAAGCAAGCCACAGAAGTTTTGGGATTCTGTTCAGCAGTGGAACAGACTCCCACGAGAGGTAGTGCACTCTGGTTCTTTGGAGGTTTTTAAACAGCGGTTGGATGGTCATCGGTCATGGATACTTTAGCTGAGATTCCTGCATTGCAGGGGGTTGGCCTAGATGACCCTTGGGTACCTTCTAACTCTAAGATTCTAGGATTCTGTGAAGTGATGAAAAAAAATTGGAACTTTTCAGCCCCAATGGTCAGCGCTATGTCTGGAGGAAGAAGAATGAAGCATAGGTTGAAAAGAACACGCTGCCTACAGTGAAGCATGTTGGTGGCTCAGTGATGCTCTAGGGCTGCTTTGAATCCACTGGCACTGGGAACTTGCAGTGTGTGGAAGGCAGGATGGATTCATTGAAGTATCAGGAAATCCTAGGAGGAAACATAATGCCGTCTGTGAGGAAGCTGAAGCTTGGGCACCACTGGAACTTCCAACAGGACAATGATCCTGTTGTCTAGATGTATTCAAGTCTCCAGGGCCAGATGAACTGCATCCAAGAGTATTAAAAGAACTGGCAGATGTGATCTCAGAAGAACCACTGGCAGTCATCTTTGAGAATTCCTGGAGAACAGGAGAAGTCCCGGCGGACTGGAGGAGGGCAAATGTTGTCCCTATTTTCAAAAAGGGGAAAAGAGAGGACCCAAATAATTACCGCCCAGTCAGTCTGACATCAATACCAGGGAAGATTCTGGAGCAGATCATTAAGCAAACAGTCTGTGAGCACCTAGAAACGAATGCTATGATCACCAATAGTCAGCATGGATTTCTGAAAAATAAGTCATGTCAGACTAACCTGATCTCGTTTTTTGACAGAATTACAAGCCTGGTAGATGAAGGGAATGCAGTGGATGTAGCCTACCTTGATTTCAGCAAGGCATTTGACAAGGTGCCCCATGATATTCTTGTAAAGAAGCTGGTAAAATGCGGTCTTGACTATGCTACCACTCAGTGGATTTGTAACTGGCTGACTGACCGGACCCAAAGGGTGCACATCAATGGTTCCTCTTCATCCTGGAGAAGAGTGACTAGTGGGGTGCCACAGGGTTCTGTCTTGGGCCCGGTCTTATTCAACATCTTTATCAACGACTTGGATGATGGACTCAAGGGCATCCTGATCAAATTTGCAGATGACACCAAACTGGGAGGGGTGGCTAACACCCCAGAGGACAGGATCACACTTCAAAATGACCTTGACAGATTAGAGAACTGGGCCAAAACAAACAAGATGAATTTTAACAGGGAGAAATGTAAAGTATTGCACTTGGGCAAAAAAAAATGAGAGGCACAAATACAAGATGGGTGACACCTGGCTTGAGAGCAGTACATGTGAAAAGGATCTAGGAGTCTTGGTTGACCACAAACTTGACATGAGCCAACAGTGTGACGCGGCAGCTAAAAAAGCCAATGCAATTCTAGGCTGCATCAATAGGAGTATAGCATCTAGATCAAGGGAAGTAATAGTGCCACTGTATTCTGCTCTGGTCAGACCTCACCTGGAGTACTGTGTCCAGTTCTGGGCACCACAGTTCAAGAAGGACACTGACAAACTGGAACGTGTCCAGAGGAGGGCAACCAAAATGGTCAAAGGCCTGGAAACGATGCCTCATGAGGAACGGCTAAGGGAGCTGGGCATGTTTAGCCAGGAGAAGAGGAGGTTAAGGGGTGATATGATAGCCATGTTCAAATATATAAAAGGATGTCACATAGAGGAGGGAGAAAGGTTGTTTTCTGCTGCTCCAGAGAAGCGGACACGGAGCAATGGATCCAAACTACAAGAAAGAAGATTCCACCTAAACATTAGGAAGAACTTCCTGACAGTAAGAGCTGTTCGACAGTGGAATTTGCTGCCAAGGAGTGTGGTGGAGTCTCCTTCTTTGGAGGTCTTTAAGCAGAGGCTTGACAACCATATGTCAGGAGTGCTCTGGTGGTGTTTCCTGCTTGGCAGGGGGTTGGATTTGATGGCCCTTGTGGTCTCTTCCAACTCTATGATTCTATGATTCTATTCTATGATTCTATGATTCTATGATCCCAAGCACACCTCAAATTCCACCAAGCCTTGATTGCAGAAGAAGTCCTGGGAGGTTCTGACTTAAACATCATAGAAAATCTTTGGAGGGATTTGATGAAGGTGGTTGCAGCACGCAAACCCAAGAATATTACTGAACTGGAGGCTATTGCTCATGAGAAATGGGCTAAGATTCCTCAGGAACACTGCTGGAAGCTACTTTCTGGCTATGCATCTTGTTTGCAGCAGGTCATAACAGCAAAAGGCTGCTCTACTAAGCACTAAATATGCTTGCCATGGAGGGGCTGAATAATAGTGAGACTGGAAAAGCCAGTATAAATTGCAATTTCAGCCAGATTTGGGGAAATCTCTTGAAGCATCCGTTGTGTTGATCTTTTTCAATTGCTTTTGTTTGATTTGCTCACTGAAAACAGCTGAAAGTCTGTAAATTTTGATAATAAACCTGATTTGCAATGGGGGTTGAATAATTTCGATTGCAACTGTAGCATCAAAGATATTATGCCTAAATGGCCGTCCTATTTCAGCAACTTCATTAAAGGGAAAACTAAAAGATACCCTGCCCAACTAGCTCCAACTAACACAGGTCTCCTCCTTTGCTCCATTCTTGCTGCGCAAAGGAAAAGGTACCAGTAATCACTTTGTCTCAAAGAAACCTCAAGTAACAAAGGCATGGCTTCCTATATATGTTGCATTATACTTAACACAGAATCATGCTCTTCTCAGGGGCTACGGTCATTATGGGAGAGTGATCTGGGTCTTTGGCTAGAGCAGTGGTGTGAAAACTTTTTTCAAAGAGGGCCAGATTTGATGAAGTGAAGGGTCGTGGGGGCCAAAATACCTTTTTTTAGGATTGGAGTTGTTGAGGTTTTTTTTCGGATTTTACCCCAGGAAATTAACTGCCACAGGGGCCGGATTAAACCGACCGGCAGGCAGGATTAGGCCGCCAAGACGGACTTTGGAACTGCCTGGGTTAGAGCAACAAGTATAGGAAGCACTGTAGTCTAAACTCCCACTTCAAATGATTTCTATAGAATACAGGAAGCCACACTTAAAACAGTGTTAAGATGGCATTGGACCCGACTCCATCAATCCATAATGTGGTTGGGTTGCTATATAGTTCAGAAATTCTGTGGACTCAGAGATTCTCTGGATTTTTTTTACATATTTCCACCATCACCGATCAGGTACTGTCCATAGACCTAGCCTGGTGTTCCTATATTTGGAGCATGGTACCAACACACCCATCATGCATAAATCTCTTGTGTTTATGCTTCTTGCCACAGCCAGAATGTCAGTGGCTTCCCACTGGAAATCCAATTCACCTCCTTCACGAGAGGAGAGTAGGGAAAGTATGGGACATTGCACTGTCAGAAAATTTGACACACAAATGGAGGGCCTGTACTGGTTCTTCAAAAATAGACCACTTTTATTCAATATGGTGTAGGTTTTTTTTTCTCCTATGTTAACTCAATAATTATGTGGAAAGGCTTTATTTGGAACAATATGGACTGACCTTTTTCTTCTTATATGTAATAGTTGTATATGGCATTGCACTCTCAGTTGTTTCCTGGTTTTCCCCTCCCCTCTTTATTTTTTCTATTTATTATTTGTTACACACACTTTTCTTATTGCATTTTGTATATGCTTATATCAATAGCCATTCTGTATGAAACATGACAATAAAAAAACCAACCACCATAACTTAGAATTGTACCTAGAAGCAGACTGGAAGGCAGTGAAAATGATGAAACAGTGGCATGAAAAAACCATATTTACCTATTAAAAACATAGTTGCCCTATTTTGACTTATTTTGAAGTTTCTGGAGCTTTCCTCAAAGGTAGCCTAATGCATAATGCATTACTGCAAGGCAATTTCCAACCAGACAGTGGTCACAGTGGGTAGACAAAAGATACTCAGCCATAATGTCCATTTGGGCCTCAGGTAATAGTGCTTGATCTAAGATCACCCACAAAATACAAACCAGTTCCTTTAGGGACAGTACAACTACATCCAAAGCATATTGAATATTACTTAAGAAGGCAGACGAACCATCTGCCGACAGTACATCTATCTTACATGGACTGAGTCTCTATTTATTGTTCCTCACCCCAGTTGATTATTGTGTACAGGCACTGTTTCAGAAATCTCACTACCACACATGGATTAAATTAAAAGAGCTGCAATGCAGTACTCTAATCCCCATCCCAGAACCTATCCACAAGAGTAACATGATCAATGGCATTGAAACCACAGAGAAGTCAGCTGAACAATCAAATATATTATTTGACTATTGTCAAATGTTCCAAAAAACCAAGAATGCCACAGTACTGGTGACAGCTCATCTTTTTAAATTTCACCATGGTGATATTTCTTAGCAAGGGACAAACCTAGAAACACAGCAGAGCATCTACTACTGATACCTGGGTATAATTTCAGGCTCTCCAAATATGATCACCTTTTCGAAACTAACAATGAATTTAAAAACTGTGAAGATAATTTATTTATTCAACAAAACACCTACTGATTAATTTGTTATTGTAATTAACAAAAGCATCAAACCTGTTGAAAGACAGGGCATAAAATCTATTTCATTCAGACTGCAACAAATGAGAGAAAGCAGGGGCAGGTCAACAGCTCTGCAGAGAATCTAGCACCATCCTCCACCTATTTATATTAATCATAAAAGTTCAAGCACACATTTTCAATGGGCTTTTAAAGTTCAAGTACTCAGTTGTCCAGAACTGAGTGATAGTGTGCAGAAAGTTAATGGTAAAGGTAAAGGCTGGCCTCAACTAGAGCCAGGGCCTTCTCGGCTGCGGCTCCAATCTGGTGGAACGCTCTGTCACAAGAGACTAGGGCCCTGCGAGACCTGACATCTTTCCGCAGGGCCTGCAAGACAGAGTTGTTCCACCAGGCCTTTGGTCAGGGCGCAGCCTGACTCCCTCCTCTGGCAACCTGCACAGAATTTTGCTTAATCGGTTGCCATCAATTTGATTTTAATTAATTTTTATAATGAAATATTTTCAGAATGTGTGATTATTTGATTGTTTGATTATTTGATAGTTGTTAGCCGCCCTGAGCCCGGCTTCGGCTGGGGAGGGCGGGATATAAATAAAAATTATTATTATTATTATTATTATTATTATTATTATTATTATTATTAAAGGAACCATTAGGTCCAGTCGTGACCGACTCTGGGGTTGAGGCTCTCATCTGGCTTTATTGGCTGAGGGAGTCGGCGTACAGCTTCCGGGTCATGTGGCCAGCATGACTAAGCCGCTTCTGGCGAACCAGAGCAGCGCACTGAAATGACTTTTACCTTTCCGCCAGAGCGGTACCTATTTATCTACTTGCACTTTGACGTGCTTTCGAACTGCCAGGTGGGCAGGAGCAGGGACCGAGCAACAGGAGCTCACCCCGTCACGGGGATTCGAACCGCCAACCTTCTGATCGGCAAGTCCTAGGCTCTGTGGTTTAACCCACAGCACCACCCGCAACCATGCAGAAAGTTACACACTAGGTAAAACCATAACTTTCTACAATACTGATCATTTGGGCTTTTGTTTCATTTTATCATTATATACTGTTTTTGAACAAGAAAGATTACCAACAAAATGAAGTTTTGAGTCATATCATTAGTATTGTACTTTAGTCTTGTCATTATTACCAGTTCTAGATGCACCAAAGACATTTGTCCAAGTATGGTTATAATCAGTGCTTTTTTTCCTTTAAAAAAATGTTTAGGGGTACTCTCATTTTCCTAATCATTGAAATACTGCCCCTCAATGAGGCCAAACGTAGACTCAGAAAATGTTTAGGGGTATGTGTACCCATGTCCCCCTAGAAATAAGCACTGGTTATAATTTCTTCTTCAGAAGCACGTGAATGAATGTGGCATATAAAGCTGGCAATGGCACAATCACTGGTAACACACAAGGGGATTCACGAATACAATGCCACTCACAATGGAGTTTGCACTGAAGAATTTCCCAGTTAATTGCCCTAAAATATTTCAACAATCCAGTGTTGTTTTTTAATTAGTTTTTATTAGTTTTTTGTGTTACAAAGCAAGCAGATAAGGAGGGAACTGTGTATCCGTTGTCTCCACTTTCAATTCATAGCCGATTGTTTACATTTGGTGAAATACATTTTTGTCATACTCTTACAGTTGCAGGGAAGGGGAGGGGGAGAGAGATGGGGATATTGTTCTTTTGTTCTAATGCCTATTCTTAGTGTGTGTGGGGGGGGGTTATGTCAGCATCACATGGGTAGGTCCTTTAGTTGTGTATTTATTCATTTTTATTGATATTGTGAAAGGTTACGGGTTCCTGAGCTTGGTTGGTTGTGTTTAGTTGATTGTGGTGTGGCTTCTTTATGTGAGGAAGGCAGGCTAGGTTGTTGGGTCAAGTTACCCATATTGATCTGCACAGTCATACCTCCGGATGAATACGCTTCAGCTTAAATATTTTCAGGTTGCGCTCCACGGAAGTAACAGAGTGCGTTACTTCCGGGTTTTGCCACTCACGCGTGCACAGACACTCAAAATAATGTCACACACATGCGCGGAAGCGGCGAAACGCGACCCACGCAGATATGCAGTCGCGTCTTACGTTTGCTTCAGTATGCGAATGGGGCTCCGGAACGGATCCCGTTCGCATCCAGAGGTACCACTGTATGCTGTTGGAGGGGATAGGTTACTGTAATAAAGGGGAACCACACTGGGGTGAAGGCATCCTCCAAAGATTGTCCCCATGCTAGTTGAATTTGTTGGTTAACTTTTCTAGTAGGGCAGTTTCCCCTATGTTTTGGTCTATGTTCACTCCTGATAGGTGCTTCCACTGTCTAGTTATGGTATTTCCAGCTCTAGTTATGATATTTCTAGTAATTTTATTTCACAGTTTCGAATGTATAAAGTGCTCCTTTATCAAAATCATAACGCATTTAACTTAGCAAGCTACTTTTTAACATTTCCAACATTTATTAAACCAGGAAGCAGAAAGTGAAATTAACTAGAGGAAAAGTGAAACCTGCTTAATTAAACCTACATATAAGCTACTTAGAAAAAGGCATACTGTACTGGATGTTTACAACTGCAGAAAATATATTAGTATCCTAATGACCTATCTATTGCAGTTGTTGTAAAGATTACTATAAATTTATGTGAGGCACTTTTAACATTTTAAAATATAACTATTTTTATTTACAAACTAAAGATAAATGAACTATTTTCACACCAAACAATGGAGATTTAGGTTTGGCACAAAGTACATATGCTAATCATGAATCAATAGCATCTAGAGTATTAATCTTCACATACAAGCATTTCAATATGTGAGATAAATATTACTTGAAGCTTTGTGCTTCTTTTTACACTTAATGCTAATTACATCAGCACCAATAAAAAGCTTGGATCTTTACAGCACTGAAGAGCTAGATGCCACCTTTATGTCCACTTATAAATGCACTCAAAGCAGACCAAGCATTACACTTAGTTTGCTGATATAAATCTGTACCCCAGATCTCAGTATCCAATCCAGCTGGTTAAAAGCATCCCCACAGCATGTCACCACCCTCCCCCACCCTCATAATTTTATGTCAATCAGCCTGGTTAAAGAAGAACGTTTTCATCTGGCACCAAAGGGTGTATAAGGAATGCACCAGCCAAACCTCCCTAGGGAGAGCGTTCCACAAATGGGGATCCACTGCAAAAGAAAGAGAAAAAATCCCATTTTCGTGTTGCCAGCCTCCGGGCACACAAAGGAGGACGAAGCACACAAAGAAGGGCCTCAGAAGATTATCTCAGGATCCAGATAGGTTCATATGGAGAGAGGTGGCCCTTGAGGTATTGTCGTCCTGACCAGTTTAAGGCTTTATAGGTCAAAACCAGCACTTTGAATTGGGACCAGAAACTAACTGGTAGCCAGTGCAGTCGGATGAGGATCAGTGTAATATGCTCAAACCGTCTTTCCCTGGTGAGCAACCTGGCTTCTGAATTCTGCACTAGCTGAAGTTTCAGAACTGTCTTCAGAGGTAGTCCTACATATAATGTGCTGCAGTAATCTAACCTAGATGGGACGCAAGTGGCGCTGTGGTCTAAACCACTGAGCCTAGGGCTTGCTGATCAGAAGGTCGGCGGTGTGAATCCCCGCGACGGGGTGAGCTCCTGTTGCTCAGTCCCTGCTTCCCACCTAGCAGTTCAAAAGCACGTCAAAGTGCAAGTAGATAAATAGGTACTGCTCTGGCAGTAAGGTAAACGGCATTTCCATGTGCTGTTCTGGTTCGCCAGAAGCGGCTTAGTCATGCTGGCCACATGGCCCAGAAGCTGTCTGTGGACAAACACCGGCTCCCTCAGCCTACAGAGCGAGATGAGCATGCAATCCCAGAGTCATCTGCAACTGGACCTAACAGTCACAGGTACCTTTATCTTATCCTTTAATTTCACCTAGAGGTTACCAGAGCATAGACCACAGTAGTTAGGCTGTCTCTGTCCAGATAGGGGCATAGCTGGGCTACCAGTCAAAGCTGATGGAAGTCACTCCTGAGCCTCAAATGACAGCAAAGATTCCAAAATACCCCGAAGTTGCATACCCATTCCTTTAGAGCAGTGGTGGCCAAACTTGGCCCTCCAGCTGTTTTTAGACTACAACTCCCATCATCCCTAGCTAACAGGACCAGTGGCCAGGGATGATGGAAATTGTAGTCCAAAAACAGCTGGAGGGCCAAGTTTGGCCACCACTGCTTTACAGGGAGTAACCTCATCAAGTGGACTGCAAGAAGATCAAACCTATCCATTCTTAAGGAAATCAGCCCTGAGTGCTCACTGGAAGGACAGATCCTGAAGCTGAGACTCCAATACTTTGGCCACCTCATGAGAAGAGAAGACTCCCTGGAAATGACCCTGATGTTGGGAAAGATGGAGGGCACAAGGAGAAGGGGACGACAGAGGACGAGATGGTTGGACAGTGTTCTCGAAGCTACCAGCATGAGTTTGACTAAACTGCAGGAGGCAGTGGAAGACAGAAGTGCCTGGCGTGCTCTGGTCCATGGGGTCATGAAGAGTCGGACACGACTAAATGACTAAACAACAAACCTCATCAAGAGCAGGCAACCTCCCACCCTTCGGGTCTAGGCAACCACCCACTAACAGTGCCTCAGTCTTATCTGAACTGAGTTTCAGTTTGTTGGTTCTCATCTCATCCATTATTGAGGCAAGGAAATTGTCCAGCACACCCACTGCCCCACCTGCAAATGTAAAGAAATATAACTGTTTGCCATTATCATAGTGCTGACAATGTACTCCATAACTTGGGATAACCCCACTCAGTGGTATCATGCCGATATTGAACAGCACAGAGGATAGAATCAATTGCCCTGTGGAACCCCACTGTCAGAGACTGCCTAGATGAGGAGTGGCACCCACAGTGAAGGCTCCACAGGATTGAAAAACCAAGTAACACCCTTTAGGAACAACCATCCAAGTAGGACTGAAACAACTGCAAGGCAGTGCCACCCACCCCTAACTCAGAGAGCCACTCCAGAAGGATAGCATGGTTGATGGTATCCAAAGCTGCTGAGAGGTCGAGAAGAATTAACAGGGACACATCCTCCCCACACTCTCTCCCAACAGAGCTCATCATACAGGGTGAATAAAGGAGTTTCCATGCCAAAAACCGGGCATAACCCCAACTGAAATGGATCTAGAAAATAAAATTCCTACAAGAATGGCTGGATCTGGTCCGAGACAACCCAAAATGTTGTTGGTCATTCTAATGAGAATCGGAATAAAACAAACAAAGGTTAAAGATCAACAATGTTACTGCCACAGAGTAAGGAAGTTAAGAGTAAGGAAGTTAAGAGTAAGGAAGGCTGTGGATACTACTAATTAGTACACAAGCTCTGTACATCTCTGCTTTCTGAACTTGCTGCTCTCAATTTTCTTGAACATACCATGTCATACCACATCAGAAGCAATGGAAAGTAATACTTATTGCAAGAAGAAACAATAACACAACAAAGTTATATTTATAGCACAAAGTTACATTTATATTTATCATTTTGACAATCTTAAAGATTTCCATTTCAATAACCTCATAGGAGATATTTCCAATTTATATGTCAGATGACCATATAGAAGAATGGAAGAATGCCCTAACAAGTTTATGTTTATGCTTGCAGCCACAATGGTCACTGTTAATTTATTTACATACATATTCCACAAACACATTTGTGCTCAAAAAGCTGCAAAATAGCCATCACTGTCACTCCAGTTTGTCCCAAAGTACTTATTTCAAGAATGAAATTGCTCCAGTTACACATTAACATTTATCAATAGCAAACACAGTCATTGTTCCTCTGCCAGTCTACCTTCAGCAAAATTATATACATGTTCTATAGACCAATGAAAATGTAACAGAGGGGGCTAGAGACAGGTGTACTGGTGTGGGGTGGGTGGCAATATTGGGTAAAGAAACATGGCAATGACAAAGGCAAGCAAGAAGCCCTCACATGTCAGCACATGGGATAAGGCACACACTGGTTTGTGATTACATTAAATATATGACAATTTGCTTTTCTCTATGATGCTGTGGGTTAAACCACAGAGCCTAGGACTTGCCGATCAGAAGGTCGGCGGTTCGAATCCCCACGACAGGGTGAGCTCCCGTTGCTCGGTCCCTGCTCCTGCCAACCTAGCAGTTCGAAAGCACATCAAAGTGCAAGTAGATGAATAGGTACCGCTCCGGCAGGAGGGTAAACGGTGTTTCCGTGCGCTGCTCTGGTTCGCCAGAAGCAGTTTAGTCATGCTGGCCACATGACCCGGAAGCTGTATGCCGGCTCCCTTGGCCAGTAAAGCGAGATGAGCGCCGCAACCCCAGAGTTGGTCACGACTGGACCTAATGGTCAGGGGTCCCCTTTACCTTTACCTTATGATGCTGAGTAGCTACAGAGAACAAACATTCAAATCACACAGCTAGCAGGCAGAACTGAGCCCCTGCACCTCTGAAAGGGATGCATCAGAACAGTAGGCTGTATATGACAGAGGTTGCAACAACCTCAAATAATATATTCTAGAGATACTGGATGCCCACTTGACATAAAACACAATTTATTACCATGGCTCCAGTAAAATAACTAGTGAGAATCCTCAGCCTAAAAGGAGAATTTATATGATTCTGTTAGGTGGATGGTAATGGGCTCTATATGTGAGATAAAAGTCTGTTTCCCCCCTGTCATTGGGAAGACATATAAGATATAAGGATGGCACAAGTAGTAGGGGGCACTGCCATGACAACTTAATGAGCATTTCAGAGTTAGCCTTGCTTTGAGCTAATCATCTCAGGTGCTATTAGGTAAGGTAAGGTATGGTAAAGGACCCCTGGACGGTTAAGTCCAGTCAAAGATGACTATGGGGTGCAACGCTTGTCTTGCTTTTCAGGCCGAGAGAGCCGGTGTTTGTCCACAGACAGCTTTCTGGGTCATGTGGCACACGGAGAACCATGACAAATGTCAAGGCACTGGCTAAGTGTCAGTTATTTATTACTAAATAGGAAACAGAGTGGGTTTTTTTTGCCTTAGACAATCTTTAAAGAGTTGACAAATGGAAGCAAACAGTGGATTTAAAAAACAGTAGCATAAGGCAGTACTATGAAGCCACTCTCTCTCCAAAATACTACACTCCAAAAAAAACAAAAACAAAAAAAACCAACCTAACAACCCTGTACCAAAAATATCCACAACTGGAATTGAAGCTCTGGGGTCAGCAGGAGACTAGAGGACATGCGGAAAAGCATCTGCTGTTGCACTACCACATGCATCAGCTGTTAGGAGGGAGGCTAAGCAGCCTAAACAAAGCACTGTTGCACCTCCAGTCTCTTTTCTGCCCTCTCTGGACATCCTCCTTGGGCTCCAGGGAGGGTCTCCTCATGAGCCACAAGGACTCTCCAGCTCGCTCTCTCCATTTTCAGTATGAATCAAACTATTAAAACTTTTCTTGGTGCTGCACGTATATATGGTCACGTGCAAGTCGATCATGCGCAAGTGGGGGGATGCCTGTATGTGTACTGCCTCACCCTACCATGCACTTTGAGAAAACATCTGATGAACCTGAACACACTAAAGGTTTATATTATCATTATCAACATGGTATTAAAAGGGAAATTATACAGATTGATGGAGGAAGGCAGAAGTCAAAGCCAATCACCACATGTTGGGCTTGATGGAACCTCCATGGTCAGGGGCAGTATTCCATGAGATAAAGATGCTGCAAGGGGGCACTAGTAGGGAAAGTCAAAGGGCAAGGGCTGCTGCCTTGAAATCCAACTTGCTGGCCTTCTGGAGGCAACCAACAGGTACTACATGAGGCAGGATGCTGCACTCTGATGTAGCAGGGCTGCACTTATAATTCTCATGAGAGGGAATATAGGTCAATGGAAGAGTCACTGTTATAATTTCCCTTTCCTTTCCAAACAACTCCTGTACAGCAATTCCACACATGTAAACACATACAACTGTAATAGTATATGTGTGTGTACATACCACACACATGCAGATACTATTAATTTTAATACATTTTTACAAGGATATAAAATAAAGAATTTTCTATGCATGCAATTTTTGCTATTGTGTGACATTTATACAAAAGGCGCAAGATTGTATATAATCTCACCCTCAGAACTAATAACGTTTCTATACAAAAAGTACATGTATATAAATTTTAAAAATCATATTAACTTGCCTTTCACATAACCCTCAAGACAGCCAACAACCCCCCCCCCCCCCACACATTGCTTTACGACGTAAAAATATGTAACATGGCTAGCTTCCTTGAGGCATGTGCAAAATACTACAAGATTTTATATAATACTATAAATGCATAGTATTTATGTAGTATACATCTGTCTGCAAGTATACCCTGGCCTATATAAACCCAATTTCAAACAGGTGCACAAGCTTATTCCTATAACATACAGAGCGTGAAATGCGCTGAGCGTATGCACCTGTTCTGCATGTATGGACTTGGCCTATATGAGCAATAAACTATTTGCATCCGCCACCGCCACCCCCCACCACCACCTTAAACGGGAAGTAGGTGCCATTTGAGAAATGTAAATGTGTCCACTAGACTAGAAAAAGGAGCTTTAAATCTTTCTCTTGGCTGTAATGAGGGCGGGGCGGCGGCGGCTGGGGGGGGGGGGTCGGCGGAGAAAGAGGGAGCTAGAAAGAGGCCCCCACACCTTTGGTGGAGTGAAATGGGGGTGCGTGTAAAATTATCCTCACCTGTCAAGATGCGGTGGGAGGGGGGCGTGCCGGCTTATAAGAGCTTGGAGGGGTTTTTTGGCGCTTTCAGTCCTGAAACAGCGACGTGTCTAGTGGGCAAAGAGGTGAAGCGGGGGTGCTCGTCTGTGCGCCTTACCTGCTGGAGGGGCGGGGCTCGCGGCGGCAGCAGCAGTGGCCCCCACCTGCCGCCGCCCCCACCGGCCCAGAACGCCCGTGGTTTCTCCTCGAGGCCACCAGGGGCCCCCTTGACGAAGACAGGGAGGAAGAGCGAACGGGCCGAGCCGACTGGCTTTGGAGAGTCCCCACCACAGCCGCCGCCAGACCGCTTCTCTTCCTACGCCGCAGCGACAGCTGCCGCTGACGCCGACAAGGCCAAACGCGGCCGGGCGAGGGAGGGAGGGAGGGAGGGAAGGCGGGGTGACGAGAGCCGGAGAAGGGAATGGGGGCGGGGGGGGTAGGCTTCTGCGAGGGAGACAAGAAAGCCGGAGGGCGCTCAGAGGGATGCCAACTCGGGAGGGCGGTGTTTACTCCGGGAGGATTGGCAAGCCTAACCGCCAATCCTAGCTCGGGCCGCTGCCGCGCCGCCGCCAGTCGCATTCGCGGCGGGTGGGGAAATGCAAATGAGAACCGAATGCGTAGGAGCCGCAGCCTCCTTGAGAGGTTTTTTTGTATTTTTTAAGGGGCGGGGCGAGCGCGCGAGGTCGGTGTGTCCGTTGACAGGTGGCAGTTGGCCCTGCTGAGAGAAGGAGTCGAAAAGCCAGGAAACTGAGTGCGAAAGGGGGGCAGGGAGGAAGCTTGGCGGGTGCCCTGATGAACAGGCAAGCTTCCCCCCTCAATGAGGAAAGGTGAGGCAACTGGATCCACAGGGGCAGCAGGTCCTGATGTAGATCACAAATGGACCATTAGTCTCATCTAGCAGTGTTTGTTTTCACTGTCAGCTGCTCTCCAGTTTGTTGCTGTTGAATTTGTATACCGCTGTTCGTCCGAAGATCACAAGGTGGTTCCCATAAAAAAGAATACTAAATAAGACAAAATACATAACAAAACATAAACGAATAACCAGGAGTCTTTTACTAGCCATACCTGGAGATGCCAAGAATCTGAACCTAGGAACTTCTCTGTGCAAAGCAGGTGCTTTACCACTGAGATATGGATCTTCCCCCAATATAATGACCGGGATCCTGAGTTAGGAACCTGCCTTATATCAAGTCAAACAATTGCTCCATATAAGCTCAGTACTGTATTGTTAACACTGTCTGGCAATGGTTCCCCAGGGATTGAGGCTGGGACCTTTTGCATGCAAAGCATGTCCTCCATCACTGAGCCGCAGCCCTTCCCAATAACACAACTTCTTGTTGTGTTAGGCCAGTGATGGTGAACCTTTTAGAGACCAAGTGCCCAAACTGCAACCCAAAACCCACTTATTTATTGCAAAGTGCCAACCCGGCAATTTAACCTGAATACTGAGGTTTTAGTTTAGAAAAAAACAACTCATACATTAACATCTTTAGTCTTTAAAGAAAAACACAACAACAGAGCTTTCAACTGCTCACGAGCATATGATCCAAACAAAGTGAGGAAAGCAATCCCAAGTGCTTCATTGACTTAAAATTATTTGGCAGAGAGTTCCACACTTTAAGGATTTCATTTTCACAAGATTTCTGCGTCCACCGTGCAAATGGGAATTCCCTGCTTTTAAGCTCCAGCCCGAGCAAGCAAGCAGGTTCTCGGTGTGGCAAGCAAGCGTTCTCGGTGTGGCCTTCTGAGCATGTGCAGAGTGGTGCCCCCCCCATCGCGCCGCCATTTCCTGAAATGGCCTCGGGGGCTGCCCCATGTGCTAACCCTGCTCTCTTGCCCAACCCCAACCTGCCCCTACGCCCCAGGCACGCCTTCACCCGCTGCCCTTGGCTGTGGTTGAGCTCAGTGAAGAAGTACGCCAGCAAGTGGGAGGCGATCATGGTGCAGCAAGGCCAGTGGGACCCGGAGCCTCGGTGCCGGGTAAGGGGTGCCGAGGATGGGGTAGAGGCGGAGGTGGCCCTGCCTGGCTACCCAGCACTGGAACAAAGTGGTTTCTTGAGGCTCGCCAGCGATGCCATCCTCCCCTGCCGGCTCCCGCATGGCGCATGTCCTGCCTGGTGTCTCCACTGGTGCCATTGGAGGAGGAGGAAGGCTACTCAGCTGCCCAATTTGAGCTGATCTGCTGCCCTCGCCTTCTGCCGGCTCTGTGCTGGGGTGATGGCACGCGTGCCCACAGAGAGGGCTCTGAGTGCCCCCTCTGGCACACGTGCCATAGGTTCACCACCACTGTGTTAGGCTATACAGTCCAGTACATGGGCTTGATGGGAACCAAGGATTAGCCCGCAGACCAGAGTCTTTATAATTTGAAGTAGAAGATCTACAGTTGCAATTATTCCAGATTGCGCCCCAGTTCCTTTTACACACCTGTGATCCATACTGCTGTATGTAGTCACTCAAGTAGTCCCAGCCAACACACCTTTCCACATCAGGGCTCCACTTTCAGTCTTGGGCTGTGTACACACCATACATTTAAAACATATTCTCCCTGTGCCCTCCCCCAAAGAAAAATGATGGAAACTGTAGTGTGTTGAGGCTGCTGGTAGTTGTAGCTCTGTAAAGGGTACAGTCCCTAGGTTTCTTTCAGAGAAAATGTTCTTTAGGATTTCTGTCTAATATTGCTTCCAGGTAACCTGTTTATGGAGATTCACCCTGAATTGTGTGCGGGGAGATTAGACAATATCAACTACTTACTGAACAATCTGATGATATACAGGTTATATACTACACTGTGTCAAACAACTGTTATCCCATATTTTATAATGCCTATACACATCACTTACGGAAAAAGTCTAATTTATGCAGGAAGCAGGTTTCTTGCCCAATGAACTTTAATAATGCAGCCTGAACTTTTTATTAATATTTTATTGAAATAATTTCAGTTACAAAAGATAAAGTAAGTGATGAAAGAAAAAAGAGGGTGAAAGAAAAAGTGCAAAAAATACAATAAGAAAAAAAGATATAGTGTAATATGGTAAACATAATTAGTTACATTTCCATACATTATTAGATAGATATAAATTACAGTTACAGAAGTCCATTCGACAGCTATCATATCACCCCTTAACCTCCTCTTCTCCAGGCTAAACATGCCCAGCTCCCTTAGCCGTTCCTCATAAGGCATCGTTTCCAGGCCTTTGACCATTTTGGTTGCCCTCCTCTGGACACGTTCCAGTTTGTCAGTGTCCTTCTTGAACTGTGGTGCCCAGAACTGGACACAGTACTCCAGGTGAGGTCTGACCAGAGCAGAATACAGTGGCACTATTACTTCCCTTGATCTAGATGCTATAGAGGCTTTCAATACTGTCTAGGTAATAATGAAAGGTCCAATTCTTTATCTCAGTCATTTCTTAGAATCTGGGTGTCAAACTTATTTGCTAACAACAGATATCTAAACCAGTTGCTGGTTTTTCAAGTTCAAAAAATGTATCCGATTGTTCCAGTATCTCCAGTGTCTCAAAAGCTGGAAAGGCTACCAGTCCAAACAAAGCTTTAAAAACCTTTAAAAAAACAATAACCCCATAATGGGTAAAGAAGAATGTTTTAAAAATGGAAATCGGATTTGACAAAATTTATCTGACAAGGTTACTAACAGACAAGGAGCGGGGGAAGGGGGGTTGGGCTTCCAGACCTGAGAATATATTATGACGCCGCATTCTTTAGCATTCTTTAGCTGGATTAAGGACATTCTAGACTTAGAGGGCTGGAATAATAGATATGGCTGGTGTGCTTATCTAATTTACAATAAAGTGGCGGTACATAAAGAATTTCTAAGACATATAAATAGGAAATCTCTGTACAAGGTCTGGGTGAGACATCATAGGCTGTTAGAACCGAAAACCCCATAGTGGGTATCACCATTAGAAGTAAACACGGCAGGTAGACTTGCCACATATCAGCAACTTCTAAAAGAGGAACAGGGTCAATTAAAATTAAGATCGTATGAGGAGGTGAACCAATACTACACCACATGGTTACAATATCATCAAATTGCCCAAATATTTAATCAGGATAAAATAACAGAGGCACAATGTCATTTCTTTTCTCTGCACTCCTCCCAGCGGTTATTTTTCTTCTGGTCACTGCTAGGGATACATGACTTGACTGCCTGTCTCCAGGCACTGCAGTTGTCTGTAAGAGATTCCCACATGGCAAGGCTGATGTTGCCAGCCTTCAGGACACATTTGCAGATATCTTTGTAATGCAGAATTGGTCTGCCAATTGGCCTGGTACCAGAAGCCAGCTTCCTGTAGATATTCCATGGGAATCTTGCCATCTTCCATTCTGTGGACGTGACCAAGCTAGTGTAGATGTCACTGAGACAGGAGTGCAAACAATCTTGAAATGCGAGCTTGAGAGAGCACATCTTTGTCTGGAATTCTGTCCTGCCATATGATACCCCAAATCCTCCTGACGTAGCGCCTGTGGAAGGCATTGAGGCATAGCTTCTGGCGGTTGTAAGTTGCCCACAATTCACTTCCATAAAGCAGTGTGCTCAACACACAAGCCTGGTAGACCTTCATCTTGGTATTACCCAGATGCTCCACGGAGTAGCAATATGAGGCATGGATCCAAATGCTAACAAAGCCTTAGAAATAGTGCAGAACAAGTTAATGGACTATACAGAACCAGATAAACTAACAGGAAGGATTCGAAACCGGCGGGACCATAAATTCATGGAAGACTTGAGTAAATTTACGGACTACTTGAAAAGTATTTTTGAAGATCAGATGACGTTTGTAGGTTTGCAAGAAGTTTTGTTACGAGTATTATTGGAAGTATTGCAAAAATGGAGAAGGGGAAGGATGATTTGTTAAGAGATGTAAAGGCAATATAAAGTTAAGAAATGCATAAGAAGTGGTTAACACGGTGGATCATCAGAGGTGCTGATGGAAGTCTAAAAAGATTGTATAAGTGATAAGTTTTGTGGTACATTTTATTGCAGAACAAATTCCTCAGGAAAGTGCTCTTGCTCCCCAGTGGGACCCCAGCTGCTCTTCTCTGCGTGGAAGCGGACGTGACAACAATACAGGCTAGAACTGACTATGTGTGTCTAAACTATGTGAAAAGACTCCAATCTCTCTTTGGAGGAGAGATTCCCCGCTATGTCCCACACAGAACGGGAACAGACCAATTGTTGGAAGGATGTCATCCAACCCCTCTTGACCCAATATCAATTACAAGATCTTCAGGTGATCATGATGATGGATAAGAGGCACTTAAGAGATTGTCTCTTCAGGTCCAATGCTGAAAGGGATTTAACCATGATTGCCTCTACCAAAAGCTCACCATGGTTCCGACTTATCAAAACGGAGCACATCCGAGCTAGTTATCTGACAAAGCTCCCACTTGCCGTACTAAGAATCGCCTTTACAGAATTACGATTCCAATTGATGCCCTCAGCGGTGGTGGATGGTCGGTATGTCAAAGAACAGTACAAGGAGAGGCTTTGTCTGTGTGGGCAACCTTGCAAGGAGGACCTATACCACTATTTATTGCAATGTCCACTATATATAGAACCAAGAGACTGATTTATAAAACCCCCTGCTTACGAACGGAACACACTCGAACAGGGTGCAAAGGGTGAAATGGCTGCTGAGTGATGCTGATGACTTCGTAACTTATAAAGTAGCACTATATGCGTTGGCAGCTAAGAAGATCAGGAGAAAAGAACTAGATAAAATAGTGGTCAATTGCAAAGGTGATTTGGACATTTAAGCTGGCACATTCTACCTGAGAACCCCCTGCTATTCTATTGTATGCAACAAATAATTTCTAGGAGACGTGACCGTGGTTTATTGTATTTGCAGTGCCTGATGTTTTTATGGTTTTTATGGTTATTGTTGCTTTTCTTTTTGTTCCCTTTGTGAATGATGCAATGGCCTTTGGCTAGTGCAATAAAGTTTATGATGATGGTATTGGTTGTTAGCATTCCATTCTCCCATACCATTTTGGAGAAGTAAGTCATTGCCGTAGCTGCCCTGCCAATACACTTGTCCAGCTTACCATCAATTGAGAAATTGCTGGTTATGGTGGACTCCAGGTAGACAAAATTGTCTACCACTCTGAGCATGTGGTCACTAATGCTGATGCATGGAGTACTGGTGACATCCTGATCCAATATGTTGATCTTTGTTAGGCTGATGGTAAGGCTGAACTCCCTGCAGGCTTGGGCAAAACAGCTGATGAGTCTCTGTAGAGGTTCCTTAAATTGTGCTATCAAGGCTAACAACATCTCTTGGATAAGGATTCACCACACTTTTGTCTTGGTGCAAAGACAGACACTTGTCGCTCCTTGTACGGATGTGCACACCACCTTCGGTTGAGCTGAAGGCATGTGAGAGCAACAGAGAGAAGAATATGCCAAAGACTGTTGGTGAGAATACAGCTCTGTTTCACACTGCTATCTGTAGCAAGGCATCTGAGGATGAGCCATCATATTGGACAGTGCCACACATGTTGTCATGGAAGGATACAATCATCCTGTGGCATCCTATCTTGGATAGGATCCTAGCACTCTGTCTTGTTCAGTATATAGTCCTTTTTGGCTGACGAGGTCAAAGGCCTTCGTCAGGTCTATGAAGGCAATGTACAAGAGGCATCTCTGCTCTTGGCATTTCTCCTGCAGCTTGCGCAGTGAGAAAATCATGTCTACTGTTGACCTCTGAGCTCTAAAGCAGCATTGTGACTTGAGGTAGACCCTGTCAGCAACTGCCTGTAATGTACTGAGAACATCAAGAGTGAAAGCTTTCCCCACAGTACTCAGCGAGGAGATCTCACAGTAGTTGTTGCAGTCTTGGTGGTCACCTTTGTTCTTTTAAAGGCTCATGATTTTGGAGTCACACAGTAGAGGTATATCATGTGGGAAGAACTGAAGCTGGCTTTCAGAACTTCTATTGGGATTACTTTCTTTCCTGGGGCTTTACCACGTACCTGAGCATTGATGGCATTCTTCAGCTTGTCATGGGATCATACTCACCAACATACTATTAATTTCTGGTTAAATAATTGGTTGTTTTGTCTTTGGAAGCTGTTGTGTTGCTTCCAGAGGCTTCCACCTTGTTACAGCACACTCTTTCACTTTCTGAAAGCCTATACCAAGGACACTGGGAATCAACCACCAATCAACAGCAACTATATTCTTCTGTTTTCTGTCTCCATGTCAGAACAATGTTTTAAACAAATCTATTACCTTCAGAGAATGCTTTCCACATTAATTTGTTTACTGCAGAAACCCTGCATATTACTATGGATCCTGGGGCATATTCTAGGGTGCACACTTCACTAGCAAGGCCTCTTAGGCTTCACAGTTGCCCCACAGGAATGGAGAGAGTGTCCAAGAAAACATCCAATAGTTCTGTTGTCTTGGAGGGGAAGATCAGTAGCACTGAGCAAGAGATCTTTCAAAGAACTTTGGCTGCTATTATTGACCTTGCGGAACTCCAGGTTCTTCAGAGAAGAGTTTGAAAGCATGAGAAAGTCAGAAACTGCATCAATTAATGGTAATCTATTTGTAAAACAGCCGCCTGAAACTTCATGGTCAGGGCCCACTTCAATTCAGAAGCGGGGGGCAGGGTCACGTCAGAAACAAGGGGGGCCAAAACTTAAAGAAAACTTCAAAAACCTCCCAATTTATAATAAAAAGAAGGACAGGTCAACTGATTGTGTTGTTGCTAGCTTTTTCAAACAGCAGGGATAGGAAACCTGTGGTTCTCCAGATGTTGTTGGACTTCAAGTCCTATCAGTCCCAGCCAGCACAGCCCAATGGTCAACATCATCTGAAGGACTTTAGATCCCCCACCTTTGCCTTAAGGCAGGAATGTCCAAAGTCCATTTTGGCAGCCTAATCCAGCCCGCCAGTTGATTTTATCTGTCCCCCGGGGCAGTATATGTCCTGGGGTAAAATCCCCCCAAAAGTTCAGCAACTTCAAGCCTCGAAAAAGCTCAACAACTTTGGGGTTAAATCCTTTAAAAAGCTTAATAACTTCAATCCTTAAAAAAAAAAGCTCACAACTTTGGTCAGCCCTCATGCATGTTCACGTCATCAAATCTGGCCCTCTTTGAAAAAAGTTTGGACACCCCTGCAGGGCAAGTCTGGCCAAAGGGGAAGGGAGATAAGAAGACCACCTGATTTATAGTCTTGCAATAAACCGCCAGAACACAGGAGATTGACACAGGTCCAGCCCAGGTATCGGTTTGCAAAAATAAATAAATGTTCTTTTAACATGGGAGGGTCAAACATTAGTTCTACATTAGGCATCAGCAACTGTAAGACACAAATTTGACCAAGTTGTAGTTGGACCCCAGAACTAATAACCCACTGGCAAGAGTACTTAGAAGTCTGGAATGAGGTTCCAGCAATCCCCTGGGTAGGAAGGATGGAAGAAGCTGGGCCTACCACCAAATCATCCCTTCTTCAAAATTGTCATCTCAATAAATTAGCTGTTAATCAAGTTGTCCTAACCTAAAATAGGCACACCAAAATTCTGGGTCATTTATAAACTAAACACCTCAAATGCTGACAGAGCTGGACCTGAATCTGAACACATCCTTGCCTCAGAAAACTCAGTTAGTACCTCTCCCATTTTAGCAACCAGTTTAAAGGCTCTTTATTATGTTATGAGAACAGTGTTATGAGAGTAATCACATTTCTTTCAAAACTGCTTAGCACAGAAAAATGGTGCCTAGAGTTGATGTGTGTTTGCTAAAGAACAGGAAATGGCTTAAAAGGTGATAAAGCTCAGTTCACCAGTTATTGCAGGGGGTAAAGGGACCCCTGACCATTAGGAATAGTCGCGGACGACTCTGGGGTTGAGGCGCTCATCTCGCATTATTGGCTGAGGGAGCCAGCGAACAGCTTCCAGGTCATGTGGCCAGCATGACTAAGCCGCTTCTGTGCACCAGAGCAGTGCACAGAAATGCTGTTTACCTTCCCGCCGGAGCGGTACCTATTTATCTACTTGCACTTTGTGCTTTTGAACTGCTAGGTGGGAAGCAGGGACTGAGCAATGGGAGCTCACCCCATCGCGGGGATTTGAACCACCGACCTTCTGATCGGCAAGCCCTAGGCTCTGTGGTTTAACCCACAGCACCTCCCGTGTCCCTTTTATTGCAGGGGGTAGCTGTGGCTAAAAGGAGAGATAGTAAGCTACTGATTTTGAGATAGGCTTTAAAGGGCTATTTCACAGAAAGGGTCAGATGTGGCATGGATCAGTTTTTACATATGATTCAACTCTGCATATTTTTCTGGGATAAAATTAACCCAAGAGCAAGGCTGTGCAAAGTGCTAATTCACCCCAACTCATTGTTCAAGGGTGGGAAAGCAGCTTTGGAAGGAGAAACTAATTACAGTGGTACCTCGGGTTACATGCGCTTCAGGTTACAGACACTTCAGGTTACAGACTCCGCTAACCCAGAAATAGTACCTCAGGTTAAGAACTTTGCTTCAGGATGAGAACAGAAATCGTGCTCTGGCGGTGCAGCAGCAGCGGGAGGCCCCATTAGCTAAAGTGGTGCTTCAGGTTAAGAACAGTTTCAGGTTAAGAAAGGACCTCCGGAACGAATTAAGTACTTAATCCGAGGTACCACTGTACAGGGAAAGAATTAAGAAGCCACTCTTCCAGTACTGTTAAATGTATGGCCATGTTTAGAGATAAATATCACTGTATTTAGGAGGCACTACTGTTCCAGGTGCCTCCTAAAATCTTACCTCAGCAAGCCTATTCTGAGTCTAAACCAACTGAGCCTCATGGGCTTGCCGATGAGAAGGCTGGCAGTTTGAATCCATGCCACTGGATGAGCTCCCATTGCTCTGTCCCAGTTTCTGTCAACCTAGCAATTTGAAAGCATACCAGTGAAAGTAGATAAATAGGTACTGCTGTGGCGGGAAGGTAAACTGTGTTTCCATGTTCTCTGGTTTCCATTATGGTGTCCTGTTGTGCCATAAGCGATTTAGTCATGCTGGCCACATGACCTTGAAATCTGTCTGTGGAAAAATGGCAGCTCCCTTGACCTGAAAGCAAGATGAGCACTGCACCCCATAGTCATCTTTGACTGGACTTAACCATCCCGGGGTCCTTTACCTTTACCCTCTGGCATATAACTGAGTTATAAAGTGAAACAAACTGCATTAGGGGTTGTTGTTTTTTAAGTTTAACCTTACTTTGATTTTCTCAGCTTCTGACTGTGGCCTATTCCCATTTTCAAAATGGCGTTCAGCATCTCTATAAATCTGTCACAATCTCACTAAAGTACAGATTACAGGTTCCTGGTGTACACTTCAATGTCACTGGACTAAAATGAAATAATTCCTTAGAAAGGTCTTTCTGCACCCTCTAGTGGTTAGGAAAAAACACAGTTCAATTGATGAACCATCTTGGGTCTGTTCAGGTGCAGTATTTCAAGGGAACGGGATGGGCACTGAGCTTGGTTTTCATGTTCAAATACATGTATTAAGTGTTCCTGAACCACAGCTGCATTAGTTTGTTGCTGCTATATTTGGTTTGAGGCTTGTTGAAATACATTTTTTTCACTGGAGCCAAGCATCCACCCATTTGTTACAGGAATATCTTTCAACACATCATACCCACCCTCACTGAGCAACACAGCTATAGGAAGGCCACATTTGAGGTTACCTAGCCCTGGACAAATTTTGGGTTTAACACTTTTAAGTAGACAGACGTTGATGAAGTTATGCATGCATGGTAAAGAGAAAAAGTACCATTGAACTGAAGGGTAGCATCACTGGGTTGGGCTTACCTGCGCCTCTGGTGAATGAAGGCAGGAGTAGTTTTTACAAGGAATAGGTTGGCCCTTCTACAGTTTTGCATACTCACTGAGCATAAACAGTCCAGAACTGAAACTCAAAATAGTATTAACATATTTCTGACAACAATCCTTTAACTCAAAGCCAACCATGCAAACAGAGGTGGGAAGAGGTGTTGTGGGGTGGCCAACTCTCAAGAAACTGCAATCTACTTTCAGAATTAAAAACTGGCAGTGATCTACCCGCCTTTTTGGGGGGGTCAGCTCAAAGCTTTTGAGCTTTTTTTTAGGGAGGAGAAAAGCCCCGTTTTTAGGGGTTAAAAATGCTTTTTGGGAGGGAGGAGAAGTTCCGTGGGGGGGGGGTTAAAGGCAAGGGACGAAGGGGTAAAGTCACTCACAAAAAGATCGCTATGGATCAAAACAGCAGCACAGAGAAAGCTCCGTCTTCCCTTCCGGAGCTCATACAACAATGGAGGGCGGGGTGAGGGGGCGTGGCAGGAGTCAGTTTTATCAACGCTAAGGAAAGGGAGCCAGAGATCAACCGCGATCTACCCAAACCTCGCGGAGATCTACCAGTAGATCGTGATCGACCTGTTGGACAGCCTGTTAAGGGTGTGGCGCCAGTGATGCTAAACTGGACAAATTAACCTACCTTCAGGAAGGTGCAATGCTACAACTTCGTTTGACAGTGTAGCAGGGGTGCCGCTACCTAGAGGCCAAACTCATTTGGTCCTCCCCAATATTTTCTTTGGGGGGACGCCTCCCCTCATGATTGCAGCTGCAAGAGGAGGCTGAGCGCCAGAGAATTGGAGCTATTGGTCATTGAAGCTGCGCTGGCGCTGCATTCAGCTTTGCCCCTGGCTCTTCCTGATATCGCAACACAACGTTGCGCGTTGTAACACACACGTGACATTACACCCACACCCCCAATCCTTGGTGCAAGTTGGTGTTTCTGCAGTGTAGCATCACTGGGTTTGGACGTACAAAAGTTTACCCAACTAGTGTGGGTCCCAGCTGCAAGTTTTTATTGTCGGAAAGCTTTCTATAAGGGATTCATCTTATAGTGCCTATTGAATGTGCTGGGGGATGGCCCGGTCACTACTCTGGATATTTCTAAGGAGGCATTTGTAGAAAAAGCAGCTTAAATTGTGGCTGCTCTCATGGAATGGGCAGTCAGATGTTTGGGAAGAGGCAGTTTCTATGCCTCATAGGACACACCCTTAAGCTTCTGGAAAGAGTAGTTGGTGTTACCCTCTGCCTCATGGAGGAGGGATAAAATGAGACAAAGAGAAGTTTGTTGTACGTCCTTTATACAGGCAATATATACTGTTACGAAAGTTGGGCACCACCCCCACACTCTGCCAATCGGTAGCAAGTTTGCAGGGAGATCCAGGTGCTCAACCAGAGTTTGTTCTCCTTTTGAGAATTGAAGATGTGGTGGAGACTGTCATAGCTTTAAGAAATATGATTTATTCATATATTTACACCTGCAGTCTGCTGGAGGGAGTCGAAATCTTACCGCATAGTAATTTCAAGAGGGGCATTACCCCACAGCAGTGCAGCACTAAAGCTCTCCCAGCGAGAATGCTGAAGGATGGATCTCCCCTTCTCTTCCCAGCATACTAAAGATATCCTTTTCCTGTGACCTCTCTCTTATACACCATCACCTTGGCAATCTCTCTTCACTCAGGCCCAAGATTCCTCTTGGATGCTCCATCCACACCTTTTATCATGCTAACATGACCAGCTCGTCTGACCCAGTTCTGCAGGCATGTAATTTCATTCATATCCAAAATAATCAAAATCCCACCATTTTCTATTTTCTAGGATTAGGGAGTTCCCCCCAAACTCAAAAGCTTCAGAGACCAGCGACCATTGTGTGACGTCTTTGGGCAGAAGGTGGACAAGATTACTTCTTGTTGAAGATAGAACTTTGACAGCACATTGGCAAGGAAATTGGGATCCAATCGGTGAATCACTATGTCGCTATGGAAGATACAGAGATGCTTTACCACTAAAGGGCACTGATTTCGGAGACTCTGTGGGCTGCACCATTCTTCTCTTTCGGTGAAGAAAACTATTCTGTTGTCTTTAGATCCAGTAAGCATCGATCCATGGAAAGATACTAGAGTGTCTGCTTCCCACCGCTACTTGTAGGCTTGCCCTATGTCCGGTTTTTCCCCGGACACACCCAGCAAATTGTTCCACATTTTTTTCGGGGGGCGGGGCGGGTTTTTATACTTTCCCAAAATGTCCAGGTTTTTTGCTGGGTCAAGCCTTGTAGGTGGCGGCGGCGGGGCGCTAGAACCCAGCGGCAAGGCGCCGCAGTCTCTGTGCTGCTCTGCTATTCTCATTGCTCTTTCCCTTCGACCCTGAAAGCGGAATAAGGAGGGCGAATATCGTCACCGCGACTTCTGATTGGCTGCTCGACTGTGGGGAGCACTTGGGTCTCTTTTCTCGCGCCAGTTTCAACCGCTTGGGCGGGAGAACGTGAAGATGCGGACCGGGTTTGGAGGTGCTGCAGCCGGTAGTTCGCTCCCTCCCAGCTTTGCTCCGCCATGGATTTGAGTGACAGCCCGCGCGACGGGGCTGGTGGTGGTTGCCATGGAGGTTAGAGAGGCGCTGTCGTTAGGTCTGGTCTGGTCGGGTGGGGATGGGGTGGGAGTAAGGGGGCTGCTGGCAAAAGGGGGAAGGCACTGTGTGGCCAGGTAAGTAGGGAGTCTCGGAGAGCAGACGCTCCAGCATGTAGGGGAGAAGACAGCTGCAGCAGCGTGTGGTTATTTGCAAAACCCGTTGGGGTGCGCGCGCGCACGCGCTAGTGCTGGGAAGATTGTGAATCCTCGTGTGGGAAAGGAGGCAAAGATCAGGAGGGAGGAGGACCGAGAGTTAGGCAGCCACCTCTCGGCACCCCAGGACAAAATCAATAGCAGCCTCTCTCTCTCTCTCTCTCTCTCTCTCTCTCTCTCTCTGGCTCCCCCTGCTCCTTTCCCCAGCGCGCCTCCTCAGCATCCCTCCTCTCATGCTTTCTTTTTCCAGCCAACGATCCCTCCCCACCCCGCACAACCACCCTTCTCTCCCCTTTTGGGGGCGCCCTCCATAAAATAAGGCTGTCTTTGGCTCAGGGAGACCCTCCTTTCCTCTAACTGGGAGTTACTGATTTACCCACATCTCTGCTGCGCTTCCTGACGTTTTTCCCCTGGCGATTTCTGTTCGCTCCCCCCTCTCCTTTTCTCTGCTGTTTCATTCCCCCTGCCCCCTCTCGCCATTGCGTAGCTTTTTCAGTCCTTTGCCTTCTGCCTCCTGTCTGGTAGGAGCCCCCAGCACTCCTCTCTCTTCCTTCCCTTCCCTCTCTCCTTCTGGAGGCATCCCTCTTCCATTCTCTGCTTTCCCTCCTCCCACCGAGGTCTTCCCCCATCCCCCTCCACCACCGGCTGCGTCCCTTTCCCCCCTCCCTCCAAATACAGTGTTCCACCCTCTACCCTACACTGCCCAGCCTCTGCCTGTGAAAGCCTCATCCAGGGTCTGTCAATCTCTTTAAACCTCTCCCTGCGCATCCCATCTTCTGTTTTAGGGCCATAGCTCAGTGACACAGTATCTGCTCTGAATGCAGGCCCCCATCTCCAGGTGGGGTGGGAAAAGGGCTCCTGTCTGAAACCCTGGACAGCTGCAGCCAGTCAGTGTAGACAATACTGACCTAGAAGGTGGCAAATGTGTCCTCTTTTTTTGCCTTTTAGAATATGGCAACCCTATTATAGGGACCAATTCTGACTTTGTCAAATTAATAGACTATCCAGAAATTTGACCAAAAGTATTTATTGTTTGCATCAGTGTTGGAATATTAGTATGAGGTTTCATAAGTAAGAGTAATATCTTTTGAAAATAAAACTAATTTATATTCAGCTGAGTAATGGACTGCTTTATGAATCTCATCATGTTTAATAATACAGGCTAGGGTTTTTAAACAGAAATTCAGAAACAAAGGTGATAATGGGCATCCTGTACGTTGACTATCTTTAGGAATCCTCCTTAGCCAATGCCACCACCGTAAGGGCTGAAAATTAAAGCCTCTGGGGTGGCAGTTCTCATTATACTGCTACTGCCACTATGGAGGACAATCCAATGCTGCCTAGAGTGTGAGGGGGAAGCATCCATTACTTTGCCTAAACAAGAAAAAAAATAGATGATGAGCAACAAGCCCTGGAGGCCCAGGCCAGGCAAGTTGCTTGTCCCCCTCTCAGAAGCCAGTCTGTGGAGAAGAGTGTAAGGATTTATTTTGTTTGTATTTATACAAAGAAAGAACATAATATTTGGGAATGTAAAGTTCCAAGTGTAACACTAATATGTGCTGATGAGAGCTGAAGCTCAACAGCATATGGAGGGCCACAGGTTCTCCTCCCCTAGCATAGTAGGTGAAGGTACACACAGGATCATTACACAAAAATGGCAATGTTGGAGAGATTTGTAAAGGGTTTGCCCTAGCTGGGGTTTCCCAAAGGAACACCACATACACAGGCTTTAAGGGGGGCAGGGTGATTAAGACTTTATTGATACAAATGTACGTAGGGGTTAGTCTCCTGAAAAATCAAAGACTGTGATTTAGTGCACTTAAACCTCATACTGCACACTGCTAGGCTACACTAGAAAGAACCCAAAACAGATCAGGTCTTTTTTCACATTTTAACAAGTTCTGGCAAGTCTCCACCTGTGTTGGAACAAAAACGGCACAATATTACGGAATGGAAAAGTTCCAAGTATAGCACTAATACGTGCTGATACGTGAGTAATTAAGCACCTGTAATTAGTATTATCTGTAAAATTCTAATGCTGACCTACCTCATAGAGTTATGAAGTTTGTTTTACAAGGGAAATATGGACAAAAGGAGGCAGTTTTGGACAGTAGTGACATCATTTGGGCAAGGAAAACCCAAATTTGGTCTGGATTCATAATGATTTTAGCCAGTCACAAGGAGAAGATAAAACCCCATTGATAGTCTTCCAATTTTTTTTTTAAAAAAAACAATTCAAAGACAGAATGTGTGCTTCAGAAGCATTTTAATTTATAAACAGCAATTCCCATTGACTTTATTTATACCATAAAAAAGGCAATTTACAAGCAAGAAACAAGAAATCCATCAGAACAAAACAAAGCAGCACTGAAATATTCATGTCACAAAATCTAGAAACAAAACAAAAAACCGAGTACAAGATTAAAATAATCATTTGAATAAATATTCTAAAATATTTCATGCTATAAAATAATCCTTAATGGCAAGTTAGTTGCTTTTAACAGCATCCGCTTTAGCTAGCTTCATTTACTTCATATGGTGATGAAGTGTGGAGTTTGTGAGGTTACCGGTTTAATATTGCAAGGTATTGACATTGAGGTTAGTCATTCAAAGTGTTCAAATATTTATGAGGAAAAACAAAATCAATCTATAAATGGTAGATGTTTACTTAATAGTACAATTTTCTGATAAAACAAGTGTAGTTAGATGATGCAAATCAGCCATGAGTTTCTCCTCTAAATTGAAAGATGTGTAAACAGGCCTTCAGCAAAGTCCAAAGACTAATCTCCCAGTATGCCCAGTGGTTTTCACTCTTTTGACTCTTCAGGGATTATTTCCTGCATTGGACTGATCTGTTAGGGGACTGCTGGATTCTGAGGCATGTTCTGGAACAATGGAAGGCAGATCAGAACCTACTGGGTGGCTTGCAGTAGACCAGCAAGGGTTTCTTATTCCTAGCTCTTTGACAGCACCAAAGAGCTCTCACAGCTACTGAAACAAATCTGGTGAGGGGAAGGAAGCAGGAGTGGATTTTGATTTGCAAGCACTGGAGCTTAGTTCTGGTACCAAAATTAAATTTCTTAGCTTATGACATCAGGTGGATAATTGGCCTTGTGGGCTGAATTAGACCCACTGGCTAGCAGTTCCTCACCACTGGCTTAGTATTTGTTCAGAGGCACCCTACACCTTTATGTTAAATATCTGTCCACCCCACTGAGCCACTGTTTTGTACCTGCTTCTGTTGTGTGTACCTGAGGCTTCTAGGGTAAAGGTGGCGAAGGGGGGGACCATGCTTGGTGGCTGCAAAGCTCTTCTGGGATGTATTCTCATGTTCAATCTAAGTGCTCTCCAAGCTGCATGTTGGGCCTTATGTCCTGCATGAACTGAAACTTCAGCGTAGCGTGCAAGCAGTACTCCCCTGCTGGCTGCAGTATTAGGAATGGCAAGCATTTTCCCACGGAAGAGCCCCAAACTTCTAGGGAATGCAAGGGTTCTCCAGAGCACAGGGTTGTATTCAATGTTAGTCATTTGGGTTAACTGGGGCCCATTCATTCCAATGGATCTACTCTGAGTAAACCTTTGAAAATTTTGAAAACCACTGCAGCATGCTGACAGTAGGACAGCTGTGTCCTGTGTCTTAAAAGCAGATATTTATAAAGGTTATAACCACAGCCATGTTACTGACACTTTGCTCCATATCTCCAAGTAGGGACACAGAACAACTCTCTCAGACCCAATTTCCATTTAGCATTTATTATGTAAGCTTGCATAACTGATTTAATGCACCATTTTAAGGATGTCTGAGAGCGCAACAGGATGTATAGTTTTAAGTCCTTTAAGGGTATTTAACTGAAAAAAGAGATGCATGACTGCCAAACTCTGAACATTCTGAATGACTTCACTGAACTTTGGGTTCAGTTGCTGAGTATTACTGTTGCTTACAATTCATGGAACTAAATAGACTCATTCATATATATATATATACTATATATTATATATATAAAGGATTTACACAATTCCCAAATACTTTAAAATATATAAAAATTTAATAAATAACCCTGACCAGTCTAAAAGCACCATTCAAGGGTAAAATTCCCTTAGAAAATAGATTAGGTGTTGCATATTTGAGTCCCTTTTCAGTGGCTTCAACATGAAACCCTTTCAGATGACAAAAATAAAACAGAAGTCACAGTAAACTAAAAACATACATTTCAAATAAGATAGATTTCAGTCAAGATAAAGCTCTGTCACACCCTCTTCTCCCAGCCCTTGTTTAAAAATTCGTGCTAATCTTATGTTAACCCATAACAGTTACATCAAAACAACTTAATTCTGACCAGAAATAAATGAAAGACTTTCAGAATATATTTAGTTATTCTGGGAACCTTAAAAGAGACTTGTAAATAATCCAATTTAGGCTAGGAGTGCTCAATCCCAGAGGTGGTTTATGTGCACTTTAATCTCAACCCTGCATGTAGGTAATTGGCTCTTTCCTACATGCATGGTGTCTGTGCCATTGTGGGGTGATGCATATGTAAAAAGAACATTTATCCATGGTTAAAAGAAATTGTGTGTATGTGTGGACTGCTGGATTTTGCTCTTGAGAGGAGTGCACATTATCCCCTCCCACTTAACTATGATTAAGAGCCTTGACTAGCTTTAACCATGCTGAACTAGCCAGGTTAAGAACCAGATGGAAACCTGGTTATAGTCTTATTCATAATTAACATCAATTCAAACATTGCTCTTGGCCAGGATCAAGGTGGTGTGGTGTGGTGAGATTTTGCTCCTGACCTCTGAACTGTGGCTAAAAAGAGGTCAGGTCTGCAACAACTCTAAATAAGCAAGACATGGACAAATCTGGTAACTTATTATGCTGCAAAGCATAAAGGGCTGGCTAGAGGCTACTGAAATTCCACATGTCTCCCCTTAAGATGAGCATCCCTGATTTCAACTTAAACAGTAAATTCTGCCAACAGTGAAAGACAGTATCCTTTCTGCCATTAAAAGCATTCACACTTGAATACAGAACCAACTGTGAGGCGCTGCGTTGCTTAAAAAAAAAAAATCTCACGTATTTACAAAGCTATTTTCTGAGTCTTATTTACAACTTCAATAGAAATTATACGGAAGATAAACCAGTTAAGAAAAAAATAACAGCTGCTTAAAACCACAAATATTAGCAAAAAGTATAAAATTTATTTCTGTTTTTCACAGTTTGTAAATAGGTTAAAACATCTAGAGGAGAAAAAAATGACACTGTCACTGTTTTTATTATTCTTCACATTGTCTATGTAGCTAAAAAGGTAGTTTGAGAGACTCAATTATGAACCAGCCTGCATGATTTCACATATTTTCAAGCCAATATTTAATCTTACTGGTTTTCTTGGCTTTTGTGTTCATTTTAAATGAAATACACTAACAGCTGCACACTAATCAAAACTGTACAGCAATCAGTACCGCACAGTATTTTCAGAATTCACCTAAAATAATTCACTGCATGCCTTTCATCCTGGTGGACATAAGATATGAATTTCAAAGGATAAAAAGATGGCACCCCATTACCATGGAACCATAATGTGACAAGGCACGATTTAGATGCTGCTGCCTGACTTGAAGCTTTGTCTGCTAGTCTTTTGTGTGTTGCAGCACATCTAGGGCAAAATCCAAGGAAGACAAAAGCTGCTTCAACACAAAACTTTCTGCCCTACACACAGGCAACCCCCAGCCATTTTACAGACACTGTGCATTAATGTAGACAACTGAGACAGGGAACTGGGAGGCTACAGGAAGCCAGCAACTCCTCCAATCAAACAGCATTTTGCCAGCTGCTACAATCTCCGGAGGTACTGCCGAGTGTGGGTAGAATGCTAAAACAGTATTCCTATGTCAAATTCCTTCAGAAATGTGTACACACAGTGTGTAATGTTGTGCTGTATCTTCACCCATTGATGATGTGGAGGGGAATGCATAATGTGATGATGCATCCACTTAGGATAGATGCTGCAAGTGGGGTGGGGTGAAAATGGGACATGGGACTACCACTAAAATAGAAAACTGCACATGTCTGCAGTTCTGCACTTCCTATAATTGCCTTGTATGAATATTGCATTGTTTACACAAATGCACCTACAGAGTGTATGAGAACACCATTTACAGTGGTACCTCGGGCTACAGACGCTTCAGGTTACAGACTCTGCTAACCCAGAAATAGTACCTCGGGTTAAGAACTTTGCTTCAGGATGAGAACAGAAATTGTGTGGCGGTGGCGCGGTGGCAGCAGAAGGCCCCATTAGCTAAAGTGGTGTGTCAGGTTAAGAACAGTTTCAGGTTAAGAATGGACCTCCGGAATGAATTAAGTTCTTAACCCGAGGTACCACTGTATTTGTGTGCTAGATTTATATCCCACCTTTTCACCAAATGGGTGTTCAAGGTGGCTTGTGTCTTCTGTGAACTGGCCTGTAGGCACATTTCAAATTCAGGGAAACAAATGGAAGATACGCAAGTTAACTACTCCAGATTAGATCTCTAGAGCTGCCTACATGTCCAGTGAAGCTCTTGATCTTTACAGTACTATATTATGGCTTGATAATTTTGAACCCCGATAGGCAGCAGAAAGAGGAAAAACATACCGGCCTTGTTCCTATGCTACACTGAACAGTGGCTTAGAGCTTTGTGCAAAATGGGCAGTGCAGTCCCTACTTTCTATGGTTTGAAGTTGCCTTCTTTAGAAACTGACCAGAGCTTATTTTAAATCACCACCAGTGATTCTGTGAAAGTGAAGCTAAATGCTGCATAAGTCTTTTCAGCTGCATGGAAATCAGAGGGAGAAGTATAGGTGCCCAAGGCTTTGTTTGGACTTGCTGCGGCTCATGCGCACAGCACTAAACCATTATTTAGCATTATGTGAATTTGGCCATCAACATGAATGAGTATATGGAACTCAAAAATCTCTTGAAAGTCAGGAGATTGATAACTCCTAGGTTTTTAACAGTTCCACCACAACATTTGAACCTGAAAGCTGTACAATCAAAAATATCCAAAATTATGTTAAGTCACTCTTTGGTAAACTCAAACCAGTTCAACCATGTTTACAGATTCAAAAACTATATTTAAAACAACTTTTAAGATTGACACAGAGACAAAAGTGAGGGAAATACAAAGTTAACTGCCTTTCCCCTCTTTTCTTGACTAATACTACTATGGCGTAAACCCAAGTGGCTTAAAAGGCACCACAGCATCACTGTAAAGGGTTACATTTTTAACTCTGCATGTCCAGACTTTTCTTTGATGGTCTCAAAAGCAAGCATATCAAAAGGTAGAATAAAACTGATTTGTATCTTAATGTGTTATAAGAATGAATGGACAGACATGTACCCTCCCTGAAGCAGGCTGGAAATCCAGAGGCCTGTGAAAAGCATTTCTCTGCATGCTTGGGATGGGTCTGTCACCAATTCCATTCTACCTGCCCAGCTGTATCCCTCCCATTTCATTTTACACCGCTCTAGCCTCCTGATCCTCAGAAGTGGATGGGGGTGGGGTGGGGGCTGTAGTGGGAAGTCAGAAAGCAGGAAAGGCCTGTGTGCACATATGGAATGTGCACTGAAATTGGCTTTTCTGGGGCTCCAGCCCTTGTTTATACTAATAGTAGAAAGGGAAAAGGAGGGAAGTTAGTGTTTCCCTGGGAAAGAATCTCTTAGGCAGCTATAGTAGGAAAAGGATGATCATTTTGTCTAACTAAAACTGCGTCTAGAGAACAAACCTGATTTACTGTTAACATTAATCCTTATTACTGGCTTTGATAAACAGTAAAGAAAAGTCCATTCTAAAAATACTACAGAAGTCTATTCTTTTAAAATCTCAAACAAAGCTGTAAGCCCTCAAAACCACTGCAAGCATCCAAGCTTTATTATTCTTAAGTGATTTGGAAAATGAAAGCTGATATGGGGTGCTGGTTACAAATTGTATAAATCACTTGCTCTCCAGCTAAAGTATTTTTTATGGAACACTTTGTACAGATCTTCAAAAGCTCCAAACACTGTATCTATCAGCCACCCATAGTATAACCACAACTATTTTCTCAGTGTTTTAAATCACAGAATATAAGTGAAAAATAGAAGTAGCTCCTGAAGAATGAGAATTTTGAAGGATTATGACCTCCTATTAAGAAAACCCATACACTTTTATATGATTAAAATTCACAGTTGTGAGAAATTTAGGGAATCATACAAGACTTAAGAACAGAGGCTCAGATTCAGAAGTCAACACATTAAATTACAAACACACAAAATCTTGAAGGCAGCAAGAAATCCACACATTCTGAATATCCTATCTGGGAGAGGTGTCAACACATTTTTGTGCAGCGCTCCCTATTTCACTCAGTGGGGAAAGAAGCAAACATCCAATTTGTTTTAAGAGGGAACAGAATGCTCCTACAAGTGGGTGAAGATTTAAAACTCTAATAAAGAGAAAACGGGTTCCTATAATTCCATATACAGTACCTGCAGAAGGATCCTTTTTGATGGCTACCAGCCAAGTAAGCATCTCACTGTGCCTCACTGCCCAGGCTTGTTCCAGCATAATTTTAATGCCTCTGTACTGCTCTGCCAGGAAACCTTAAAGCTATAGCAGCATTAGCTTAGGGAATATAAGGCAGAAACTGAAGCAGAACCAGGAGAGGAGACAGGTAGGTGGAGGGCGGGGGGGGGAGGGGTCTCGTCATGCAGCTTCTGTCACTAACAGCTTTCTATCCTGATGAATATATCTACCAAGAAGTTTCTCATTCTGCCAAGCATAAATATATCCAAGTATATACGTACTAAAAATATTATTCACAAACATCTGTATTCTATTTACTTGATAAGAGTTTTCATACAGCAATTATTTGCCAGCTCACACTTTTGTGAGGTGTTTTCAGGCAGATAAATAACTGGAAAAATCTGTGATTCCACTATAGTAAGGTTTCACATTTTTTTATATCTATTATGGATGTAATAGAAAAAAGTTAGCACCACTTTAGAAAGATACTGAACGTCTGAAGGAGAAAAAAATAATAATTTCTAAAAGGATGTGTAAATGTGTTTGTCATTGGCTCTTTATGAAAAATAAAATACTGAGCAGCTGTTGAAATTATGGAGAAGCCAAAAGAACTTCTCTAACACAATAAGATATATTGCTCATAAATCCCGCATGGCATTGTTACAAAAAGTAAAAATACAAGTGCTTTAATTTCACTTGAAAATGGTAAATCGGAAGTTATGGCGCACCTGAAAACAGCTCTGTGGAAGTGATTCACTAGAACACTGTACAGAAATATTGCAGAAATGACTGCAACATCCTGCTTAGCCTTCTTTAAACCAACTATATATAATCAGAGTGATTAAAGTAAGACTGATTTACCTGGTATGCTTTCTACAGTACGAAATGAAGGTAGATTCTGAGGATAGCAAAAACATTTAAAACCACAATGCTACTTTTGGGTTGGCTAGTATAACAACACATTTCTATATAAAAAAGGGGCAGCACCACAGGTTGTCTAGTTTATATTCTAGACAAAAAACCCAAACAATCCCCACTGTAAAGTTAATACAATTATGGCATTTGGTTTATGCATGCTATTGAGCAAAGTTATTTCAAAGCATTGCTCACTTTTGGACACAATATATGAACATGGGGGGGAAAAAGCAAAGCTTCATGAAAAAGCAGGAAAAAACCCTAAAGAGAAGATTAAAAGTTGAAAGCCTTTTATAGAGAGGTTTTTTTCCTTTCCATTTAAGATACTTCTACATTCACCCCAACCAAAAGAGAAAAAGTGAACATCGTATATATGCTTATATATAATAATATATATTATATAAAATTCAAAGCTATCAAAATAGTTATTCAAACAACAACAAATAAACACCCACCCAAACCCACAATTTAGTATGACACATAGATGGGACTCTGGGAGGTATACCTTATGCTCCTACATAACATGTTTGTTAAGGCTGCCATCCTAGCACACTACTGGAAGCAAGTCCTACTGAATTCAGTAGGGCTTGCATCCAAGTATACCTACATAGGATTAGGCTGCACAAAGCACAAAAGGAGAGGCTATACTATTCGGCCGAATCTGCTTGTTTTTATTATCTTTCACTGTTGAAGCCCCAGCCTCCCTCCTTCTTCATGTATTGTTTGCAAAATATTATGCTCTTTATAAACATTTTTAGGAGTAAAGCTAACCCTACTTCCTTCCAAAAAAAAAAAAGAAAAGAAAAGAAAAGAAAAAAGTCAGTAGCCTTCTGTCCAGGAACAGGGACCAGAAGACTTGCAAAATCAGGAAAATGACAATGCTGTTATACCTGTTACAAAACTTATCAAAGAAACGAGAAGGAAATGCGTTGATCAATGTGCTTTGTTTGAGTTGCACTGAGGGACGCAGTAAATTTTAATCAGATGTCTGTATATCCATGCTATAATCCAGCGTTTCAGAGGCTGAAGCATCATCATCTCTCTGTTCGATATAGGCTTCTGTTCTTTCTGGAGACTCAACTCTGCTTCTTACTTCTGCTACACCAGGATGATTCTTTCGCAGGTGCTGGTTTAAAGTTCCCTGGAAAGGGAAACATTTTCCACAGACTTCACAGCGGAAAGGTTTGTCATCTGTGTGGCCACGGATATGGTATTCGAGTTGGTCCTTGCGCGTGTACTTCTTCCCACAATATTTGCACACAAAGGGGGTAATTCCCATGTGCAGCCTCATGTGCCTATCAAGACTCCCTTTCTGGTTGAAAGACTTCCCACAGTATATACAGATTAATCTTTCACTGTATGCATACCAGTGACCTCTTGAATTCCTTTCCCGTGGACTGTTTTCATAACCTGGGTGATTCGCTGCAGATTCTCCATCAGCTCCTTGTGCTGAAACATCACTATGCAAGTAGCTAGTAGAGATCCGTTTTTGACGGCCGCGGCCTCTAAGAGAACCTAGCATGGATCTTGAAGAGCTTGAGTTTCTTAGGCTTCCAAAGGTGTCAGGTGCATTAGCAGATTGGGATGAGCCATGGGAATATAGAGAGTAGGCATTGTGCAATACAGAACTGTAGGAGCCAATGTTAACAGCCACTACTTGCTCGCCGTCCACCATTTCAGTGTGGTATCCATCATCACCAAGAGAAGAGCTATCTGAGCAACTTGGCCGGTCAGATTTTTCCATTTTAACTTTCACCTCAGCAGCCTGGCTCTCTCTGACTACCAAGTCCCCTTGGTCATTATCACCTTCAATCTGAATCTCATATTCTGAAATGCTCCCGCTACTACCACGGTCTGAGTGCCCTTCTTCTTGTAGACGGTTACGGAAAGATTTGTTGGAAGTTGTTTCCATTCTTAAATCACTGCCTGAAGTAGACTGCCGCACCTGAGAACAATAGGGAGGAGAGATTTCCACTGGATTGGCAAAATAACTGTCATCTTTAACACCGTTGTGGTTTTCTGGAGCATCTTCAGCACCAACAGTGACAGAGTCAACTTCACCGACACTGATCTTTGAATGGATACTTTCAAGTATCTGTGTGCACTTATCAATGACACACTGCATCTGCAGAAAACTAGCTGCAGTTAGAAAGCTAACAACATCCTTCAGTTGCAAAGACATCCTTCCAGTGTAACAAAAAGAAAGCAACTGTTCAAAGACACTGGGATTTTTAATAACTGATATTGAGAGGCCGCTCATGGTACTTAATGCAGAATGGTCACGGAAATATGGAGAACTGGCAGCTAGGACAGCTTTGTGAGCTCTAAACGGCTGACCCTGAATATGCACAATGATATCACAAAGTTTTCCCTGCAGGCGGAGCTCATTCAATTGGCTCAGTACGGTGCTGCTGTACTCCGGAACGTCAAACTGGATTAAACTGCTGCTGTCCATGTCTTCTGGTGTATGGTGTAACCTGCAAAAGCCACAAAAAGAAGTACTTATAAATCAGTACTTAAAAATGCCTGGTGCTTTGAAGATTGAAAGCAGTCCATTGACATGCACAGTAACTTACACTGCATACAATCTATACATTGTTGAGACTGAAAATACAAGCAGTAGCAAACAATAGTTTTTACATGCAGCAATAAGACTTTCCTTTTTACATACATCTGAAATGTTAAATTCAAAGTAACGTGGGATGTGACTTGTGTAGTGTTACATGTAGTAGTACTAAACTGACAAGTTTGCGAGTAGGTAGTTTGCTAGTGAACGTTTTCTCTACATAATTTTGCAATTAGCAGTTTCAGTGACCCAAAGCTACTAACACTTGTTCGTATCAGAAATCTTAAGGACTCTCACCTCCTAGTTGATTGGGAATCAAGCCTTGAAAGAGTACACTGAGTGCAGAGCTGGACAGGCAAGGAAAGGAAAGGAAACACAATCTGAACAAATGCTTTAAGCAGCACTGTTGATCCCAAGTACTGCTGAAGCAAACGTGTATGTCATGCAACATTACAGATGCCAAGGGTTACAGATGATCTTGCAATACACTGAGGTTCCTTCCTTTTGTGGTTTAGAGATAGCCTATCTCAAGTGTTTTCCTTTCAAAACCTGCTAGGTGAAAGAAAAACAATAACTTTGCCAAACTAAAGTTATTTGCTTTATTGCAAGCTATTAATGCACATTAAAGGTAAAGGTAAAGAGAGCCCTGACCATTAGGTCCAGTCGTGACCGACTCTGGAGTTGTGGCGCTCATCTCGCTTTATTGGCCGAGGGAGCCGGCGTACAGCTTCCGGGTCATGTGGCCAGCATGACTAAGCCGCTTCTGGCGAACCAGAGTAGCGCACGGAAACGCCGTTTACCTTCCCGCTGGAGCAGTACATATTTATCTACCTGCACTTTGACGTGCTTTCGAACTGCTAGGTGGGCAGGTGCAGGGGCCAAGCAACGGGAGCTCACCCATTCATGGGGATTCGAACCGCCGACCTTCTGATCGGCAAGTCTTAGGCTCTGTGGTTTAACGCACAGTGCCACCCGTGTCCCTCGTTAATGCACGTTAGCAGCCATAAAAACATTCTTTTCCTTATGGTTATGGTAAAGATTTTCTAGTTAATTTATTGAACTGTTAAATGGTCATTTGCCTAATGCTTTGTAGGAACATGTGTGGAGCCATGTAAAACTGTTCAGGTCTCATGTGGGAGGGGTAGGGAGAGGAAACCTTTATTTCCTACCACCCTGAAACTTTTTCTACACACTGTGCTGGCTGCCAGCCTTGATCCCAAGCACCTTATTGCTGTATAACAAATGGAAAAGAAGTGGTGTTCTGGAAACCACCTCAAAGAACAAATAGATGTTTTTTAACCTCACAGCACACATCCCTAACCATAAATGATCTTCTAGTACACTATACATTGTTAGCAATTCAAGCAGGCCAGTCATACCCCCTTAGCCAGGGGTCAGCAAACTTTTTCAAACTGTCCCTCAGACCTTGTGGGGGGCCGGACTATATTTTGTTGGGGGTGGGGGAATGAACGAATCCCTATGCCCCACAAATAACCCAGAGATGCATTTTAAATAAAAGCACACATTCTACTCATGTAAAAACACCAGGCAGGCCCCACAAATAACCCAGAGATGCATTTTAAATAAAAGCACACATTCTACTCATGTAAAAACACCAGGCAGGCCCCACAAATAACTCAGAGATGCATCTTAAATAAAATTACACGTTCTACTCATGTAAAAACACACTGATTCCCGGACTGTCCACGGGCCGGATTTAGAAGGTGATTGGCTGGATCTGGCCCTTGGATCTTAGTTTGTCTATGCATGCTCTTAGCTCTTGTGTTCTCTCCTTCCCAATATTCCACAGGTCTGTAAGTCATTGAACATAAGCCCTTGCACCCCCTTCTCTTTTTAAATACACCTCTCTTTTTATTTATGACTCAATAAGAACATAAGAAGAGCCTGCTGCATCAGACCAATGGCCCATGTAGTCCAGCTTCCTGTTCTCATGGGACTAGACGCCTGTGGGAAACCTGCAAGCAGGACGCAAACACAAGAGTGTTCTCCCTTCCTGTGGTTTCCAGCATCTGATATTCAGAAGCATTTCTGCCTCCAATTGTGGAGGCAGAGTAGCCATTGATAACCCTTTCCTCCATGAACGTGTCCAATTCTCTTTTAAAGCTATCCATGCTGGTGGTCATCACTGCCTCCTATGGGAGCAAGTTCCAGTTTACCTAGGAGCTACATGAATTGCTTTCTTTTATCTGTCTTGAATCTTCTAACATTCAGCTTCACTGCTTGTCCACAAGTTCTAGTGTTATGAGGGAGAAAAAACTTTTCTATCCACTTTTTCTGTACCATTAATAGTTTTATAAACTTCTATCATTTCACCTCTTACTCATATTTTTTTCTAAACTAAAAAGTCCCCAAAGCTACAGCCTTTCCTCCTAGGTGAAAATACCGTATTTTTCGCACCATAGGACGCACCAGACAATAGGACGCACCTTGTTTTAGAGGGGGGAGAACAAGGGGAAAAAAATCTCCCCCTCTCTGCCCAGCGCCCCTTCAGCGAAGCGGCAGGAGGTGCTGCGCAGAGAGGGGGAGAATTTTCCCTCTTGTTTTCCCGCTCTAAAACAAGGTGCCGTTTAAGGTGGGTTCAGGCGGCTACCTTGGAAGCCTGGAGAGCGAGAGGGGTCGGTGCGCAACGAACCCTCTCCAGGCTTCCGGTTTCTTTCGACCTGCTCTTTGGGGCTGGTGGGGGAAAGCCCACCACCAGCCCCAAAGAGCAGGTCAGGGAGCAGCGGAAAGGCGCAGCGGAGAGGTTGCTGCCATAGCCGCGCGTCACCTCTCCAGCCGGGAGAGGGTCGCGGGGTGCTTCTTTAGCCCCCCGCGCTCTCCCTGCCTGAGGTGACACACGACTATAGAGGCTCCTGCCATTGCCGCGCGTCACCTCTCCAGCCGGGAGAGGTGACTCGCGGCTATAGAGGCTCCTGCCATAGTCGCGCGTCACCTCTGCAGCCGGGAGATGGTCGCGGGGTGCTTCTTTAGCCCCCCCCGCGCTCTCCTGGCTGGAGAGGTGACGCACAGCTATAGAGGCTCCTGCCATAGCCGCGGAGATGGTCGCGGGGTGCTTCTTTAGCCCCCCCCCCGCGCTCTCCTGGCTGGAGAGGTGACGCGCGGCTATAGAGGCTCCTGCCATAGCCGCGCGTCACCTCTCCAGCCGGGAGAGGGTCGCGGGTCTATGGCGTCTTCGCTGCATAGGATGCACACACATTTCCCCTTCATTTTTGAAGGGGAAACAGTGCGTCCTATAAAGCGAAAAATACGGTATTTCAGGCTCCATTTTGCTTCCAAACCAATAGGCATGGGATCATCAGAGTTTGGTACTGGAGTGAGTGATGACAACACCTTTACCAAAAGCAGAGGGCACTGACTTGCAACTTACACAACCAGGCATAGCCCACCAGGTCCATATTATTGTTTGGCAGATGCTGGATAGTCTCTATATTATGGCTATCTCAAGCATGCAAAAACACGTGTTTTATGGAGATTATGATGGGATGTTATATTTAGCTGGTGGACTGCATTTGGCTTTGCTGGTCATTAGTTGTTGGTATATTACAGCCAGCACAGAATATTATCTGCAAGCACCTGATATAATTCCATTTTTGGGTTAGGCTGGTACCTCGATAGGAGCTTATATAGGAAGGCCACATATGCTACTGTGATCACCTTGCATGAGAGGTAGTAGAGAAATATAACAATGAGATAAATAAACTGTCTTTTAAAATAAAGGAGATATAAAAGGAATTATCTAATATAAGTTGCTGTATTAACAGTCAAGTTTCAATACAAAAAAAAAAAAATCAGAAGTATACAGTATTAAGCATTAGAGATATCTACCAAATTAATCACATTAATGTTTCCTACTTCATCTGTTCTCAGATATCGGAAGACACAAAAGCCTTTTTTATTTTGAAATAATTTAAAATCTACAGAAAATGGCAAATAGAGGACAGATGAAGTAAAATGCTGCCATCTTTTCAATTTGACCAAACTTCAGAAGTCTTTCCCTCCACAGTTCAGTATCTGAGCTGCACAGAAAATATAGTCAAGCCAACTTTACTGTTAAGAAGTAGATTTCAATATTCAGTTTTTATTAAATGGGAAAATTCAATTATTTATTCAATTGTTCAATCAAAAATTCAATTATTTCCACCCAAATGAGGCCTTCTCGGGAAAGAACAAAGCAGCACAATTCTCCTTTCCCCAATACAATTCCTTCCTTCTTGTGATTTAGTTTTTTTTCCAAACAGAGAAAACATTATTATTTACTTCTTTTTTATATATATTAAAAAGCACAGTTCTGTATATGGTCTACACTGCACACAAAAACTAATCATATATATTCCACAACACTCAGAGAACCGCCCCCTTTGGGAATGTTTTGGGCGACACATGTGGCAAACCCGGAAGTAAAGGAAAGTTTTCCACCACCAGCACCTGCGCAGAACAGCACGCCTCTGGATGCAAATGTTTCGGGGGTAAGAACGGACTCCCAGAACGAAGTAAGTTCATATCCAGAGGTTCGTATCCACTGTACATGATCCCAAAGGTATAACAATAGTTTCACAACAGATGAATTAAATATATATTTGCATTTCCTGTAATAGCAAAATTGCTGAACTGTTATGCTGAAATGGCTATAAAAGAACCAAATCCTGATTTGGGCCTTGAAAATGCAAATTGTGCGGTTAGAATAAGTTATGCCTGTTTGCTCATTCTGTATGAATAAAATCAATATGCAACCTTTTTGTGGGGGGTGGGAATCTGTTCTTTTCTTGATGAGTTAATTTACAGAAGTGACAGCTATATGGGACAGGTATATATCCATGCAAGGAACAAGAACTCTATTACATGGACCTTGACACATTTACAAAGTACCATAAATATGTACAGTATTAAAATAAATCAAGTAGTGCGGTGTGCTGTTGTACAGCTCCCTTTCATTTCAGTAATGCTTTTGCCACAGAAGTTCTCCATGAACTGTGCCCTGAACATCAGATCTGTCTGCCCCACACTCTGTTATACTTAATTATGACCAACTCAAAGCCAGTTTCTGCACAAATCCTCACCATCAAGAGAACTAGAAACCTACCCATCAAAGTGATCACAATTCTGTACTAAATGTCAGAGTTGCATGTATACTCTTTGTATGATGAACAGCAAGTACTTGAGACACAGCATATCCAAGGCCATCCACCAAATTATCTTAAGATACACAGCACATGAGTGCATACTTAGGATCTCATCCCAGATCAATTTTGCCAGAACTCATGAGCTCCACCTTGCCTGGGAGCAAAACTCGCTCAACTGGACTGATGCACACCCGGTTTACCCCCCCCCCTTTTTTTGCAAGGATCCCATCAAGAAAGAGATAATTTGATGGTCCATACCCTACCTTCTAGGGCTGGGCGATATCTGATTTTCAACACTGCAATATATCACCAGTTAAACATCACAATATACTGATATATCACAATGTCTGAAATAAGGATGGAGCTATGTAGATGCATTGTCTCACTCCAGTTTTTTCCGTATTGTGATTTTTGCTTAGCGCACACATGTCACAATTTGCGATATATTGCCAGGTCAAAAATTATGCAACCAATATCATTAAACTGGTTTTGGATGCTATATTGATATATCACCCTGTCCTACCTTCTAGGGGCCACAACTTAACCTATTATTTTTAAAAAAGTACCAACAAACATCTTTGACAGAAAATGACACTGGGGAATAAGGCTAATGTAGAAAAATTGTACAAATAGCTTTCCAATATTTTCTTAAACAGAACCAATTAAACATAAATTTATCCACAGCAATTTCACTCCATACAGCATTTGTGATAATATCTTAAAACTGAGCACTTGAATTGATAAGGGGGCATGCTGGCCTACCTTGACATAAAAGAAAGAGATGAGTGAATTATAGCTCTGTTGTGTATCTACAGTCGCATACAACACTTGTGTTTTCCAAGAGCTGGTAGCTTGAAATGCTATTCTCAGATATTTGTAAAATTTAACCTGTTCGATTGGTTGTCCATTGCCAGCAATGTTTGCATCATCTCTGAGTAAAAACTAAAACTTTAGATTTATCATAATTAATCATACTTAAAGCAAACTTCCACAACCTGGTGCCCCCTCCATATGCTGCTCGACTAAAACTTCCATCACTCCTAACCACTGACCTTGTGGCTGGGGCTGATGGAAGCTTTAGTCCAAAATGTCTAGAAGCTACAAGGTTGGGCAAGACTGACCTAAGATGAGGGCTGCCTAATTACAAGCAGAAAGAGCCAGTTTCTTTGGGTAAAGAAGGAAGTATGAAAACTATATTTTGATTTCTTGTTCCTGGACTGGTTGACTATATAGTGCTACCTTATGCAGAAAAAAACCACTAACCGTTAATCCATACTATTTACTACAGATAGAGTAACTCCTCCAAGATTCAGGCAGAAGCTTTCCCCAGCACTGCTACCCAGACTACCTGTGAAGGCAGAGATTGATTCTGGAATCTTCTAAATACAAAGCATTTATAGAAACCCAAGTGCAAAGCTAAATGTTTCTAACTTTAAAGTAGGAGCAGTCTTTATCTCCCAAGAACATACATATTAGAGGTTTGCATTTTTTTGCAAGCAACAGCTTCTGAACTGCATGGTGGAAGAGTGGCACAAGTCCTTCCTCTCCACTATGCAGATAGCCATCCTTGTAAGCCACGCAAAAAGCCGGGCACACACACAGGCAAAAAACCATCCATCTCAAAAAGGGGTCATTGATAAATCAGTCTCTCTCTATAGTTATTCCTCTGTGCAGTCACATGTACTGAGAACCTCACTCAGAAAGATGACCAGCTCTGTGGTTAAGGGAAAGTGCCTGCTCTGCTTCTCAACTATGCCATTGCATGTGAAATTGTTGTTTAAGGTGCTTTGATGGCACCTTTTCTACTTGCCTCCTGTTTATCCTGTGTTGGTCTAGTTTCTTCTACATGAACCATTGGATTTAGAAAAAGGCAGCCTCTCACTGTACTTTCTTACGCAGCATACATTGGACAGGTATGTTTATCATACCTCCACAAAAAGTCGTGTGGTTTTGGAGCAGAAGGGGGCCTCCGAGCTGTGCATTTTGGTCTTGCAGTGAGCAATAAGAGCAAATAAATATACAGAGAAGATAAAGCAGCCTTGAACGTACGGACTCTCGTTTTATTTAACTATGTTCACATTTTACAAATCAATAAACACGACTTCTAAAAAAAAAAGTCTATAAACCGGAGAGGCCCAATGAGGTCAGCACATAGAGATGATAAATCAAACTCACAAACAGTCACTTGCTTTGTCATGCCTTGCAAGGAAGATTCACCTCCAGAGAACCACAAACAGTGATGCATTGGAAAATTGAAAAAATGTCCTCATCCCATATTTTTACATGTTATCAGTATGCCACATATCACCAATAGGTTTGTGCAGGTTGGCTAGTTAAATATATAATTTTTATATATAATTTATGAACTAATGGACTATAAATATATAGTTAAAAGTAACACTATAAACCAGACATGTCCAATGTATGCTGCATAAGAAAGTACAGTGAGAGGCTGTCCGAAGTCCATTGCTCACGTGGCAGTTCATTTCCTGGGGTAAATCTTCCATCCCAAAAAGCTCAACAACTTCAAACCTTGGTCAGGCCTCACGACCCTCCACATCATCAAATCTGGACACCACTGCTATAAACCATATATGCTAGCTTACGATAAAACAAGGAATGCAATCTTGGGACACTTTGTGAAAATAACCAACAGAAGTAAATACAAATATGTGTTATTTATAACAGGGTTTTGGTTTTTAACCCAACATCCCCCACTCCCACTTCCCAAAATTGTACCAAGTACACAAAATGAAAAGCTAAATGTTTTTGCAGAAAGGTAGAACATGATGCAGGTGTGGATTTAGCACAAGAGAGATATTGGTAGGCACATGTGAGGTCAGTGACAACGAGAGCACAATTGCACTGCTGCCAGCTGCCTTTCAAACTCACTTGCTCATTTCTTGGGCTGGGCCTGTCCAGGGATTTACATTTACCATGCGTTTGCAAAAAAAACCCCACCCCTGCCCCACCTCCAGTCTTATTGGGGAGGAAGCTCTACTAACAGAAGAGTTGAGTTTAGTAGTTGCAAATGTACACTTCACCCACAGGCTTGGAAACTCAAGAACAACGAACCACACCTTAGGCACAGGTACTTATACACAAAGGCACAGCTAATTTGGAATGTTGACTATGTTCTAGGGATAGAGAGGAGTTAATATGGTCACTTTTAAAGTTATTAACCCAGTGCAACATCTAGAGAATGATGCCCACAGAACTTGTTGATGAGATAATCATTACTATACTTCACCTCTACTCAAACATAACAGAATTATAGGGCATACAGAATCTATTCCTCTCCATCAAATGATGGTATTCACATTCTGAGGCAGATTTTAATTAGTAAAGATTCAGCACTAATTGTTTTCAAATACCAGGTCATAGATACTCAAATGGGTGTGGGGAGAAGGAACTTTCCCCCCCAATGATTTGTGTGCCACTTTCCACCCGCTGTCTGATTCAGTTGAAAAACGCTCAGAGAAACTGGTATTGAGGAAGAATCTGTAGAAAAAGTGGGAGGTGAAACCAATTAGGTAACCTGGGAGGGACTGACACCTGCCTGGGATTTCCATCACCTGCACTGGAGCACATCTAAGGAGGGGAGTCACATGCACCTTTCCTGTGCTACTGAGGAGCCATGATACAAGTGTAGTGCAGTTGTCAGTATTGTACCTGAGAAACAAGGGTTCAAATCCCCTCTTGGCCATGAAGCTCACCTTGGGTCAGTCACTACCACTCAAGTTATAAATAATTTGGAATAATGTGGAGCATCAACAGCCTCCAGGCCAGGTGGCAAAGACTGCAGACAGGCAAGCACTATCCAGATCACCTATATGATGCCACCTTCCCCTATTTCTTCAGACTCCTTCCCAAAGCCCACTCTTCCATGAATCTTTCAACTAAATCACAATTCCCCAGACTAAACTGGAACAAAATATATTAATGCATAACTGTATCAGCTCACATATGTCCCTTGCTACCTTGGCACCACTCAACTGCCTTCCCGTCCTGTCAAGATTTCGATTGTAAGCCTCTTGGGAGAGGGAACTACACTTTTATATAAGGATCCATATGAACATTGATGGTACTTCATAAATCAGGTGTGGCGAACCTTTGGCCCTCTAGAACTACAACTCCCAGCATCCCATGGCCACTAGCAATCCTAGCTAGGGCTGGGAGGAGTTGTAGTTCCACAGCAACCAGAGTGCCAAAGACTCCCTACATCTACCGTTTCATCTATCACTTATAGAACACTGTTGCTTCTTCTTGAAGGAAACTCAAAATACTCAACAGACAACCAGTGCCCAACCTGCAGAGTCAATGTCAGGGGTCAGCAAACTTTTTCAGCAGGGGACTGGTCCACTGTCCCTCAGACCTTGTTGGGGGCCAGACTATATTTTGGAAAAAACTATGAACGAATTCCTATGCCCCACAAATAACCCAGAGATGCATTTTTAAATAAACGCACACGTTCTACTCATGTAAAAACACCAGGCAGGCCCCACAAAGAACCCACAGATGCATTTTAAATAAAAGGACACATTCTACTCATGTAAAAACATGCTGATTCCCGGACCGTCTGGGGGCCAGATTGAGAAGGCGATTGGGTCGCATCCAGACCCTGGGCCTTAGTTTGCCTACCCATGGTCAATGTGGTGCTGGGGTTCAGTGTCAGATCTGATGTCAAGTACACCCATGAATAAACTAGCAGTCAGTTATGAAGATTACTGGGTACCTTGGGGTCGGTCACACACACACCACACTCAAGTTAGTCTGCTTCACGGGGTTGTTGTTGTACTTGGGAGGGAGAAAACCCAAGCACGTTGCCTGTGCAGAAAAGAAATGTGTGTGCATCAAATTACAAGAGATTTCCAATTTTACGCAGTTTAAGGCTAAGACACAAAGAAGAAAAGCAGGATATGTTTGCAAGAGTAACGAACAAAGCCCCACGCCCAAAAGAACTAACCTGGATTCAATCGACCCCCTACAAAAGGGCCGTCATTGTTTTTGATTGTTAATTTGTTATGCATTTTTCTTTTTATATTTTAAACCACCCTGTGATCCTCAGGTGAAGAGCGGTATAAAAATAAATAAATAAATAAATAATCCATTAATCCCCACATCGTTTTGCATCCAATAGGGAAGCAGCTATACAGGAGTCTTACACCTTCGCAGCCCCACACCCTAACGGGGGCGGAGGGGTGCTGCTGCTGCGAACACCGTCCTTTGATGCCTTCGGCGTGCCCAATATGGGAGCTGGAAGAACCGTAAACCCCAGCACTCCTCCCCTCCCCCGCATTTCTCACCTGAGGGGGCGTCGGGAGTCTCCTCACATGGCGGGTCCGCCGGAGGGAGCTCGGTCCTGGCCCGAGTGCCACCTTCCCCCCGGCCGACGCCGCCGACGCTGCTCCCCCCTCAGTTCCCTCGGCCAGCAGCGCCCGGAAGCGAATCCTCCACTCTCAAGGAGAGGCACTTCCGCTACCGGAGCGCCACAGGCAATGGGAGGAGCGGTTGGGAGGCAGACAAGGAGGCATGTGGGGCCGGGGGCGGACCTGCGCAGCCACGCCCACCCTCCCGACGGCCACGCCCGCTTCTCGGCAACCGCTTTTTCTCCGGCGCCTCACAACAACGGGCTGGGGGGGGGGGGGCGATAGAAGGGCACGCATGCGCTCTCATCTTTCCGCGCCCCCCGCTGGCTGTTCTGACACCCGCTGTACCTGGAGAGGTTCCTGCCCTGTCTTTTTATTTCCTTTGGGGGGGGGGGGGAAGGGCGCCGAACAGGACTGAGGGGGACAAAAAGCTTTATCTCCATTATGTTATGTTATTTTATTTCATTTAATTAATTATTTTCAATTGGTCTACTCCGAGTAAGATTAACATTGGACACAACCCTATATTATTAACAAGGCTTCTAAATGGAGCTCTTTGTCCAAGTTGGCACCTGTGTTGGACTTGGAAAAACTGAGAGAATAAACTACCTGAACGCGCTGCTTAAAAACACGCCTGCTGTCCGTACCCTTTTGGCTATTATCTTTTTAATCCCTTATTTACAAATGTTACTTTATACCTGTACAAGAGCGGTGGGCTACTGTATCATTCCTATTTGCCTGGCTGTCGTTTGCAATTGTCACCAAACATTTGCGAAGGCCTCCAACCAAATTTGCAGACTGCAACTCATTGGCACTTAAACCAATCTGCATTTTCCAATGAGCGTTTTTAGATAACCTGAAGGATCTTGGCTGCATCAGTTGAAGATATAAACATAATGTGAAATGCTTTTTCTCAATGTTAACTACTGAATAAAGCATCAACCTTCTATTTTTTTAATAACTTGACATTGAGTATGGGAGTATTCTATTTGGTGGAATAACAGCCTTTCTTGAGAGTAGTGGATGACATTATTAATATTTGCCTTGTAATGCAGAATTTCTACACTCCTGAAGTTTTTGTGGCGAAATTGATCCTTACTTCACTGTGCTCCCCCCCTTATCTTCAAGCTTCCCTCAGGAGGAGGATCAGTGAAAATGGACTTTTGCTTTGTTATAATGTGTAAAGTTTGAAATGATCATAAAGTGGCATTTAAGATGCTGTGCTTTTTCCTTCGATAATGTTGCACTCAATAAAACAGGGCTTCGTTCACACACATTGCTATTATATAAAAAGATGGAACTATAAAAATGAAGAAAACTGAAAGTAGCTCCCCACAAACTCAAATCAAAATGATTAAATCAGAATGTGTTTTAAGTATTTTTTAATGTAGTAAACAAGCCTTGGTGGTTGAGATGGCCCTCCTGTAAATATATTACTAATGTGTGGAGCCACTACCAACCTTGTGGGTGGGACATGATCATAGGAGAGCACTGTGTGAGCTTATACTGCCATGTAGCCTATTGACCCAGTAGGGGGTGCATATATAAGAGAATAATCACAAGGTGTTAGTCTGCACACAGGGGAAAACCTGAAAAATGTGGACACTGGTTTGAAATGTCACAGTCCTCATCCTCTCTCTCCAGGTCATATCCCTCACTAGCTCTGCTTTAACAAAAAAAAAAATTCCTTCCAGTAGCACCTTAAAGACCAACTAAGTTAGTTCTTGGTATGAGCTTTCAGGTATCTGAAGAAGTGTGCATGCACACGAAAGCTCATACCAAGAACTAACTTAGTTGGTCTTTAAGGTGCTACTGGAAGGAATTTTTTTTGTTTTGACTATGGCAGACCAACACGGCTACCTATCTGTAACTAGCTCTGCTTTGCATTCCAAATATTTTTGCCTGGCTGGAATATGTCATTTAACTGATAGTGAATACTGCTTGTCTGGAAGAAGGAGGGTGTGCAGAACCTAGCCTCCTGTACAAAGTTTTTTAAAAATCACACTTCTTGGGGTTTTCCACAACAAGCATGTGTTGCAGATTTAACATTTCTAATCTGTATTTGTCTTCCTGTTCTGCAAAAATAAGCTAATTTAAATGATTTCCATTTTGGGGGTCCAAAGTTTATAAACTGATTAAAGCTGAGCATTAGATTCTTATAATCATGAACTCTCAGTGACTGGTATCTCCAGGGACATGGAGGTTAGTAAGATCACAATTCATTCTGGCTTGGTGTGTACTTAAAAATCAGTATTTATGTGGGTGTTTACACTGTGGGTTTCTATGGTGTGAGCTTTTTAGTATTTGTTGGAATAAGGTAATAAAGTAATTCTGCTTTCCTATTAAAACTGGCATGTAGGGTAAAAAAGTTGTGTTATGCTCCAGAAATTCCTCTCCTTTAGGAAATGTGAACTATACAGTATAAATAACTTTCACAACTGTTCAACGTGGTAGAATTTCCAAAGTGTCTCAGGTACATCACTAGCAAGCCTGATTATGAAGCGTAAAGCAAAGATTTCACACAGCTTCGAATTAATCATGTAGATATTTTCAGTAAGAAGAAAAGTAATGTTTCTAAACACATCACACCAGCTGAGCAAATCAGCAAAGGCCAGAAAGGCAAACCAAAAGGTTAGGTGATGTTAACTAAGACCTCATCTCAATAGACCTTATAGGATGCTTCTGTGATTTGAAAAATATTTATGGCCATATTCAGCAAGCAATATAATGCCACATGATTATAGTACAATTAATCCTACCATGAACAGCCTAATCTCAATTTTACTTCAGGATTTGGTTATATCAACAGCTAGGTCAAAACGTTGACATGGTACTAAGAGAGGGGGTTTCTTTTGTTTTAAATGTTTAAATGTGTATTGAATCCCTATTCTAGCTTTTCCTACAGGTTTTCTACATGCTAGACTTGAACTATTCATGCACAACAGATCATATATATATACAGCACACAATATCCCCTCTGTGAAGAAACTTGGAAAGGGCACTGAATCAACATGTTCACTATTTCAAAACTGTGTAGAGCAAGGTTCTTATGCATGAATATTGAATTTACTGTGGATTTAGCAAAGTGACCTGATTTAAGTTGAAGTTCACCCACTTTGTTTGGAAAGCAAACATTCTTCTTGGTCCAGAGCACGGAATGTCAGTTATGACAGCTGTAGAGGGCAAATTTGTTGAGACTGGATATATCTTTTTAATGTTTTGGAAAGAAACTTCCAAATATGAATACCCTGACAAAATGGGGAAATTAAATTCCGTTTGTTGTGACTACAGTGTTAAGTTACTTATCCTTGTATTTTTCCCTGTATTCATTTGAACATTGATGAGTGGAACTGGACATCTTTCCTTGAGGCTAGTCTTCATGTTGTTCACAACAATGGTATCACATTATTTTTGTGCATATCAGAAACCAGTTATCTGCCACCTTTCTCCCAACACTTTTGCCACCTTGTGCCCTGCACCATCTCCCAAATTGTTCCAGTGTGTTTGGTGAACCCCCAGAGCAGATTTAGTGGGCATGCAGGGGGCAAAAACGGAGGTAACATTCAATTGCACAAGGAGAAACCTTGCACTGATGGAAAATTCACCATAGCGCAATGCTGAACGTAAGCAAATGTCATAACAGCACCCTCCCCAAGAATCCTGGAAACTAGTTTACCCCTCAAAGATCTACAATTTTCAGCAGCCTCAAACTACACTTCCCAGGTGTGTGTTTTTATGTAGGTTTGTGCTTTAAATGCATAGTGCGTAAGCAGACAAAAGCTCATCTATTGCTTCGCTTTTCCTGCTTTTCTCACCAGGCTCTGTACGTAACACAAAAATACAACAAAGCACCCATTCTGATACAGAATTTAGCACAAGCCCAGGCTTCAATTTCCATTTTAAAGTCACTTCTAATCAAAGGTGTTTCAGAGTGGTAGTCATGTTAGCTTGTTATAACAAACACACAAAGCATCTTACAAGTTGTAACTTTCTTTCCACTTTGAGACAGGTTTTTTACTTAAGAGCTCACTTGATAGCCATAGGTGAAGAGGAATTCCATGTAGGCGAGTATCCAGGCTGGTGAATGAAGGGTGCATTGGCCCATTCCTCCTCTGCCAGCCCATTTGGTTCCTGTGTTAGCCAGAGGAAGTAAAGTCCCCTCTTCCATGATTGGCATGGAAATACAACGGAGTTTGATGGAGAGGGGACCAAGTGATCCATTCTTCCTCTGCCAGTCCAACTGGTCAACTTATTTTTTTTTATTATAATAATAATAATAATAATTTTTTATTTATACCCCGCCCTCCCCAGCCAAGGCCGGGCTCAGAGCGGCTTACAAGCAATAATAAAAACAAGATGAATGGTTACAACTTAAAAACAAAAATAAAATACATTAAAATAATGGAACATTAAAATATTAAAATGTAACCTCATCGCAGGAGAAGGAAAAGAAAGGGGGAAAAAAGAGAGAGAGGGGGAGGGAATCAAATTGGCTCCAAGCCAAAGGCCAGGCGGAACAACTCTGTCTTACAGGCCCTGCGGAAAGAAATCAGATCGTGCAGGGCCCTGGTCTCATGAGGCAGAGCGTTCCACCAGGCCGGAGCCAGAGTTGAAAAGGCCCTGGCTCTGGTTGAAGCCAATCTAACTTCTTTAGGGCCTGGGACCACTAGGGTGTTGTTATTTATGGACCTTGAGGCTCTCCGTGGGGCATACCAGGAGAGGCGGTCCCGTAGGTACAAGGGTCCTAGGCCGTGAAGGGCTTTAAAGGTCAAAAGCAGCACCTTAAATCTGACCCTGTACTTCACCGGGAGCCAGTGCAGCTTGAAAAGAAAATTTTAGTAATCTAAGAGCAGAAATCAGGGTGAAATTTAATTCCCTTAAAGACAGACCTACCTAACTTGCATTTTTTTGAAACAAGCAATCGAAAATGCAGGTCACCTTTCAAATTCGCACTTCTCCTAATTTTGCAATGCAGTTCTTAGTTTCATCCAACATGGAAATCAGGGTTGGTATTTTTCTGGAGGGAGGTGGTGGCAGGATAGTAACATTTGTTGGCGTATTTACAAGTCTAGCATAAGCTTTCACAGACTTCCATCCTGCAGCAAGACCATTAAGCCACAATAAAGTTTTCAAGACCTATAATGTGTATTATCAAGTGCTATGACATTTTTGATAAATAAATGTAAAAATCCAGGGGGGGAAAAGACAGAGAACATTTATTAAAACATGTTATACAAAAGACCAACAGACTCTTCTATAAGAAGAAAACAATGAAACAGTAATGTCACATAAAACCATGCTGTACATTATTAGGACAGCAATATTAAAAGAGATATCAAATTATCCATCCTTTGCAATATAGGTGTAACAACTCACAGAAGATCAACAGGATATGAACTGTAATATTACAAGTGACAATGCTTTTGAGGGGGAATTTTTTTAGAGGAACAAGAAAGGTTCACCTCACTCGCATATGAACAGTTACATTTATTTAAGAAATATAGTGGAGCCCAGAAGGGAAAGTTGATGAAAAGCAGCAGTGGCTGATGCAGGGAGCAGCTTTCAAGCAAAGAAGTATGACAATGACCTTGCTTTAAAAAGAAATATTAATATGCAATTCATTTTTCAGCTCTTTGCCTTCAGGACTCCAGCTGCTAGTCCTAATGATTTTAACTATCCAAATTAAATAGAAATATTTGAATTAAAATGTGTACGCTTACAGAATGTATGAACATTCCACTACCAGATAAAAACAAATATTTTTTTTAAAATAGACTCTTATATTTAGAAATAGCATCTGCCCTAAAACATTCAACACATAAGATTTGCCACTTTGAAGGGGTGGGGAATGCCAGAAGCAGTCTTTACAGTAAATCTACACTCTTTTCAACTTGTGAAGCATGCTGTGTTAGCAAAGTGTTGACAAATCACCCGTTAAGCACTCAGGGTCTGTGGTTAATACCTCTTAAAATCCTTTAAGGATCAGGAAAAACAGAGTTCCCAAACCCAGCAGTTTTAGCTTCACAAATCAGCATGAATATAGTAAAGGTAAAGAGACCCCTGACAGTTAAGTTCAGTCGCAGAGGACTCTGGGGTTGCGGCGCTCATCTCGGTCGAGGGAGTCGACGTTTGTCCACAGACAGTTTTTCCAGGTCATGTGGCCAGCATGACTAAGCCGCTTCTGGCGAAACCAGAGCAGTGCAGGGAAACGCCGTTTGCCTTCCAGCCGGAGTGGTACCTATTTATCTACTTGCACTGTGTGCTTTCGGACCACCAAAAGCTATAATGAAATAAAGTGATATACTATCCTAGTTGCCCTTTTCAAGACTCAACTCCCATCTGCACTATAAAGCAAAACCAGTATCATACCACTTTAAACAGTCCTGGCTTCCCCTAAAGAATTCTAGGTTAACAATCAATACCTCTTCCCATAGAATTCCAGGAAATGTAGTTTTATGAAGGGAATAAGGGGTCTTCTAATAACTCTCAGACCTGCAATCAACTACAGTTCCCAGGATTCTTTGGAGGAAGCCATAACTGTTTAAAGTGGTATGATGCTGTTTTAAATCTATAGTGCAGATGGGGCTTTACTTCAAATGTATCCAAGGGCTTTTTCTCCCCATTTCCCATCCTTACCCTGGTGCGCTTCCATGTTGTCTGGCGCTGACTAGAGTTTTAGTCCAATACATTTTGAGAGCACCAGGTTGAGGAAGGTTACTCTAAAAGTGAAGCATGTCCCTGATACCAAAGCATTCTATACAATTTCAAAGTCGTGTTTCATTTTTGAATGTAAGTCACATAAAGCACCCCAAATATGACAAGGATGGTAGTAGCATAAATTTTTTACAGATTTGTTGGCAAGGCATCATTAGTTAGCATTCCCCTTATTAATAAAGGGAACTTAGCATAGCATGGTGGTAAATTATATTGCTCTTTCATCTCTCTTATGCACAAAATTATGGGCCCATGAACAGAACTGTTGGGAGGGGTACAAATTCCAAGCTTTGGGCCTAACCTTTCCCAGTAGCTACTTGTGGTGGAATTTCCCATACAACCCAATAGAAAGGGCCAAAGAATAATGACCAGTCAACTATGTGTAAGCCAGTCAGTTTGGAACTGCCGCCACCAGGAACTTAACACCATCACGCCCATTTTCTGAACTGGCCCAGGATTGCAGTCCAAGTTCCTGGAGAGAATATCCCCCCCCCCCCATGTATTTAACACTGAAAGTGAAAATGGCAGTATTCACACATCATGGTGAACCATAATTAACCTATAGCTCCTGATTTACTCCTCCTCCATTAGCACAAGTCAAGAGCAAGAAACCACAATCTCTGGGCTTAACAATATGACTGAACAGCGGAATGTGATTTGTTTTGCTCCAAAACAAACCACAAAGTGAAACTAAGGTTTGTTGTTGGTTTACCAATCACAGTCTTGGTTGGAGCAAATCTAGACAGGTTGACATACCACTAAGCCAAGGGGAGAAGCGAAGCAGGTGCCATTGGGTTACCATGACATGAGAACTGGGACAGTGAAAGGTTCTTTTATATCTTACACTCCAGTAGGAAACCCCTTACCATCTTACCTACATTTCAAAGCTCTGTAGTCATAGGTTATTCAAAAACTGTTCCTAAACTCAATTGACCTCTGTATGTCCTGTCCAGAGAAGGCATCAAGCTAATAGAGGGAGATAATCCAGCCAAGAAGTCTATATGCACAAGTCCTTATGAAGCAAAAGGAGAACCATTTGCTTCCCATCTATGGTGCCTGTACAGAAGAACTCCCCAGTGGATTAAGCAAAACAGCTTTTGTGGCAGGCCTGAAGGAACTCTGGTTTGGAGTAGGGTTGTCAGACCTCTGCTCCAGTGACTCTTGTAGCTGATTAACATGCAACATTTAAACAGGTGAGGTTCCCCCACTCCCAGTTCTCCATTGCAGGAAAAGCTTTGCCTGCTTAAATGTGTCACATCAAGAAGCAGTTAAGAGCACAATAGCAGGGCAGGTAGAAAATGTTGGCAGTCAGAATGGGGCAGGTTGAGCCTTCCTTCCATTTGCTATGGCTAGATTGGCAGCACAGAGGAAACGTTTGAGTGAGGTCACAGCGCAAGGAAAGCTGAGAAATGCTGTGGGGAGCCATAAGAAGTACAGGCCCTCTTTTCCCTAACAGAGCCCAAAGAACAGGAGCAGGGAATATTTGAGCTACAACTCCAATCAGCCAGCAACCATGGCCAATGGTCAGGGATGATGGGAACTGTAGTTCAGCAGCAACTGGGCAGTCCAAGTTTCCTCACACCTGCAAATAAAATGGCTTCCTGGAGATTCTAAGGCAATAAGGATTTTTTTTTTTAAAAAAAGAAGACAAAACTAAAAGCAGACCCTTAGGATCAGTTCTTCTTACACAAACCCCAGACCCTGTGCTCATATAAACCAAAAGCTTCTTATCAATATAAAATTTCAAGATTGAAGACAAGGAAAAAATTGAACGGACAACATGAATAAGAAAACAAACCAGAGGGAATATATATATATCTATCTTGGAAGTTCTAAAAAAAAATTATAAATGGTTTTTGTTTTGTTTTTAAATACAAAGTGCTTCTATACATTTAGCAGGTTACAGTGTTAGCAAGAAGATCCCTGTTGGGCTAACTTGTTTGGTAGGGTTCAAGTTAGTGACAGCCATTTCCACCCTGGTGTGCTGCTGAGCTCATCTAAGCAGGGAAAACAGCAGATTATTTCTTGTTGCATGTGCCAACAACAACAATATCATAAATGGATTGCCGATGACTGAGGGGGGAAGTTATATAAAAAATTGATCTTGTGTTGATTTAGAAAAGCTTTTAACATGTTTTTTTGTAAGTAAAAGCCATTAAATAGTTCCACCAAAGGAGAAGTTGCAGCACTACAACCTTACCAAACAACCAAACCCATATTTGTGCCAGACACTCATATTCCAGGCCCAGCTTATCACATGAAAAATTTGTTTAAACTCTGTAGTTAAGGGAAGAGGGTAATAACCCCAGAAATGTTTGCCTATGTGAATATGCACAAGGTCCACCAATCTCCCCACCTCTTTTTCTATTCAGGCTGAAGTTTGGGGGGTGTGTGTGGGGGCGGAATGACATGCCTTGGCACTAGCAAGCCTCCTTGGCACCGTCAGAGTATTCTGTTAAGGAAACACCTCATTTGCCAATCAACATATATGACAACCTCTGTCCACAGCAAATATGGGGGATTTCTGCACACCAATTACTATCAAACAGCAGCACAAATGCTTTGACCGTTCCAAGTTTCTTCCATCTTGTGCATTCACCCTGTAGTTGGGGTGACAAAAGGAGTGAGAAGGAAGGAATATAACAGCAGTTCTAGTTTAAAAAAATTAAAACTACTTGTGGTTACAAAAAAAGGTATCCAGTGTTTAAAAATTCTTCCTTCACAGAGGATAAGAATCATGTTCAGAAATCCACAAGCTGCTTCCAGGTTTGGAGATGTCTGCACAGCACCATTGGGGAGCATCCAGCAGTAGCCATTCTTTGATTCTTAATCATCAAGCAGCTTCCTTAGAGAGTGATGCACAGTAAGTTCCTTTAGAGCTGTTTCCCCAGTCTCAGTCCCTCATGGCTCCCCACCTGAGTTAAGTGAGGAGATCAGTACCAAAAGTGTTCATTGCAAACCGTGACACAGAATTCAGTACATTGGAGTTTGTTCTCTGAAGTCCTGGTACCTAACCAACACTTCCCAAAGCAAATACCCCAAAACAGAAAAAAAATGAAAACTGGACAGATGTCTGCCTGGAATCTCAAGTGCCAGAAAAAGAGCATTTTAATCTCCAACTGGGGAGCAAACATGATACTCACTATTGTGGCAGCCAAAAGTGCAGACTGGCTAGCTATATGAGGCACAAGAGGGAGAGGGGTTGAGGAGTTGGAGAGAGATGAGGTTATAGTTTAATCTGTCTCTATATAAAGTGTCCATCACAAAATAGCCAACTGCTTTACAAAAGAATTAAAAAATAAGCATGACGCAGAATCACTCTGCCAAGATAAACAGAGCCAGTCAATGGAACTCAAAGCTTGACTTATTAAAAAAGCAGCCGCTTGTTAAAGCTGTCGGCCCCTGAAAGTTGTCTAGCAACTTGTGTTAAAGTATCTATAATTGCCCCTTTGGTTCAAAAAAGGTAACTGCTCATATATCTATTTGGCTGAACAAAATCACAAGGACTTCTGAACATGGGACTACAGTCATCCAACCCAGGCGCTCAGGATGTGCAGCTATCTATTATATGCAGACTCACTGAGAGCAGAGAACACTAATGAGATGAGAGGGAACCCCTCTCCTCAAGTGCTACCAAAACACAAAGAATAATAAATAGCAATAATTATAATTACACTAAAGTACCGCCACTCAAACTTGCCTCCTTACTTGTAGCCTGGGCAGAATTCCCTGCTTGCCTCCACAGGTGATCCCACTTGTGCTATAGGATTTTTTTTTATATAAAAAAAAACAACCATCCAGAATCTCAGCAGCGTAGTACATGGCACACTCTGTGCAACATATACATTCTGTGTTACTCTATGATGCAGTTAGGTAATCTGGTTCTCTCTGCCTTTTCCCTTCCTATACACTCTCCCCACCCCACTGCCTGGCACCTGTTTTCAATTCATCTCAGTAGTGTTCTGCTCCACCTTACAGGCTTGGTATGTCTTTGTACAAGATGTTACATGCCGATGAAAACTGTCCCTCCACATGAACCTTTTCCCGCAAATGTTGCACTCATAAGGCTTGATGCCCGTGTGAATTTTCATGTGGCCAACAAGGTGGTGCTTCATTTTGAACTTCTTACCACACACGCCACAACCGTAAGGCCGCAGGCCGAGGTGCATGCCCATGTGGCGGTCCCTCTGGCTTTTGTGGGTAAAGCTTTTGCCACACTGGCAGGGGTAAAGTTTGTCGGCTGTGGAGAACCCAGACAGGGCATTTTCTTCCTTGATCCCCGAGGGAACGTCCATGCTATCTCCATAACCTGCAGCAACCCCAGCGTCCTGCCTCTGAAGGCTGAGTGTCCCATCGGCCCTTTCCCCAGAAAACTCTTCCATGGAAGAGCCGTAGAAGTCCACTTGCTCATCGTAATTGCTTTCATTGGCTTGCTCACCAAACTCTGTCTCCATCTTTTTTTCATTGACGCGAAGGTCTTCGGGGCCAGACGTCGGGACAGAGTGGCTCACCTGAATGGGATTCATGGATTCAGACACCTGCTGCTCATCGTAAGGGCCATGCACCTCCACCCCTTCGCAGTCCTGCACAAACCTCTCTGTCTTCACATGGATCCACCGCTTGTGAGACATGATGCTCGGTTTGCTGTAAAGGGGCCTGGCGTATTGATACTCAGCACTGTCGCTTGCTCCTTCCTCTCCATCCTGGCTTGTCATCCCTGTGCTCAGACGGTCATGTTCCGTTGAAGAATTGCTGGGGAGATACTCATGTTCTGTGAGTTGAGACAACAGTTCATCTTTCGAGCTTTCCTCTTCATTTTCACCATCCTGCACCTTGTGGAAGTCTGCCTGCCCCACAGACCCTATCTCAAAGCTCTCCACCAGGCCATTGTAGTTACTGCTGCTGGGGGACTGGTGGTCACTGGCACGATTCAACTTTTGACAAAGAACGGAAGGGTTTCCTTCCAGCACCTCAGTGCATTTGTCTACCACGTGCCACATCTGAAGAAAACTTGCCGCTGTGAGGTAGCTGACAATCTCTGGCGCAGGCATCACCAGGCGCCCAGTGTAAGTTGACAGAAGGATGTTCTCAAACACTCTGGGGTTCATGACGTCAGGCAGAACAATCCGTCGACTGTTTTTCAAGAGCACTTGGTCGCAGAAGTAAGGAGAGCTGGCTGCCAAGACAGCTTTGTGGGCTCGGAACAAATGTCCCTGAACAACAATAGAAACATCACAGAGCTGCCCTTGCTGGCGTTGCTGGTTCAGCTTCTGCAAAACGGTGCTACAGAAGTCAGGGAACTCCACTCTGAAAGAATTTGTTCCAGGCTCCATTTCATCAGTGTGCTGCAAAAGATGAACATTGGTTTTCAAGACTATGAAAGTGGACCCAACTTTGCAAATAAATAAATCCCCCCAAATGTATTAGCACGTGCGTATGTGCGTGCGCGCGTGCACACACACTTTTTTACAAGCCTTTCATGTCCATTTCCGCCATTCTGAAAACCTGAAAGAACCAACTTTCTCTATGAGTTTTCAAAATTTGGATCCAATTGCGACGTGCCACAGATGAATGGCTATTTGCAAGTTTGCAGCTACTTGCAAACTTGAAGCAGACTTTCTCCATCTCCACTTTTCAGTACAGTGGGACCTCTGGTTTACGAACGCTTCTGGTTACGCATGCTTTTGGTTACAAGCTCTGCTAAACTGGAAGTAGTAGTTGCTCCCGGTTGCAAACTTTGCCCCAGGATGCGAGCGGAAGTTGTGCAGTGGGAGGCGCCATTAGCGAAAGTGCGCCTCAGGATAAGAATGGTTTCAATTTAAGAACGGACCTCCGGAACGAATTAAGTTCATAACCAGAAGTACCACTGTACTGCAAGCTTTTGTACACATAAAATATTTTCATTCCAACTGTCTTTTAGCAGTCAAACATTAGGAGAGGGTAGATCCACTTAAATATTATGAGCTCTGAGTACTTTGGGATGGGGCAGGCTAGAAACCCAAATAAATAAATAAATATGCACCAAAGATTCTCGCAAGAATGCACCCATGAAAGGACTATAAAATGGAAGCTTTAGTGGTAGCAATAGCAACACAAATGTTCAGAAGGGTCTAGGGCAGACTTTGCCAACCTACTGCCCCTCCAGATGTTTTGAACTACAATCTGCTTCCAATAGCTAGGCATAGCCAAAGGTCAGAGGTGACAGAAGTTGTAGTCCAAAATATCTTGAGGGCACTGGGCTTTGAAAGGCTGATCTCGGGTGACAGCTTGGAGTTAGGACAAGGGAAGAAAAGCCACTATTTCTAAATGTCTACATCACATTTTATTGGCACTCCAAGGGGAAGTAGGGAGCTGGGGTTTTCTCAGCCCTGATCTGCATCTCTCTCAAATTACAGGTGCTGTACAATCTGGTACTAGAAACATTCTAAGTATATATAGCAGAAAAAAGCAGATATCAATTCTTGTTTCCATCCATATTAAACCCTCCAACCTTTACTTTAAGAAAGTCAGTATAATGCATGGGATCTGCACAGAATACAAGTAGCTGAGGCTAATTAAGATAAGGATTAAAGGTTGGTTTAACATCTTAGAACAAGTAAAGATCTTCTCTGATTTTGAGAATCTAAGATCTAAGCCCTGCAGTGGCCCTGTGCTGTCAGAGTGGCACACAGGACAAGAGTAATACAGGGGTACCCAGTGTATTGCCTTTCAAATGTTACAGACTACTGCGCCCATCTTTCCTTTCAATAGGCCTTGCTGCCTGTCACTGTCGGGTGCTATAGCCCAGAAAAAATGGAGAGGCACCCTGCTCACTATTGTTGGATTAGGGTAAAGCCTGCTAGTCAACCGACTGGTCAATTATTGTCACATTTCCAAGAATGACACTATAAACAGCTTATCTTATTTGTTCTTGTTAGCAAGAGAAGGAGTGAGGGACACCTTTGTCCCCTAGCCCTGTAGCTGTCTGAAGCAAAGAGCAGTTGGAGCAGCTTCTCCCATTTGACACCTGATATGTCACTGCAAGTGTCTCCAGACACAGTTGACAGAGCAGGTTTGTTTGCTGTTGCTCTAGAGGATAGGGACCCAACAGGTTCAAATAACAAGGAAGGGGACTTTGACTAAATGTTAGTAAAAATGTCCTGACTTTATAAGCTACTTGGCAATCTAACAGACTGCCTGGGATCTGCCTCCATCTTCTAACGGACTGCATGGTAGCCTTTTTTTTTTAATTAGTGATGTGTAATGGGATTTTCCACATAAGAAGGAGGGTTGCACTGGATGACCTCTGAGATCCCTTCCAGCTCTGTTTCTATGAGAACATGAATATGCTGTTCATGTTTTATAAGCCTAGTAGTTTTTGTAAATCAGTGTTAAGTAACAAATGGGCATTGCAACGAAATGCTTAAGAGTATCTTCTGCCCCTTCCCATGAGTGTTCCTGTTCAGGTTTCCAGCCAGCCAGCACTTCCTCTAGGATTTTCTAAACAGAAAAGGCAGGTGCTGGCAGCATGATGCTGCAAGACAATTACTTGTCATGGCACCTAAAATTCACATCTTAGGAGTAAGCACTAAAAAAAGGAAAACAACAACAACAACAACAACGGTATATCAGTTTAGCACCTTTTTGATTTTGGGTGCATAAGTTTTAAATTGAGGTCTATCAAGCTCAAGAGAAATCTGCCAAGTGTTAAATCAGAATCAAGTACAAAAACTTGCAAGGAAAAAAGAATCCAAGCCAATGAGTTCTGAAATAGATTTGTCCCACTGAAGCAATAAATTATATAAAAGGAAACAGGGCTTAGGTTCAGGACCTGTGCAGAGAAGCCTTTGGAAGCTGGGTTTGGCTTCAGCTCCCTGTCCCTGCTTTATCTGTCAATATCACATTGGCTTATATCACAAAATGGAACTTTATTATGAAGTTAAACTAACAATCCGTTATTAATACAAGATAAAATAGTATACAGATATAGTATAAATAAAAAAGAGAAACTACAAAACTATTCTTTTTTTATTTATTTTATAACATTGTTGGTGCTTGATAATAATAATAATAATAATAATAATAATAACAACATTATTATTAATTATTATTTATAGTCCACCCATCTGGCTGGGTTTCCCCAGCCACTCTGGGCAGCTCCCAACAGAGTATTAAACAGAATAAAACTTCAAACATTAAAAACTTTCCTAACATTATCCAACATAATTCGAAGACAGCACGAACAGGTAACCCAGGTATAAATAGTAAAACCACTAGTAATCAGAAGTAATCAGGCTTCATTCCTCTATTTCTTTTCCATGTGGTCTATTTTTAAAATTACTCACTGCTATAAGCATCAGCCACACAACAGAAGGCATCGTTTATGGTGATGCTACACCTAGGTCTCAGATTGCAGACATGTATAAGAAACAGGGGATTTAAGGAACAGAGGTAGAGCAAGTAATGACTACTCTAATTTCACAGGCAGACAAACTCTAAGCAGCTCTGAATGCATTAAGAGCATTTCTGAGGTAGAAAGGAACTTGGCTCTGTTGAGAAAACACCTGTTGCCATAGCAACAGCAACTTGCTAAATCGTGAGAAAGTGCTTACGACTTTTCTAAAGCAAAAATAAATAAAAATAAATAAATTAAATAAAAGTGCCAAGAGAAAAGGCAGCACAGTAAAACAAGATAAATAACTCAAATTCTAGAGTTTTGCTTTGGTAAAATTAAAAGACAACTAACAGCAGAACTCTTCCCACTGTCACAAGACATGCTGTTGGTCACCACATGTAATGGCTTTAAAAAGGGATTAGCCGAAAGCATGGGAAAGCAGATGTCTATCAATCCCTCTAAGCCTGGATGACTATTTAGCAACTCCGTATTCAAAGCCAGTATGTCTCTAAAGAACAGAGGCTGGGGTAGAGCTGTTGATCTTATGCTCTGGTTAAGGGCTTCCAGAAAGTATCTGGCTGGCCACTGCAGGAAGCAAGATGGTGGATTACAGCCAATGCTTTTCAGCTTCGGGTCCCCATATGTTGGACAACAACTCCCATCATCCTACAATTCCCATTGGCTAAAATAGCTGGGGATGATGGGAGTTGTAGTCCAACCTCATCTGGGGACCCATGGTTGAAGAACAGTGAATTAGCTTGACCTTTTGGGATCTGGCAGGGCTTTTCTTATGGGAGAGATCTGTGATTTTTTAAAAGAACTAGTAAAATGATACTTTCAGCAAAAAAAAAGGAGTTTTACTGGAAACATTTCATTGGAAAGAATTGCAGGCCACATAACAATGCTACAGACTAGTTGAGAAATCTGGGCAAACAAATTGAAACTGTATGATTTCTTGAAAAGTAAAAGGGATGAATTCCAGGAAGACATGATGTGTATGTAAGAGTAAGGAAGGCAAGGGGATAAAAAACTAGCAATCCAAACAACCCAGCACTTGCATCCCAAACGTACACATCAAATGGGACCATGGATCCACATCTTTGCTCTCCTCCTCCTCCGGGAAGGGAAATGTAGTTCTCATCACCTCCCCAATTAATATAAAGCAGCCTTTGCCAACCTTGTTTCCTTCAGATGTTTTCAACTACAACTTCCCATCTGCTGCTGACACAAAGCAGCAGAGTGAGTAAGAGACTGAGCTGTGAACTTGAAGCTTTCCAGTTCAAATCTTACCAAAAGCCAGACAGCTATAAATATTTCACTGTTCTCCCAAGTTCAGTCAAACCCCTGTTTGCAATATGGAGATAATACTGACCTACCTTAGAGGGTCATTAAGGTCCACCTTTTAACTGAGATATCTCATGCATACATGATTACTCAGAATAACTTAGCTGGGAACTGCTTAAGCAGCCTTGCATACCACATGATAAAAAGTTCATTGCTACATGATAAAGGTTAATTTATCAGATAGCATGCAACACTGTTTAAGCAGCTCCTCTGCAGAAGCTAGTTTTGCTGTCTCAAGGATGAGTCTCTTGATTCAAAGTGCATGAACACTAAAAATAATTATTACACACCTCTTGCAAATGAAGGAAATGAAGGAGGACATGATGGTGAACACTCTTCCCTGTTGCCCCACCTCCTAAATGCGTAACATGATACAAGTCAAATTCTTAGTCTTCTGTGTAAGCTAAAGTATTGTCTATTCTGATGTGGAAGCAGCTGTCCAAGGTTCTCAGGCAGGCAGGAGGTTCTTACCATCACCTTACCTAGGCAAAACAAATACTGAACCTGAGCTCTACCACATGCACAGGCACATGTTCTGCTGCTGAACTGTGGCATTCGAGATAGACTGCTTCTGGGCAGGGAGCATCCATTAAACTCTGGGGGCTAATAGATACACCCCTTTGTCGTTAGCCAGACTAAACACACGCACGCACCACAGAAATGATAATACTAATAAAAATGACATCAAGGAGAAAACTCTGCACCACTGCTTCGCACCCCACCAGAGCAACATTGCTTTTCAGAGGTAGACTACCTCTGAACAAGAGGGCTCCATTAAAAAAAGAGATGCTCATGACATCTCTTCCCCCCCGCACTCCCCCCCAAAATTAGTGTTATTTCCACAGCATCGTTACCTACACTTCTCAGGAATCCTCACCCCCACAAAAATAAACACTAGCCTGATGGACAGGAGAACCCCTCACCTGACCAGGGGGGAAGGAGCCTCGGAGTGGGGCGTCGGGCGCTCCTCTTTCACATGGTGGACGAGATATCCGCGCTTCTCCTGCTCTCGCTGCTCTCGCAGCTCCGCATCCTCTCCTCCAGCAGCAAGCAAACCAGACCCGGAAGCGTGAGTGCCTGCTTTCTTTCTCTTCCTCTATCGTACATCCGCTTCCAGGTCACGTGGCGGAAAAGGGTTATCTCCCCCCCCCGCCCCGCCGGTAACCATAGAGGTGGGAGGAGGTAGAGAGTGTTCGACCACAGAGTCGGGCCATTCCAAGGGAAAGCAAGAAAGGGGCTATGTGGCTCCTTAAGTCATTCGGCATGTTTATCCCGCCTTTCCTCCAAGGAGCTCAGTCAAACTTCGGGGGGGGCGGGGGGGGCGAAGGGGTGTAGCTGCAGCCTTGCAGGTGTTGCTGGACTACAACTCCCATTGCCCCAGCCAGTATGGGCAGCGGTGGGGGGTGACGGGAGTTGTAGTCCAGCAGCTTCTGGCAATGAGGCGGGGCGGGATGAGGAGGACCGCGCAAGTTCCCTATCAGCGATGCGATTTCGTCAGGTCCGATATTTTGCAAGGCGGTCCGACGTTGTCTAAATGGAAAGCGAAAAAATAAAAGTTAAGTAACTTGCCAGTTTAATTTCTGCCCCCTCCCCCCGCGCACACAAATAAATCGCATGAAATAAAAGTTAGAAAGAGCTGTATTCCGGCCCTTTGTCTCAGCTTCTCAAGAAGACTACATCATAGCTGTCAACCTTCCCTTTTTTTGGCGGGAAATTCCCTTATTTCAGCACCGTTTCCCGCTGCTATCCCGGATTGTTAGATATCCCGTAGACTGTCCCCGGGACAGGTGAGGCTGCTGGTCCCTTATTTTCAAATCTGAAAGTTGATAGCTATGGACTTCATATGTAGACCAGATAGGCCTGCCCATCAAGGTATCCTGCTCTTGATGGGGTTACACTTCCTCTGAAGTTTAGTTTGGGGGTCCTCCTGGAATCTTTCCTGTCATTTGAGGCTCAGGAGTGCCTTCCATCAGCTTTGACTGGTGGCCCAGCTACGCCCCTAACTACTGTGGTCTATGCTCTGGTAACCTCTAGGTTAGATTAAAGGTTAAGGTAAAGGTACCCCTGACCGTTAGGTCCAGTTGCAGACGACTCGGGTTGCACGCTCATCGTCCTCTATAGGCCAAGGGAGCCGGTATTTGTTCACAGACAACTTCCGGGTCATGTGGCCAGCATGACTAAGCCGCTTCTGGCGAACCAGAGCAGCGTACGGAAATGCGGTTTACCTTCCCACCGGAGCGGTACCTATTTATCTACTTGCACTTGGACGTGCTTTTGAACTGCTAGGTTGGCAGGAGCAGGGACCGAGCAAGGAGAGCTCACCCTGTCGCAGGGATTCGAACCGTTGACCTTCTGATCAGTAAGCCCAAGGCTCAGTGGCTTAGACCACAGCGCCACCCGCGTCCCATCTAGGTTAGATTATATGTAGGACTGCCTTTGAAGACAGTTCTGAAACCAGCTAGTGCAGAATTCAGAGGGCAGGTTGCTCACTGGGGCAAGATGGTTTGAGCATAAAACACCGTTCCTGGTCCAGCTGCAATGCAATTAGTTTCCGGGCCTAAACTGAAAGTGACATGGGCAAATAGAAGAAGACGCCTTCACCCCGGTATGGCTCCCCTTTATCACATACACAGCCCAACAAGACAACGACAAGAATCTACCAATAGCATACAGATCAATATGGTTAACCTGATCCAAAAACACCCACCCACCCCACTCACACACGAAAACAAAATTCACCATAGCCAATCACAAGCAAACAACCACACCCTAGGCCAACCTGAATCTCACACCACCAAAAGAAGACAAGCGAATAGCAAAGAGAACTTTGCACAAGCGACGCTGACACAAAACCCCACACATACATTAAGTAAAATAGAAATATCGCCACCCGACCCCACCCCCACCTACCATGGCCCCCTCCACCTCTTCCCCCCTTTTCTTCCTATTGTAACACTAATGTCTCAGCAAATGAAACTGATTGTAGAAAATGTAACTTGAAAAAAGAGACATTGCACATAATTTTGTAAACCAAGAAATCTTTAATAAAAAATACATTAAAAAAAATTTAGTTTCCAGGCCCAATTCATAGTGCTGCTTTGGACCTTTAAAGAAATCATAATAATAATACCGCAATACCCAGGACTTTTTTCTGGGGGGATGCAGGGTTACGCATACCTAAACATTTTGTGAATCTAAGTTTGGCCTCACTGAGGGGCAGTATTTCAATATCAGTAAGAAAATTAGAGTACTCCTAAACATTTTTAAAGAAAAAAAGCACTGGTAATACCTTAAGGACTGCTGCTTTCTATATGAACCTACTCAGATACCAAGTAGTGGCGAAGCTGAATGCTCCAGCGGAGAGCAGGCAAGGGCGTGGCTGGCGTGTGTCCCGGGGGGCATGGCATGTGTCCTGGGGGAGTGGTATGTCACCCGTGGGGGGCGTGGCATGCGTCCTGGGGGCATGGCATGCTGATGTTACCGCCCTCTCCGATGGTGCTGGGGGCGCTGCGCTCCCTCCGTTCCTCCGCCAGTGATACCAAGATTATATTCTGAGGCCCTTCTTTGTGCGCCTCTTCCTTGTGAGGTCCGGAGGGTGGCAACACGAGAACAGGCCTTCTCTGCAGTGGCTCCCCATCTGTGGAATGCTCTCCCAGGGAAGTTCATCTGGCTGCTTCATTACACACCTTTAGGTGCCAGGCAAAAGTGTCCCTTTTTAACCAGGTCTTTGGTTGATCTGATTGACATCCTACGCCCTTTTAATATGTGGTTCTTTTTTTTTGGGGGGGGGGGAGATTGTTATTGGGTTGTTTTTCTTTTTCTTTTTTTTCAAGATTGGAAAATGTTTATTTTTTTATTATTAAAGATTTTCTTGTTTTACAGAAGTATGTGTAATGTCTCTCGTATTTTTTCCATGTAACATTTTTACAAATTAGTTTCATTTGATGAGACATTAGGAAGAAAAGCGGTGGAGGGGGGAAGATGGGTGGGATCGGGATCGGGTGGCGATGTTTCTATTTTGCTTAATGTATGTAGGGTTTGGTGTCAGCGTTGCTTGTGCTGTTCACTTGTGTTCCTTTGGTGGTGAGAGAGGTTGGGGTTGGCCTAGGGTGTGGTTGTTTGTTTGTGACTGGCTGTGGTGATCTTTGTTTTTGTGTGTGAGTTGGGCGGGTGGGTGTTTTGGATCAGGTTAGCCATATTGATTTGTATGCTGTTGGTGGATTATTGTCATTGTCTTGTTGGGCTGTGTATGTGATAAAGGGGAGCCATGCCGGGGTAAAGGCGTCTTCTGTTTGTCTCCGTGTCAGTTTCAGTTTATTGGTTAATTTTTCTAGTAGGGCTGTTTCCCATACTATTTGGTACTATTGGTCCATGCTTACTCCTGACAGGTCTCTTCAGTGTCTGGTTATGGTGTTTCTGGTTGCTGAAAGTAGGTGGGTTATGAGTTCTTTGTGGTATAAATGGGTATTGTTGTCTTTGAAGATGTTTAGTAGGGCCAATTCTGGGGTGATGTCTAATACTTGCTTAGTTATTTTACATATTTCTCGTATGGCTGTTGTCCAGAATAGTTGGATTTTGGGGCATTCCCACCACATGTGGAGGTATGTGCCTGTGGAGGTGCACCCTCTCCAGCATTTTGGTGGGGTTCCTGGGCATATTAGTGCTAGTTTTCTTGATGTTAGGTACCACCTGTAGGTGATTTTCAGAGGGATTTTCTTTTCACTGATATGGATTTAAAGCGGGGTTTAGACCACACTCTGGTCCATTGAGTGGGATTAATCTCATAGCCTATGTCATTCTCCCAATGTTTTTTGATTGCATCTAGGTGGGTTGTGGGATTTTGGAGCAGTATTTTGTATATTGCAGATAGCATCCCTTTACAGTTTCCCTTAGTTGTTAGGAGGAGGTGTTTTATGTTGCTCTTGTTTTGTGAACCACCCTGAGACCTCCAAGTATAGGGCGGTATATAAATTCAATTAAAAATAATAATAATAAGTGCTGAATGGAAGGCACTTTACACATGCTTATGAGTTCCAGTGATCCTTACTTTCAACAGCTGGAATTTCTCTTCACTCTGATCGCATTCCAGCCACTCGTTGTCTGTTCTTCTTCCTCCCTTCATCCTAAAATACGTGAACTAGGACAGATAAAAAGGTTAAAAAAGTGAAACATTTTTAGTTTATTTACTGTGATGGTCTGGGAATCTGATTCAGAAGCTGGATCTGAGGAGTACCAGCCTGCACAGGAGTCCCTGCCTCCAGGGCTGGCTGAGCTGGGGCAGGGGCTTGAATCTGAAGGGCCTGCACCTGTGCCGGATCCTCAGGAGCAGACACCAGATGCATCCACTCTGGCTCTGGAGGTGATTGAGGACCCATTGCCTGCAGGTGCGCCTCTCCCAGCCCTGTCAGGGGAAGGTGAAGCTGCCCCTGGGTCCAGTAACCCTCCAGCCTCTCCTGAGCTGCAGAGGCTCAGGGCAGAGAGGCGGAGGGAACTGGGTTCTCTCAGGAGGAGTGCATGCCTTAAGGCCAGGAGAGGCGGGTCAACTGTGGACCGGGACCGCCCCTGGCCTCAGAGGAGATAAAGGCCTGTCAGCCCAGTCCCAGGTTGCGGAAGCAACGACGTTGGAGACCTGATTCTGCCAGCACCCAGACCTGTTTCTCCGGAGTTCCCAACCATGCCCGGCGTCTTGATTTGGACCCCGCTTCCCCCTTGGTGGACAGGCTCCAGACCCTCCGCCCAGGACCGGACTTTGACCACGCCTCACGGTAACCCCCCCAGGACCAGTACATTTACGCCACATTTTATTTTAAAAATGAACTCAGTGCAGTTTCCACAGGCTGCCCATTGCAGTAGCAGATTTAAAGTCAGCAGGGTTAAGATTTGATCTCTCTCTAGTTATGTTTTAAGCCAGAGACGACAAGCAGCAGTCTTAAGAGTTGCAATTTCTATAGCCATGTATCTGGAAGTAAACATTGGATTCAGTGTGTTGGACCGCAAGTGACTTGGATATTCTGGAGCATGGACTGGAGACAGGGAGGCAAACGCCAATTCAGGTTTTAAGCAGAGTTTATTTGGTTCACATATGCAAAGCAAATGGTGCAGCACAATACATTGCAATCTGCACCCCAATCAGAGCAAATGGGCTTATCCTAGAACCGAACGATTTGCCCAAGTGCATACAACCACACATGTAACACCCAATCCCATAACACTCTGGCTGGCCAAATGGTCGTTCTTCAGTAACTACGGGGGACACAATGGCCACCGGCTCAGTCAAGTGCCCTTTCTCACGCACGTTACGGCTTGAGACTACTGTGACTAATTTGCTCAGAACGTTATCTGGTAACTTATCTACACAGGTAGGTTGTATATCTTCGGAACCTCCCATCCAGATCTTCAGGCATGCGTAGAACTATCAGCTTCCGGTGTGATGGTAGCAGGCCTCTGGGCTGGCGATGGGCTGTGTCCTGATCAACTCCCATTGGGATCAGGATCAGGACCTCTCCGGAATCTGAGCTTCAGAGAATTGGGTAAGAGTTCGCAAGTCCACTCTCCATGGGCTCGTTTTACTCGCGTGTGATGGATCCAGGGGGTCAACCCGGCTACCTTAATTGCAATTGGGGAAACAACCAGGACTACGTAAGGGCCTTGCCATTTAGGATCTATGGCCGTTGCGTTCCGCTCTTTTATCCATACAGAGTCACCGGGCTTAAAGGGGTGGATTGGCTCAGTCATGCTGCACGCCATCCGCTGGAGGGACCACCTGTTAAGAGATGAGAAGACACATAAGAGAGATTAAATTTGGTCTTGGGTCGTAGTGTCCCCCAAGAGTTGAGTACACAGGAGAAGCTCAAACGGGGGTGGACGTCCATATAGTAATTCAAATTGAGACAATTGGGTATGCTTATTAGGAATACAGTGAACCCTGAAAAGGGCTATAGGGAGCATATCGATCCAGGAGGCTCCTGTCTCCTGAGTTTGGCAAGTTGATTTTTCAATGTTCTATTCATCTGTTCTACTTTTCCCAAGCTCTGCAGCCTCCAGGCCGTATGCAGTTTCCATGGGATGTTCAGAACCTGACCGACTCCTTGTACAATGTGGTGTATGAATGCTGGTCCGTTGTCGCTCCCTATTGCTCTTTGCAGCCCGAACCTTGGTATGATTATTCCTTGCCATTCTTGGAGATGGGTCTTCTGCCTATACCGTTGGGGGTGCACTGATCATTCTTATAAGCTTTGAATCCTGGCCCTCCTCTTCTCTGTTGTCCCCCATTAAGGCTGCCACCAATCTCCAGGCATTTTCTCTGGGCACCATGAGAGACATAATTCCTGTGCCTGTAATATGGCAGGGCCATATTATATCCGGAGGGGGTGAAAATGATCTGTGCATGGAGCTTGAACAACAAATCTCTCCCATCAATGGCATTGGACATTCTGGAATATACAGGAATATTACTGCCCTTCCCCCTATAACACAGTCCATTGGTTGTAAGAAGGGTTTCACTTGAGAGTCCCCTGTCGCCCCGGTGATCTTAATGGTTTGCTTGCTGGGGTTTCCTAGGGGTAAGGGGAGCACAAAATATTCAGCTCCAGTCTCTCTCTCTTTTTAAAAAAATATTTTTATTAGTTTTTCCATCAAAAATTCATACAAAATCAAACATCCAATCTTCACTTAATCCCTTCTTTCCAGAACTTCCCTCAGCTTGTCTGATAATTCTCCGTATTATATCTTCATCTCACATTTCTCAATATTATACAGTGGTGCCTCGCAAGACGAAATTAATTCGTTCCGCAAGTTTTTTCTTCTTGCGAGTTTTTCTTCTTGCGAAGCACGGTTTCCCATAGGAATGCATTGAAAATCCATCAATGCGTTCCTATGGAGACCGTCCGGGGACAGAGGGGAAGCGAATCGCTTCTCCCCGTTGCCGCCCCTTGGTTCAAAAGGGGTCAGGGGAGAGAGGGGAAGGCGGACCTGTCCCCGGAACTGTTTAAAGCAAGGGGCGGCGGGGAGAAGATTGCTTCTCCCCGTTGTCTGCCCCGCAATCTCCGGGGACAGAGGGGAAGGCGCGCGAGCCGGACCTGTTTTAAAGGACCTGTTTTAAAGCAAGGAAAGGGGCAGCGGGGAGAATCGCTTCTCCCCGTTGCCGCCCCTTGGTTCAAAAGGGGTCCAGGGACAGAGGGGAAGGCGCACTGTGCTTCCCCGCTATCCCTGGAGCTTGCGGGGCAAGCTTCGTTTTGCGAAGCAAGCCCATAGGGAAATGTGTCTTGTGAAGCGGCTAAGAAAACGAAAAACTCCTTCATCTAGCGAGTTTTTCGTCTTCCGAGGCGTTCGTCTTGCAGGGTACCACTGTATTGCACTCAAACACTCTTAATCACATCATGCTTTTTAAACAATATTTCTAACATTAATTTCACAGAGCTTCTTGAAAACCAAGAAGTGTTATTTGTTCATCACAAACATCTTTGATATACTCTGTAAATTTCTTCCAGTCCTCGGAGAATCTCTGGTCACGCTGGTTCCTAATTCTCCCCGTCAATTTGTCCATTTCTGCGTATTCCATCAGTTTCATCCTCCATTCTTCTTTTGTGGGCATTTCTTCCTGTTTCCATTTCTGTGCCAGCAAAATTCTGCTTGCTGTTACTGCATACAAAACTAATTTCACATCTTTTTTACTAATTTCATTTCCCAGTATTCCCAGTAAAAAAGCTTCTGGTTTTTTAATAAAAGTGTATTTCAACATTTTCTTTAGCTCATTATAGATCATCTCCCAGAAGCTTTTTACCTTCTTACATAAACACCACATATGGTAAAATGTTCCTTCTTGCTCCCGACACTTCCAACATTTATTGCAAACTTTATACATTTTACCCAATTTTACTGGTGTTATGTACCATCTGTATAACATCTTCATAACATTTTATTTTATCGTAATGCATGCTGTAAATTTTAACCCATCCTTCCATAATTTAATCCACTTCTCAAATCAATATTATATCCAAAATCTTTAGCCCAGCTAATCATTACAGATTTAACCTCTTCGTCTATTGTATTCCATTCCAACAATATTTTATACATTTTAGATAAAATTTTCACTTCATTATTCAAAATTTCTTGTTGAAATCTAGATTCTTTTTCAGAATAACCCCTCTCTGAAAACTCTTTTTTAAACATTTCATTTAGCTGAAAATAGTGCAGCTCCAGTCTCAATCATAAAATTCACAAAGCGGTTCCCCACTTGTACTGAGACCGTGGGCTCCGAGGAACCTGCTGTGAACCCAGGCTGTCCTATTGTGATTCATAATTAGCCAACCCAATCAGATTGGTTGGGTTTTCCCGGTGCTGCCAATCAGGAGGCCCATACCCTCCTTCTCCTCTTCCTCGTCCGGGCCTCATTCCGCGATTCTGTCTCCATTAGCCTGGGGCTCCCTTATTCAGGCACTCGCCTTTCCTTTTTTTTAAAAAAGATATTTATTAAAGTTTCAAAGATTATATAAAAACAAAACAAAACAACAATACAAACAAACAAACAAAAACAAAAACAAGTATAATTTCAATCCCTTATTTTCTTGTAACTTACTTCCCCGACTTCCTCATACCTCCCCTTTCTGTATTCCAATTTCTAATTATTAATTCAGTAAATCCTCTCCCTTATTTTTCATTTAATTTTTAGCTTTTCTTTTCTTTTTACTTAACCATTACAGCTGTAAACCACATAATTTCTAAACCAACGTCATTCTAACATTCATTAATTTTGCAATGTTTCTTAAGATAGTCCTTAAATTTCTTCCAATCTTCTTCCGCTGTCTCTCTTCCCTGGTCTTGGATTCTGCCAGTCATTTCTGCCAGTCCCATATAGTCTATCACCTTCACCTGCCATTCTTCCAAGGTGGGTAGATCTTGTGTCTTCCAATACTTTGCAATGAGTATTCTTGCTGCTGTTGTAGCATACATAAAGAATGTTCTATCCTTCTTTGGCACCAATTGGCCGGCCATACCCAGGAGAAAGGTTTCTTCAGGAAGGTATATTTAAATACCTTTTTCATTTCATTATATATCATTTCCCAGAAAGCCTTAATCTTTGGGCATGTCCACCAAAGGTGAAAGAATGTACCTTCAGTTTCTTTACATTTCCAACATTTATTATCAGGTAAGTGGTAAATTTTTGCAAGCTTGACTGGGGTCATGTACCACCTATAAATCATTTTCATAATATTCTCTCTTAAGGCATTACATGCCGTAAATTTCATACCGGTGGTCCACAACTTTTCCCAGTCAGCAAACATAATGTTATGGCCAATATCTTGTGCCCACTTAATCATGGCTGATTTCACCGTTTCATCCTGCGTATTCCATTTCAACAGCAAGTTATACATTTTTGACAGATTCTTAGTATTGGGTTCTAGCAATTCTGTTTCCAATTTAGATTTTTCCACCTGGAAGCCAATTTTCCTGTCGGGCACTCGCCTTTTCAATGTCCTTCTTGCCTGCATATCGCACCCTGATTCCTCCCTAGTGTCGTCCCTCGTCCTCTACCTCTTTCTCTGGTTCCACGTCCTCTTCCCTTTCCTTTCCCTCTAAGGAGATATGCTTCCCCTTTTCCTTCTCTCCAATTGCCATTGCCAACATATTCAACTTCTTTTCCCTATATTTCTCTTGCCTCTTCTCCCCTGTGTGAGTGCCTGAGGGCCCTGCTCTTGCCATTCACCATCTGGCCCAGGGCGGGGCCTGAAGCCTCACAAGGACTGCTGTGCTCTGCTGCCCAGGAGGACTCCCCTGTGTGAGTGCCTGAAGGCCCTGCTCCTTCCTGCCACTTACCACCTGGCCCAGGGCAGGGCCTGAAGCCTCACAAGGACTGCTGTGCTCTGCTGCCCAGGAGGACTCCCCTGAGTGAGTGCCTGAGGGCCCTGCTCCTTCCTGCCACTTACCACCTGGCCCAGGGCGGGTCCTGAAGCCTCACAAGGACTGCTGTGCTCTGCTGCCCAGGAGGACTCCCCCGAGTGAGTGCCTGAGGGCCCTGCTCCTTCCTGCCACTTACCACCTGGCCCAGGGCGGGGCCTGAAGCCTCACAAGGACTGCTGTGCTCTGCTGCCCAGGAGGACTCCCCTGAGTGAGTGCCTGAGGGCCCTGCTCCTTCCTGCCACTTACCACCTGGCCCAGGGCGGGGCCTGAAGCCTCACAAGGACTGCTGTGCTCTGTGCTCTTGTTTGGGTTCTCTGGGTTTAGCGGTGTCTAGATCCTAAATGCCTCCTTCAGACGTTCCAAATATGCTGCTGGACTTTCATCTGGCTTCTGTACTACAGAATTTTTTGCCATATTGGTAGGTTTTCTGGCTGCACGTGTTAGACCTTGTATCAGGGTTTGCCTGTTCATCTGTACTAAGGCCCTATGGTCAGTCTGATCATAATTCCAATTGGGATCCCCCAGCGGGTACTGGAGCAGGATCTGAGCTGCCCCTATGCCATTGGCGGCTAGATGTCAATGAGCTTCCGCATGTACTCTCTGAATTTCTTCACCCGTCAGGAGATGCTGCAGAATTTGACAGTCATCCCAAGTCGGGGTGTGGGTCCTCATTGCCAGGGTCCTTTTCAAATGGTGGGGTGGTATTTGACCAGTTCATTAAGTCAGTAGTGGAAAGGGGTATATACTGGAAAGTACTGGTCCAGGGCTGTGGCGCTTGTCCCTGCACTGGGGCTGGTGGTGGGGCATAATCTGGGCTTCCCTGGGACTCCCTAATGTCATGCTTTCATCTTGTGACTTCTCCCTCCCTTTCAATGTTTCATGTTCCTCATGCTTCAGGGCACGCTGATAAACATCAAGGTATTCCAATTGGGAATACCTATTGGCCCACACACAGGTTGGGTTTCCTCTACGGTCCCCCTTTCATCCACACAATCATTTGCTCTTGGAGCCACTCACCAATACCTCCCAGCCTAACCTAAAACCCTAGCCAGTCTCCTTTTATTGGTCAGCCTCACCTTTCTCCAAGGGAGCTGTTCAGTCACATCTTACATCCTGTGCTTACACTCCTCTCTATCTGTAATAGGGTCCCTTTACTCACCTGTCCTTGGGGTTGAGATGTCTTGTTTCCCAACTGGCACACCTTTTCTGCTCCGTTCGTGATGTGTGTCCCTCCGATCTACAGCACAGGGAGTGTGGCAACTTATTTTCAGTTTCCTAGCCAATAGCGGCTGGTGCACGCTGAAACGTCAAGAGTCCTTGCAGCCCCAAGCCGGAAAGACAGACCTGTCCTTGTGGAGTCCTGGTGTCCTCCTATAAACATCAAGGCACCTGTGAAATGTCTGACCTCAAGTGACTTGGATATTCTGGAGGCAAACACCAATTCAGGTTTTAAGCAGAGTTTATTTGGTTCACATATGCAAAGCAAATGGTGCAGTGCAATACATTGCAATCTGCACCCCAATCTGTGTGCGCCCACATTTTATAGACTATACAAATAATCAGAGTGAAACTTTTACCTTCTTATCCTATCAGTGTCTAACATCTCCTTTTGAAGGTTAAATTCTTAATTTATTCATTCTTGTTTATCTCCCTGCTTATGGCCTTGATCACCTCGCAACAGTTGCCTTGTTTGTCTACCTGCTATGGCCTTGCTCATCTTGTAACAGCTGCATGATAACTGGATGCTGGGAATTTCCATTTCTGAGGCCCTTCAAATGGAATTTACTTCTGAGTAGACATGCATGGGGTTCCACAGTTGTTCCAGGATATGCATCTCAAAGGGCGAATGGTTTTGGTTCTGGGTTGCTGTTTTTGTTTTACTGGAGAGAAACAGTGGGCCATTTGGAAAGTAGCCAGTGAAGGTGTCATGTTGCTTTTTTAAAAGAAAAAACTGGCACGTGATGTGTGTTTATTTCCCACTGAAGGTCTTTTGGCGTTTGAGCATTTGATATTCCTTTGATACTGAAAGGTATTTTGGTTCAGTATGTATACTGTGGAACCTCGGGTTGCAGACGTAATTCATGACGGAGGCACGTCCGCAACCTGCAGCGTTCGCATCCTGAAGGGCTGCGTCTGTGCTGGCGCTGGTGCGATTTGGCGCTTCTGTGCATGCGCGAGCGACGAAACCTGGAAGTAACCCGTTCCGGTACTTCCAGGTTTCCCGCGGTCCACAACCCGAAAACACGTAACCTGAAGTGTCCGTAACAGGAGGTATGACTGTATTCAGTATATGCTATTTCTTCATAAAGGTAAAGGTAAAGGTAAAGGGACCCCTGACCATTAGGTCCAGTCGTGACCAACTCTGGGGTTGCGGCGCTCATCTCGCTTTACTGGCCGAGGGAGCTGGCGTACAGCTTCCGGGTCATGTGGCCAGCATGACTAAGCCGCTTCTGGCGAACCAGAGCAGCGCACGGAAACGCCGTTTACCTTCCCGCCGGAGCGGTACCTGTTTATCTACTTGCACTTCGTGCTTTCGAACTGCTAGGTGGGCAGGAGCAGGGACCCAGCAACGGGAGCTCGTGGGGATTTGAACCGCTGACCTTCTGATCTGCAAGCCCTAGACTCTGTGATTTAACCCACAGCGCCACCCGCGTCCCTTCATACTACGCCCTTAATGTTTTTGTTCATTTGATTTGTTTATATGATCTGTGGTTCATTTGTTTGTTGATGGTAGTGATGGTCACCAACTTGGATGGTTTTAAAGTAAGAGTGTACAAAATCATGGAGGATAAGGCTATCAATGGCTACTGCCTCAAACTATGAAAGTAGAGCATAGAGGAAGTACTGCTTCTGAATACCAGTTGCTGGAAAATACGGGAGGGGACAGTGCTCTTGTGCTTGGACCCTTCTTGTCTTGTGCTTGGACCCATAGGCATATGGGTTGGCCTCTGTGAGAACAGGATCCTGGACTAGATCAGCCATTGGCTTGATCCAGCAGCTTCTTTTTATGGTTTTACGATTTGCCACAGTCTATTCTGACCAAGCTCCACTCCTAAACAACCAAATTCCCATCGTAAGTCTCTGGTATGCTATACTCACTGTGAAACTCAGCCTGCGAATGCCACCACCTTTCCTGAGCTTTCTACTGTATGGGAGAGCCAGGCGGCCAATTGACCAGGTATGGGGAACCCAGTGCCCTCTGAATATTGGTGAACACCAGCCCCAGCCAGAATAGCCAGTAGTCAGAGATGGTGGGAGTGGGAGTCTAACAACAACAAATTTTTATTTATACCCTGCCCTTCCCAGTTCAAAAACTGGGCTCAGGGTGGCTAACAACAAATTTAAAACACTTAATTATAAAAGCAGCATAAAATACAGTATAAAAACATGAATAACAATAAAATTCAAAAATCAATTGGATAATCCCCAGGGCTAGCTGGCTGAATTGGTCCTGCTTGAGCCAGCAAGGAGGCCAGGGGAGAATTAGCTGTGGGGTCTCAGAGTGGGTGATCTTCATAAAAGGGGAGGGAAAAGAAGGGAAATAAAAGATCAGGCTGAATTCGAATTAAAAGCCAGGAAGAATAGTTCTGTCTTACAGGCCCGACGGAAGGAGATTAAATCCTGAAGGGCCCTAGTCTCATGGGACAGAGCATTCCACCAGGTCATAGCCATCACTAAAAAGGCCCTGGATAGTCTGACTTCCTTAGGGCCCGGGACTTCTAAACTATGGTCATTCATGGACCTTAAGGTCCTCTGTGGGGCATATCAGGAGAGGCAGTCCCGTAGATACGAGGGCCCTAAGCCAAGATGTTGGGTTATGTTTTTATGTGTTGGAAGCCACTCAGAGTGGCTGGGGCAACCCAGCCAGATGGGTGGGGTATAAATAAGAATATGTTTATAACAACAACCCAGAGTTTCCCGCCTAAAATAACTGACGTGGACCTGAGTGAAAACTATCTACAGACCTGAGTGCAAACTATGTACAGTATCCCCCTGCTGGCCCAGGGTGAACTTCACTACATAACAAGCCCCACTTTCAGGGGAAAGATCCATGCATTGCAGCGGGTTGGACTAGATGACCCTCATGTTTCCTTCCAACTCTATGATTCTATGAATTTCTATGTCTTTCGAACATCTGGAGGGGGTCACAGCTTTCCCACCCCTGTTACAGAGAATCCTCCATCAAAAGATCACTTCATGACCTCTGGTCCTTTCACTGTTGCATGTTGCTGAAGGCTCTATTATGCTTGCTGAATTAATTTACTCTACAATAACCCGCCTTCTGTAGATTTAGAAGCCAAGGGGGTGATTGTTCTTTTGGTTAAAAAAAAGTGTACTAGAAAAGCATAATCATCCTGCAAAGCGTGTTGTCAACAGTTCTGTTTGAAATAAACCTCAGGAGGTGTCGTGTGTGAAACAAAAGTCTGTATGTGGTGCTTGATGTTTCCTTTTGTGTTCATTTACATACATTTACATGGGGCGGTGCTGCTAGCTAAGGATGCACATTGATTCCTGACTCGTATGGTTATCTTCAAGACACCCTGGGGAAGGAACTGGATTTGTTGCACTAGGATGACAGGACATTTTATCCTACTTTAGTTGTGCAAAGTCCTGGTATGTGATTGTATAACTTCTGCAAAATACTGACAGTCTTGTGCTTATAATATGAGGCATCAGCAATATTTTCCTGTTGTGATTTCTGACTGTAGAGAACCACCAAGTTGAAAGGGAGCCCTCCCTCAAAACAGGAGAAAAATGGAGAAATGCAAGGGATAATGTAATGGAATCATGCCTTGCAGAACACACACATTGAATTGGGTTAGGTCGCTAGATGACCTTTGAGCTCTCCTCCAGCTCTAAAAATTGATGCTTTGATGAAATGCACTACTAAAAATGTTTTAATAAGACTGTTCAGAAAAAAACCAAAAATAGGTACAGTGGCTTACTAGAGATTGCCCCGCACAAAAAACAGGACCAGCTGGAAATGTTGTAAGTGATTTTGAGACTCCCTTGCATTTGCAGGCGCTGTGCAAACTTTTCAGGAGGTGAGCATGGAAAGCTGCCGGCAACAGCAGTCAGTCTGTGTTCAGCCGAAATCCAGCTTGACTCATTACAACAAGCGAAGAGAGCACACTTCAAGATCCTGGCACAGGAAGGTGCTCAAGGAATGCCACAGGCTTGTTTTCTGACGAGAGAGAGAGAGAGAGAGAGAGAGAGAGAGAGAGAATTCAAAGCGAGCCTTTGATCTATTTTCAGCCCATAAATTGCTCCTGTGGAATCCTGCACATACTTGGGAGCTCTCTCTCTCTTGTGCTCGCATGCTGCGAGGCTGAATCTACTGCTTCGTTGTGACAGCACATTTCTTTATTGTGGATGAGGAAAAGAACACCATGCAGACACATCTCTTTCCTTTCCACCCCAGGCAAGCTAGGGGCTCCCGTGTGGCCTGTTCTTGACACAACATGCATTGTGCAAATCTACACATGCTGTAAATTAGGCCTGTCAACTCATTAGAGAGAATTTTTTTTTAAAAAAAATAGTTGATTAATCATAATAGCCTAAGATCTGCCTTGCTGGCATAAACCAAAGCCTCTCTCTGGCTTAGCATTTTCTTTCCAGCTGAGGTCAGCTTCAATTTCTTTCAAGCTGGGAGGGGGACCCGTGGCCTTCCAGATGTTGTTGGATCCCATCAGCCCCAGCCAGGATGGCCAGTGGTCAGAGATGATGTGATTTGTCGCCTAGCAACATCTGGACTATCACCAGATTTCCAAAGCTTGGATCTCACAAAGTGATGAACAAAAAGAAGTGAGAGGTAAAGCACACAAGCTATTTATGTAAGAAGTAAAGATGACTGCTGATCTATATGAAAACGGTAAATCCATAAACTATTAGCCCAACAAAAATGTCACAAAATAGTGTGTGTTGCTTTGAAGCTTTCCAGAACTAACAATGGCCAATGGCTGCTAGTTACGGTGGCTATGCTATCAGTCCATAGTCAGAGGCAGAATGCTTCTGGAACACCAATTGCTGTAAACCCCAAGAGGGGAGAATGTTCTTGTGCCTAAATTCTGCATGCGGGGTTCCCACAGGCATATGGTTGGCCCTGTGAGAACAGGATGTTCAAGGACCCAATCTAGCCATACAAAAACACTCAAGGAGGGTGTGGAGAGGGGCTGCTGAGGGGTGTGACTTGAGAAGAGAGGGAGTGTCTGGATAGGGGTTGCGGCCTGGAGAGAGTCCCAAGGGCTGAATAGAGTAACTTGGAGGGCTGCATTTGGCTGCTGTGTCTGAGGCTCCCCACCAATGCTCTAACCACTCTACATCACACTCACTTTGCCAAAGGGAAAAAAGGAAAATCTTTATTCAATGTGCTCTGTGTGTCTCCAACTGCCATTTGGGGAACAGACAGTGATGTGTTGGACTAGGAGCTGGGAAGATCAGGGTTCAAATCCCCACTTGGCTGTGAAGCTCACTGAGTGACCTTGGGCCAGTCGCTGCCTCTCAGCCTAACCTATCTCACAGAGTTGCTGCAGGGACTGAGGAGTGGGGAGAATTCTGGGCTCCACATCTTGAGCTCTATGGGGGGAAAGGTAGGATATATGTGAAATGGATAGATAAGACACGCAGGCAGGCAACTATTTTGCAAGCAAAAGATATAGGCAGAAGAAAAGCCCACCTTGATATATAAAGGAAGTTACATATGTTGTCTGAGCAGCAGATGGCGCTCAAGCCTAAGGCTGCCAAACCACTGCTCACCTCCCCAGCATTTGGTGCAAAAAGAGCACAGAGCTTATTTAATGAATGAAGAATCATTGGATAAAACAGGAGACATTGAAATTCTGCTTCAAATGATGATGATGATATTATGTTGTTATGTTTTGTGTTGTTATGTTATGTTATGTTATGTTGTTTTATGTTATGTTGTTTTATGTTATGTTTTATGTTATGTTATGTTGTTATGTTGTTATGCAGAACCTCATGTCAGTCTCCTATAACCTGCATATGCCAGCTCAACAGGCACAAAAGGTTTCGGAATGAGGGCAGAAATCAGTTCACATTTTAAAGGTGAACCGTACCTAACTTGCGCTTTCCAAAACAATACACAAACCAAAACACAGTTGTCTTTCAAATTTTGCTGTGCAGTTTTCCAGCCGAGCAATGAGTAGAAAAATGCAAATACTAAGGTAAAGTGTGCATAAAATGCATATATTGGGGGAAATAAGACACACACAAATGCATTACAATTCAGGGAAGTTGCTTTGCAAGTGTGTTTACTAGCCAAATTACATGCAAAAACTTGTATATGAGGAGAAATTCCTACGGAAAGGCTGATGAATTATCATTTTTTTAATGCAGCCAGGTGTGGAAATGCGGAGAACTGAACTTAAGAAGAGGGGGAACTGAGAAAATGAATCTGAAATAGACAGATTTGACCATCCCTAGGAAATATGTGAACCTGGGGGATGCGATTACCTATGAGAGAGAGAGAGAGAGAGAGAGAGAGAGAGAGAGAGAGAACCATCAATTGATGGGATGAGAATGCTCTGAAACCTGCACCAGTGCCCAGTTTGCCCTGTAGAATTTGGAAGCTTGAAACAGGTAAAGAGGAAAGAAAGTGGTGGGAAATGAGGATTGCATCTACTGGCTTCTGGTGCTGCAGTGGCTCAACTGTGCATTGTCAAAGGTTTTTCCTTACCGATTCTATGATTCTGTGATTATTGGTTCAATCCCAGTCATGTTTTGTCTGCTCGACTGGTAGTTGGCTCTCAGGTTGGCGGCCTCCCCAGCTTTGCTAACCTTACACAGGGGAAGGACTGTAACTTAGCGGTAAATGATCTGCCTTGCATGTGGAAGGTCCCCAGTATCTCCAGGCAGAGCTGGGAAAGACCTTCTCTGGGATGCCGGAGAGCTGTGGTCAGATTCATTATAGCCAAAAGCTCTCTGGTACAGTATCTGATTTGGAGTCAGGTTCAATCTCCGGCATCTTCCAGATGGGCTGGCGGATGCTCCCTGCCTGAAACCCTGGAGGGATGCTGTCAGTCAGTGTAGATGATACTGAGCTAGATGGACCAATGGTCTGCCTGAGTAGATGGAAGCTTCCTATGATCTTCGGAACATAGGAAACTGCCCCACACCGAGTCAGACCACTGGTCCATCCACCTCAGCATTGTCAATAGTGACAGGCAGCAGCTTTCAGATCGTGTTCTTCCCCAGTCCTACCTGGAGATGCAATTGGGAATTGAACGTGGGACATTCTGCATGCAAAGCAGATGCTCTTCCATTGTGGTCCTTCGCCACAATGGTACCCTTGAAGATCAGGGCCAGACTTTGGGGCACAATTGCAGCAGAATAAGCAGGAGAGCCCCCTAACACAGCAGGACCAACATACCACATTTTGAAGTAAGGAAAGTAATATACTTTAGAATCTAAACTTTAGAATCTCAAGAGAGGGAATCTATTTTTTTTATAAGATATTTATTAAGATTTTTTAGAAAGATACATAAGAACATATAAAAAATAAAACAATACAAAACATAGAGCAAAGAAGATAAAGAATACATTAAAAAAGAAAGAATAAACATTTTCCCCTTTAAAGTTCTGAGTTTCTTAACCCTGTTTCTTGACTTCCCCACACCTCCCTTCCTTGTGTTCCTGTTTATACCATCAGATTCAGCAAATCCCTATCCTCTTTCAAATCTCGTTATCTATTAAAATATTTAAGTAAGTCTTATTTCCAAACTTTCATCCCTATTACATTCCTTATTGCATAATCATAACCTATTCACTAATGCCATATTATTTTATATCTCACATCATTTTAACATTCATGGATTTTACAATGTGTCTGCAGGTAGTCTTTAAATTTCTTCCAGTCCTTTTCCACCAAGTCTTCTCCCTGGTCTCGGATTCTGCCAGTCATTTCTGCCATCTCGATATAGTCAATTACTTGCATCTGCCATTCTTCCACAGTGGGTAAATCTTGCATCTTCCAATGCTTTGCGATAAGTATTCTTGCTGCTGCTGTTGCATACATAAAAAAAGTTCTATCCTTTTTTAACACCGATTGGCCGACTATGCCCAGGAGAAAGGCCAAGAGAGGGAATCTAAAGCAGTGGTTGAGACTCTAGACGCTGGACTCTGACTCCCATTGCCTCCAGCCAACGTGGCCATCAAGGATAATGGGAGTCCAGCAGCATCTGGAAGACCATAGGTTCCCCCATCTCTGCTTTAAAGTGTGGGGGGCTCACATATGAACATTAAGTCCAGGGTCTGGGGAAAAACAAGTATCCAGGTTCACTACTGCATGGAAGTCCTTTAACTTAACCTTCGTCAACATGGTGCTCTTCAGAGATCTGGATCACAACTCCCATCGTCAGTCCCTGCCAGCACAACGTTCCCAATGCTGGCTGCAAATGGCAGGAGTTGTCATTCAAAACATCTGGAGGTCACCAGGTTTGCAAAGGCTGCTCTTGGTGAAAATACTGAGGGCTGAACCTGAGCCCTTCTGCTTGCAAAGCATGCTCTGCATCATTGTGTAATGATGACTTTCCTCCCTAAGGGATTCCCATCCTGTGACAGGACATAGAAAGCTGCCTTATAACATGTCACATGTTTTGTCCATTTGTCCCATCACTGACTGCTTTTCTTTGCAAGGGCTCCCTAGGGTTTCAGGCAGAGGCAAATTTTCACATTACCTGTGCCTTGATTCTTTGTATAGGAGACACCAAAGATTTAACTGGAGACCTTGTTTATGCACTCTGCCATTGAGCCCCTCCTCCTGCAATGACAATAGCATTGCTGTTATTGCCACTGCAGTTATTTCTACAGCATCATCTACAAACCTAACATTTTCCAGTATTATATATATATGTAAAAAGTCAGACCACTGCCTATGGAGATTACAGTTTGGGCAGAGTGATGGAAGATCATTAGGGATGGGCAAATTGTTCAATTTTGGTGCCTCTGTTTCTCACCTGCTGAAACTTAAGTTAGGTTCTCTGCAATTCCACATCATTTTACTTTTTTGTTATTTTTTTTATACAGAAGCACTGGTCCTCATGAAAATTCATCAGCATTTTAATGCAATGAACTATACCAATCTACACAATGGTATGCAATTTAGGCTAATACACACTTTTTTTTTGCAAAACAATTTCCCCCAAATAATGTATTTTTATATGTTACTTTCACTGATATAGGGACGCAGGTGGCGCTGTGGGTTAAAGCCTCAGCGCCTAGGACTTGCCGATCGAAAGGTCGGCGGTTCGAATCCCTGTGGCGGGGTGCGCTCCCGCTGCTCGGTCCCAGCTCCTGCCAACCTAGCAGTTCGAAAGCACCTCCGGGTGCAAGTAGATAAATAGGGACCGCTTACCAGCGGGAAGGTAAACGGCGTTTCCGTGTGCGGCTCTGGCTCGCCAGATGCAGCTTTGTCACGCTGGCCACGTGACCCGGAAGTGTCTCCGGACAGCGCTGGCCCCTGGCCTCTTGAGTGAGATGGGCGCACAACCCCAGAGTCTGTCAAGACTGGCCCGTACGGGCAGGGGTACCTTTACCTTTACCTTCACTGATATATGAATTTTGATGGATGCTTCACCCCACCCCCTCCTTTTCTACTTGTTCCCACACACTTTATTTGCAAACAAGGAAGCTGTGAAACCTTGCAGAATTACATTGTGACCTCTCCATAGCACAGTGTGAAATATGAAATAAGAGTTTTAATTACAAAACAGGAAGTGCGTCTTTTTTGTTTAATATTTAATGTGCCTCGGCTATTTGCATTTTGAATACTGCTGTGCAAAAAAAATTCTGAAGATGGTGACCTGGTTTTTGTTTTTGTTTGTATTTCAGAAAGTTCTTCCCCCATCCAAAACATCACTTTTCCTGGAAAAGCTCTGGACACTCATGCACCAGGTGGGTAGTATGTGTGTATATTTAAAGCAGATTTTCCAGCTGCAAAATTTCCCCGTTTGACTTCCCACACTAAAAAGGAGTTGAATGAACACAAAGGTGCTTTGCTCCTTTCTTACACCTGGTATCAGTGGCAACTTCTCCACAGGAGATAGTTTTCTTAATGTAACTACGATACAGTGAAGATTTATTTATGAATCTGCCTTACTTCAGTAACTAGCAGAAGGAGCAGTTTAAGGGTATTTACAAGGATGTGACAAAGCGTTAATTGCCCAAAGATGAACTTTGGCCCCATCTGCATTATACATTTAAAGCAGTATCATATTGGTTTAAACAGTCATGGCTTCTCCCAACGCATCCTGGGGGCTGTAGTTTGTTAAGGGTGCTGAGTGGTATTAGGAGACCCTACAAGGATGCAGGTGGCACTGTGGTCTAAACCACTGAGTCTCTTGGGATTGCCGATAGGAAGGTCGGCAGTTTGAATCTGCAAGATGGGGTGAGCTCCCGTTGCTCTGTCCCGGCTCCTGCCAACCTAGCAGTTCATAAACACACTAGTGCAAGTAGATATATAGGTACCACTGTGGCAGGAAGGTAAACAGCATTTGCATGCACTCTGGCACTCATCATGTTCCTCCATGCGCCAGTAGTGGTTTAGTCATGCTAGCCACCCAGAAGGCTGTCTGTGGACAAACGCCGGCTCCCTCTGCCTGAAAAACGAAATGAGTCCCACACCCCATAGTCGCCTTTGACTGGACTGAACCGTCTGGGGTCCTTTACTTTAGGACAGTGGTTTTCAACCAGTATGTCTTGGCACCCTGGGGTGCCTTGAATGATGGCCAGGGGTGTTGTGGGCAGCACTGGCCTCTGTCCCTCTTTCATTCCCTCCCTTCTCTGATGCTTTCTTGCGTCTCTGCCTCCCAGAGGCTTGCACAGCTGTTTATTGCAGCAGCCCTGGCTATAAGCTCTGCAGGCAAATGGTGCCTCTGGGAGGCACCTCTCTTTGGGGCGGGGCAGGGGGGCAGCTTGGAGACCAGGGACGGAGGCAGCAGCTGTAAAGAAGACTCCCAAGTAGAGGGGAGAGGAGAGGAGGCTGAGGGAACACTCCACAAGGGAGGGTGTTCAAAAATGGGTGAGAGGCTGCCAGCGCTGCAGGCAATGGGTGACATAAATGGGCTCCTGAACCGCACAGGTGTGCCGCAGAAAGAATGTAGTTGGTTAAGGGAGCCATAGACTCCAAAAGGTTTAAAACCTCTGCCTTAGAAGACCCCTATTCCCTTCAAAGACCAATTAGTTCCAGAGTGGTTCAACAGTCACTCCATTCCCAAGGAATTCATAGGTGCACCAATATGTAACAGCTGGAGGGGGAGGGGGAGAAAGAGAAAAATAGACATCCGGTTTGCCCTTCCCAAAATGGAGATCCTGGGAATTGCAAAATCACGCTGTTTAAAATAACAGCAGTCACAAACATCTTTAGCTACCATTTCAAAGTCAGCACATCTATTTGGCATCATCTCTGCCTTATGCTGAGTTTGGGGTACACTCCTTTGTCTCAGAGTGAAAACATTATGTATGGTTGTGAGAACAGGGCCGGTTCCTTCATTTCAAAAAAATGTGGATTGTGCTTCTTAATTGCCAAGTTTTTTCTCTGTTGCCCTTCCATCAAAAACAACTCCTTGATGGTCTGTTATGACCTTCCCACCGGTGAATTAAAGTAATAAGCATGTCCAAGATCTCCATCTCATCCCTGTGACAACCTGTAATTATCCAAAGGCATAACCTGTAGGTGCTTATCAAACTGTTTCAATCCTGCATTCATTACTCCCTTCAATGAGGCATTTTTCAAGGGAACTTCAAAGGTCAGATGCTGTTGTGTGTGCTCTTCTCCCCACCCCACCATAAGTTTCATTTGCTCACATTTTCTTAAGCTAACAACTCCTGCTTTCATCATCATCACCAGGGGCTGACTTTGGTCTTTCAAATTTTAGTGTCACCCTGTGTGAGGACAAAATTCGGTGCCCCCCACCTCTCATCTTCCATTCTGCTCAATTCACTATCTCATAGTTGCAATGCCTTGCAGCACCCCCTAGGCTTGGCATCCAGTGTAGTGAAACTGGCCATGCTGCCCTAAATCCACCACTGTCATCACCACCACCACTGTCCTGGCCCCCACTGCCAGATGAAGAACTTAGATTCCCAGTTCTGTTTCCACTAAAGTTCTTAATGCATCAATCAGATCAGTACATAGGCAAGGTTACAAGGTGTAATAGGTGCATAAGTGGTGGCTAAGTCAAGCTAAGATGTTGATGCAACAAGCAGCATGCCCCCTGCACCTTCCTTTGGAAGAATGAGGTGGCACAGCCCTTAGCATGGCAAATAGCCAATGTCCTGGAACTGGGCAAGCAAACAGGCACTCCTCTGAGTGGGTTGGGTTTGTGAATTCTGTCAGCACTGGCATCTTCATGTCCTTGGAGATGGATGTGGTGTCAATGTAGGCTCAGTGTTTGATTTAGTCTCAGTCATCTCCCCTGAAGAAGGAGGTGCTGGAGGTAGCTCCACCACAAGTGGTGTCTGTCTAGGGCTATCCAATGTCAGAAGGGCAGAGCACTCCTCTGCCACTGTACCTGGTTCCTCCCATGGATTCAGATCTTCATTCCCTGAATCTCTGGCCCCCTCCATATGCTCAGACCCTTCTTAGGGTACAGCAGTCACTTCTCCATCCCTCTAGGACCCTCTCCAAGGTCCTCTCACTCCCTGAGCTCTTCCCATTCCCCCTCAGGACCTGACCATAACTTCTCCAGGGGACTCATGAAAACCACCAGTTTTCTTTCTATTTCCAGTGTTCTGGCCAACGTAATCAAAAGTAGAGATAGCTGTGTTGACTCATAAAGAAGAAGAAAACCCCAAATCCATGGTGGGACAATACCTTTATTAGTCCAACGAAAATAGTGTGTTTTCTTTTAAGATCTCCAGAACTATCAATGGCTACTAGATATCAGCCATGATAGCTATGCTCCACCTCCACAGTCAAAGGAAGTATTGCTTCTGAATACCAGTTTCTGGAAACTGCAGGTGGTGAGAGAGCTATTGTGCTCAAGTTCTCCTTGTGGGCTTCCCGTAGAAGCATCTAGGTGACCACTGTGAGAATGGGGACAGGTAGATGGTGACATGTACTGCTATAGGAAGCGGAAGGAAGCCGATGTCTGAGGCAAATAAAAATTGATTCATTCATTCAAAGCGGAAGGGCTGTATTAAACTATATGAGTGATTAGAGCTGGGGGAAGAATTTCACTTTGCATTTCAAGGTGAACATAACTGATTCATACTGCCTGAAAAAATATGCAAATCATTGAAATCCACACTTCTCTGAATTTTGCAATGCAGTTCTCTTGCCAAGTAATGTGGACAAAAATACATATACTAGGGGAAAGTGTGCATATGAATGCATGGATAACATACAAAAATGCAAAGTAATATACAAAACTGGAAGAATAATTGCAAAAAATGCAAAATGTGCAAAAATGTGCGTGCAAGTCAAAACTGCATTCAGAATGTGCATATTAAGAGAAATTTGCACTAAAATGCTGGTTCTAATTTTCATGAGGAGTTTTACAAACATTGCAAACTGATGTGAAAATGTGGAAAATTGGAAACAATGAGGAACTTCAGATTGGAGCAATGAAAAACTGAGGGAAAACAAAATTGACAGATTTGCCCTTCTCTGAGTGAAGCATGTCAGTCGTGAGCTCCTCTCTTCTCCTCTCCTCGGAATGTGGAAAACAACAACAAAGGGTGATGAGATATGATTGCACTCCATCCTTCTCCATCTTTAGAAGCAGTGGCCAGTTTAATGGAGTGCATTTGGTTTTGTCACAGGGGTGGTGGGAGAGAGTGGAGGAGAATGACATAGGGCTGCATTTTAGCAGTAGTTGTGTGCCCCTGTCCTTAAAAATACATGAAGGAAAATACAATCGAACAGTTGCATTTGAAATCCGGGGTGTACTTCTTTTTCCACATTATTTGTCCTTCCTTCCTTCCTTGCATCGTTTCGTGATTTAGCTTCAAGAAATAAAACCCACAACCATTTCCAGGCTGGGAGGGGGAAAGCAAGCAAGCTAGCAAGGCAATAGAGAAAGTCAAGTATCCGTGCTCTTGATCGTTAAATTGATTTCTCTCTATTCCTCTCCTTTGCTCCTATCCCTCTGAGAACAGTAGATTGAGAACATTACGGCTTTTTCATTTTGTTTTGACACCGCACCTTTAAAATTTCATGCCAGTGCGGGAGAGCTCGTCAAACTGACAGATAAAAGTTGACATTAATCTCCACTGTGTCACTCTGGCGACTGGCTGTGTTTGATTTTCCTATTACCCTATGGGATCATCAGTGACAATACAAGAATACAATTCAAGAGAATTTGGTTACCTAGCGCAGGGTGCTGTCGAGATGCGGCTCCCTTGAGTGATATTGTTTCATTTCCTGCAAATTAAGTCAAAAGCATGCTGTGGAATACCGCCACTTGGATGTTTTTTCGCCTTAAATGACTGTAAAAATTAGTGTGCTCAGACTTTGTAGAGCGGTGTTTATGGGCACAGAGGCTAGGCCAATGATGGATTCCTTTGGAAATTGACTTTTTCTTTTTTGGGGCACAACTGTTTGCAGCAGATCCCCAACGATAATAGTCTGGCTGGGTATGTCCTATGTTTGTTGGTTCCTTTGCTTACTTAATTTCTATCCCATTCATCAAGAAAGTGGCTTATAGAAAAATGATAAACTCTGATTACATATGGGGTGCTTCTACCTTATTTGAGACAAGAGATTTGCTCTGGAGTACCGCATCCTCCCCGCCCAACATTGAATACCCCAAAGAATTATGGGAGCTGCAGTTTGTTAAGGTGCCAAGAGTTGTTTTTATGTTTTTGTGTTTATGTAATTGATTAGAGTACAGTGGTACATCGGGTTAAGAACTTAATTCATTCTGGAGGTCCATTCTTAACCTGAAACTGTTCTTAACCTGAAGCACCACTTCAGCTAATGGGGCCTCCCGCTGCTGCCGCGCGATTTCTGTTCTCATTCTGAAGCAAAGTTCTTAGCCCGAGGTACTATTTTTGGGTTAGCGGAGTCTGTAACCTGAAGCATCTGTAACCTGAAGCGTCTCTAACCCGAGGCACCACTGTATTTCTATTGTCTTGGTAAGTTGCTTTGAGACATTTTTATGAATAAAGCAAGTAAAACAATTTGGCCAGATCCAGCAGGGCTCATCTTACACTATTTTAGTTAAACAAAGCTTCCACTGATGTTTGCCATCTTTATCCTATTGAAGCAACCTTCAATCCCTCTTAGAAGAAGCTAAAAGCAAATTAACAGGTGAGTTAAGTGACTTCAAAAGCCCCATCGCTGTGCAGAGCAGATCCTTCCAGCCCAATCTAGTTTGTAGGCTTGTGCTCCTATGGTCCCTTTCATTTTTCATAGGGTTGGTCTTTTTAATTAACTTGTCACATCACAGGCTGGAAGGTCACCTGCCTTGCAGCTGACAAGCTGGCAAGCCGTATGGAATATCGGCATTCACCTGAAAAGACAGGTAGGCAGTCAGGTCCAAAAGACAGGCAGGCAGGATTTCACCTTCACATTTCCCTGATGTCCAGGTCTGATTCGTTTGGCAGCTCCTTCTAGATGTTGGGTTGAGAACTTGCTGCAAAAGGGCAGTGCCCAGGTTGAAAGGAGGGTTTGAGTGAAGTGGCAGAGAGCTCCCTTGACCTTTGGCAGGTGATTCAAGATATTGAGAAATATTTCAAACAGCTTTCTAATCAAAGGCCCATCTGTTGTCACTTGCAACTTTTTTTTTGAAGGTGGCCTTTGTTGCTTGCTGAGTGGCTGTTGGCTTTACAAGTGAAAAAGCAGGTCCCTTTCTGATAAATTAATGGGGTTGATTGTCTTGGGACAGCCAATCGAAAACGTGCTGGGGCTTTTCTGGGGCTTGGGACAAAACGTTTCTGCAGATTGCAAAGGCGTGCTTAGGTGACAGAGACATGCAGTCGGCTCTAGGAGGCTTTGACTTTCTCCACTACACTAGCTTATTCTTATTCTTTTTTGTGAAGTTGTTGTTGTTGTTGTTGTTGTTATTATTATTATTATTATTATTATTATTATTATTATTGCTATTGTTATTATTATTATATTTTATAATGTCTATAAAATGGAGAGAACAATTATAACAACAGGCAAAGATGAAAAGATGAAAAACAAAACTATAAAATAGGCACGTATTTGCAAATGTGTTAAAAAAACCAAGTCCAAGGCTCACCAGCTTCAAGGTTTTAGATGGCTGTAGAGTACCTGGCTAGCTGCAAAGGCTATTTATACGAAATTGTGACTCCATAAAAGGGTTTTGAAGGAAGTTGGCACAGGGAGGTGTTTGAAAGCAAGAGAGGAATATTAAAGGGAACATAGGGAAATGCTCAGATGGAGGGCAGGGCGGCATATACATGAGAGACAAAATGGCAAACAGCTGTGCTGAGACTCTGTTTTTGGCTAGCGAAGGGGTTCATGCCCGTATCATGTGATTTCCCCCCTGCAAAAACTGGGCCACACCTCATTTTTCAGGAGGGGAATTTTCAGCTGAGAAGGGAGCAGCTCATTGGCCAGTGCAGAATGGCTTTTTCTGGCTGGCCTATCCGAAAGCAGGCTGTGTTCCTTCTCCAGGCATTCTGTGCAATTTGCCAGTGCTGGGAGCGCACACACGCACCAGTGTTGGTGTGCCCAGGAGTCATTCAGATATTTTGCATTGAGCCAGTGAGATATTTAGAGCCTACTTGCTGAGTGCAACCTGCAAACTATTAGTGTCACACCAGATTAAGGTCATATTCCATTTGTTGTTGTTTTAGAAATAGGTGGCCTCTCTCTCTCTCTGAAATAAATTACTGTTACGTAAGTTGAATGAATGCTTAGCACAGAAATTCTTTGGTGTACCCCTCAGCCCTTTACTTCAGAAGGCATCAGGAACTTGGAAATATGCCTTATACCAGATGCATCTAACCCAGTATTGGGTACTCCAGCTGTCAGTGGCTTCTCATGGTCTCAGGGAGAGACATGTCATGGAGAAGGGCCATAGCATAGTGGGGGAGCATCTTCTTTGCATGCAGAAGGTCCCAGGTTCAGTTCCCAGCATCTCTAGACTGGATGAGAAGGTCCCTTTGTCTAAAATCCTGGAGAGCTGCTGAGGGTCAGTGTACACTATGGTCCTAGTACCCAGTCCATCTGAATTAAGTGGGACGTAACTGTTATGTACTGAAGTTCTCACCCTGGGCCAGCAGGGGGATACTGTAGATAGTTTTCATGCAGGTCCACTTATGCAAATAAGGGATTGAAAGTGACATTCAGTGATTGGATAGTTTCAGAAAGTGGTTACTGTTGCATTGTAGTGGAGCTCTATATAAGCAGGCTGGCTGAACCTTTCAGTTCAGTTCTGTTCTGGCCTGTGAATAAACAAGAGCTGTTTGAAGAATCGCTGTGTCGTCTGATATGTTCACCCACAACTTAACAGTAACGGATTCACAGAAGCCGCTCCTGCTTCTGCTTGAAATCCAGCGGGTCCCACTTCTGCCTCCTCGCCTCTGCCATCTCTTCTGGGGTGGCCGGAGCAACCTCTGCCATGACCTCTTCCGCTGTCACCATGGCCTCTGCTACAACCACAGTAATAATTAATAATAATAATAATAATAATAATAATAATAATAATAATTTTTATTTATACCCCGCCCTCCCCAGCCAAGGCCGGGCTCAGAGCGGCTTACAAGCAATAATAAAAACAAATTGAATGATTACAACTTAAAAACAAAATTAAAATACAACATTAAAATATGGAAACATTAAAACATTAAAATGTAGCCTCATCGCAGGAGGAGAAGGAAAGGAAAAAAGAAAGAAAGGGAGGGAGGGAATCAAATTGGCTCCAAGCCAAAGGCTAGGCGGAACAACTCTGTCTTGCAGGCCCTGCGGAAAGAAATCAGATCCTGCAGGGCCCTGGTCTCATGAGGCAGAGCGTTCCACCAGGCCAGAGCCAGAGTTGAAAAGGCCCTGGCTCTGGTTGAAGCCAATCTAACTTCCTTAGGGCCCGGGACCACTAGGGTGTTGCTATTTATGGACCTTGAGGCTCTCTATGGGGCATACCGGGAGAGGCGGTCCCGTAGGTACGAGGGTCCTAGGCCGTGAAGGGCTTTAAAGGTCAAACGCAGCACCTTAAACCTGACCCTGTACTCCACTGGGAGCCAGTGCAGCTTGAAAAGCACTGGGTGAATATGCTCCCGTGGCAGAGACCCCGTGAGGAGCCTCGCTGCAGCATTCTGTACCCGCTGGAGTTTCTGGGTCAGCTTCGAGGGCAGCCCCACGTAGAGCGAATTACAGTAGTCAAGCCTGGAGATGACCGTCGCATGGATCACTGTGGCCAGGTTGGGGCGGGAAAGGTAAGGGACCAACTGCTTGATGCGGCGAAGGTGGAAAAATGTCGCCTTGGCTGTTGCTGTAACTTGCGCCTCCATGGAAATGGAGGTGTCAAGGATTACACCCAAACTCTTAACGGAAGGCAAGCTGCCCATCCACAAGCTGCCCCTGAACCGAGCCATCCACTCAGTGAGTCCCCGCGTGCTGCACTAAACCGACGCAGTGTGGCGCAGGGACTTGCTTCCGCGGCATCGAAAATCGCGTCTGTGCAGATGCTGAAAATTGCGGGCGATCCGGCCCACAGAGGGATCTCCGCTGGAGTGAACTGGCCCAGGTGAGGTATACCTTGCCCACCCCTGATGTAGACAATATTGTGCTAGATGGACCAATGGATCTGACGCAGCATAAATTGGCTTCCCAAGTCTGTCTTGTCATCTGCTAGCTGACGTGATCCTTGTAGTTGGAAACTGAACCGTAGGCTTTTTTGAAGGTAATGTGGCTGCTCCACCCTCAAGCTTTAGCAGGTTCATCCTTAACTTGAACTGAAACATCCACCATTTGTCTTTGAAACCTTCAGTTAATCTGGAATATAGTTGCAAGATTATTCATTGGGACTGGACAATTTGAACATATTGGGTTGTCTCCAACTAATTTCTACTAGTAGAATTTAGGTGGAGTAGAGCCATTAAAATTAATGGTGCCAAGTTAATCATGTCCATCAATTTCAATGGGTCTACTCTGAGTATGACTAACATTGGATACAACTCATTATGCCAATGCTTCATTGCCACCACCTACTTCCGGTCTGTTTCTAGGAGCAGTTCATAATACTGCTTTTCCACCTTTAAGCCTCCTTGTGGTTTGGGACAAGGCTACGTTAAGGTTTGCCTCTTCTCATACCTACTAAGCCAGAAAACCTTCTCTGGGTGCCTCCCCAAAGATAGCTGCAATAGGTGACTACCATGGAAAGAACCTATTGGGCTAGCAGACTAATTATAGAATGACTTCCCCAAAGATGTAGTGCTTTATTCCCCCCTCCCAGCAGCCTTTTTTTAAAAAATTAAAAAATAAATAAATCCTGTCTTAGTCTTTTAATTGGTGGCTCCCTGGTAATCTGTGTTTGTTCAGTTTTTAAAATTCTGTGCTGTTTTATGCCTCATTTTTAACGCCTTTCAGGATGTGTTTTATGAGAGGCACTCTTCACTCTTGCATCGGGAGAAGACAGCCGGAAACGTCAATTGGTTCAAAATGCAGCTACTACAGAAAGCTAGCAAGTTGGTTTGTTTCTGGGCTCAGTTTAAACTTCTAGTGAACCTTTAGAGTTCTAAATCAGAAATAACCCATGTGGTGACCTACAAATTTTGGACTGCAATGCCCAGCTCAACAGGCCAATAGTTGAGGATGATTGGCTTTGAAGTCCAAAAATATCTAGAGTGCAACCCATTGGCCACCTCTGGTCTGAATGGTCTAAGATCAGATAATTCAGAGGATAGTCCGGGCTCAAAAGGACTTACTCAGGCTTTCAGAGTCCCTTTTCTCTGCTCTGTCATTAGCAGAATTTAGGTTCATCAGTACCGGGGATAGGGTCTTATTAGCAGTGGCTCCACAGCTGTGGAATTCCCTCCCCTATCGGCTTAACATCAAGCCACATGGCATTTTGGTATGGGATTAAGCATGGTTTGATAATAAGAACCTGAGAAGAGCTTTGCTAGGTTATGTTATCCAGTTCAGCTCACAAGCAGGACCTGAGCACAACAGCGCTCTCCCCACTTGATATTCCTGGCAACTGGTTTTCAGAAGGGCACACTGGAGGAAACACAGGAATTATGATTAGTTAGTCATTGTTAAGTGTATCCTCCACGGATTTGTCGGCAAAGCTGTTTCTGGACTGATCTTACATTAGGTCCATGTACATTTTTGCTGCTGCATTTTTACCTTAAAATATTGTTCCTTTTATTTCTTTGTAAATTGCCTTGGAAGTGTTTCTGTTCTTAAAGGCAGGGCATAAACAAATAAACACAGCATTTGGGGATGGTGGTTTTGGATATTTATTTTCTTTGTGACTCTGTCACATGCGGAAAGCAGATACAAAGGCTGAAAGAAATGGGCGCTCTCCTTAGAAAACGCTTCCTGGAAAGCCAGCTGGCCTCTCCGCGGCCCTTATCTAGGATCTTGCCTTTCGTGAGCATAAAATATCTGGCCTAGGACTAGGAGATGATTAGGCCTTGGGTCCTGCTACTGCAGAGGAGGCAGGCAGGTGGTTCAGAGGGCTTATCTCTCTTTGTCATTTGAAGAATGGACTTAATTTGAAAACAAGGGAGAAAAAGACGGAGCTTCAGAGGTGCTGACAGTTTCCCCTTTGGGTCCCGAGAGCTTTGCTAAACCACCTGCAAAGACCCCTCCCCACAAAATGATCTTGATAGTGAAATGTTCCAAAACAGAGGTTATTTGTTCATTCAAACATGTATCAGTCCTTTGATTTTATTATCAACATCATCATTATTGTTATTGCAAGGTTGTATCTCTCCAATTTAACCTGCTGGTTAGAAAATTTGGTTATATATTTGCCCTGGGAAATGCAGAAAGCTGCTTAATGCTACTTGTGCATCCACTCAGCATGGGCCACTCTGATTGGCAGCTGCTCTTCAAGAGTTTCAAGTCAAGATACAGTGGTACCTCTAGTTGCGGATTTAATCTGTTTCGGGGTGCCGTTTGCACCCCGAAAAGTCCGTAACTAGAGCGCCTCTTCTGCGCATAGGCATGGCACGATTGAGCGCTTCTGCGCATCAGTAAAGTGCGCAGATCGCTTCTGCACATGCATGGGTGTGAACCCAGAAGTAAACACTTCCAGGTTTGCTGCGTTCATAAGCTGAAAGTCCGTAAGAAGAGAGAAACGCAACATGAGGTATGACTGTACCCTTTTCCTTAAACTAGATCCTGTTGTAATCTGGAGACGCCAGGGGTTGAATTTTGGACCTTCTGCAGGCAAGCCAGATGCTCTGTCACTGAGTTTGCATGAGCAACTGCAGTGTTCTCATTGTCTTTACTTAATTTATTGCATTAATACCCCACTTTCCTTCCATTAGGGAACCTAAGGTGGCCTACATGTCTTAGGCAGTTTCCCATCCAGGCACCAACAGCACTAAGACCTGCTTAACTTCATCAGTTTACCCCAGGACTAGGGATGGTGGAGAAAATAAATTCTATTCGCCTATAAAATTGTAGGGTTGGAAGGGACCCCAAGGGCAATCTAGTCGAACCTTGTGCAATGCAGGAATGAACTTACCCTTCACTTTCCAAAACAATACATGGACCAAAACACACCCATCCTTTGAAACTGGCAGCTCTGTGAATTTCACAGTGCAGTTATCCAGCTGTGTCATGGGTTGTATTCAATTTTAGTCCCAGTCAGAGTAGGCGCATTGAAATTGATGAGCATGATCAACTTAGGGCCATTCATTTCCTTGGATCTGCTTTGAGTAGAAGTTAGTTGTTGGCATCCCAAGCCATACAATAATGCACACACTAGGGTAAAGTGTGCATAAAAATGCATATACAGTGGTGCCTCAGGTTACAGACGCTTCAGGTTACAGACGCTTCAGGTCACAGACTCCGCTAACCCAGAAATAGTACCTTGGGTTAAGAAGTTTGCTTCAGGATGAGAACAGAAATTGGGCAGCGGCGGTGCAGCAGCAGTGGGAGGCCCCATTAGCTAAAGTGGTAACTCAGGTTAAGAACAGTTTCAGGTTAAGAATGGACCTCCAGAACGAATTAAGTTCTTAACCAAAGGTACCACTGTAATTTCAAAAATACCATACAAAAATGCATTGTTATCAGGGGAATTTGCTTTATAAAAATTGCTTTGTGTACTGGGCAGAATTGCATGTAGACATGTATATATGAGGGGAAATTTGCTGCTGAATTTTTGTAAGGACATAAAAAATTGGAAGCCCATCTGGAAACGTCTTGAACTGAACCTAAGAGCAAAAAAGTGAGAAATGGAGAAATGAAATCAACAGGTTCAACCATCCCCACGAAGGAGTCTCTCCGTTCCTCATCATCCCACTTTGCAGTCGTGCCTGCGAGTTCACATGGCCTCTCCAAAAGCATCACCCTATCAGTCTCCCAATTACAGATACCCCTTTCTTTTAAGTCTAACTTAAGAGTCGCAGTTTGAGTCACACCAAGAAGCAAATTGGCAACCTGTGTGACTCAGACAGTGGTTGGCAATCTCTGCCCCATGGGCCTAACTAGTTACTGGAATAACACTGGGGTGATATGTTCAGAATGTCTCCTTCTAGGTAACCGTCCGGTTGCTGCATTATGAAGCCAATCAAACTTCTCCTGAAATCTCTTTAATTTCAGTGGATTGGATTGTTATCCTTTCAAACTGGTCCTTCTCATCTCTGGACATTTGCATAAACAACATAAAACAACAACTCTGTTCTTGTATCGCATTTAGCAGGTTCTTTCTGATGATGATTCAAGTTCTGTTCTGATTCAAGACCAAGTAAAGTTTGAACTCCTGGCTAAGTTGTCCTTTCAAGGCACCAACCCAAGCCTATAGAATTAAAATGCTGGAGGATTTCTCTTTTTCATTGCCTTGAGTTTTAATCAATGGACAGGAGAGGAGGTGTGTACAATGTTGATTTTTATTTAATTTTTAAACTGCTGGAAAACAGCAGTGGAGGAAATGGTTTTGAAGGATGAGTCCCACAATATCTGCAGCCAAAAATGCTCAGTGCATTCTGTTTTCTTGCGGTGTGGCAATGCCAGGGACTGGCAGGGCTCCAAGGTCTATGTGGCAGAGGCTGATCTAGTCTATGAGGCTGATCCAGTCCTGCGAGGCAGGAGCCAGGGCTGAAGAGTCACTCTGAGCAGTTGAAGACAGGGCAGGAGGTGTCAGGGTCATCAGAAATGGAGGAAGAGTGAGCCAGGTCAGTAGAAGCCCTTCCACCCCTTTCCCTGCTATGCCCAAGGACCAGGATGGATTGAAAAGGCAGTCACAGCAGCAGCTTCTGTGTAGAAGTTGCTGTGCAGGAGAAATTGCTTGCATGTGCCCCTTCAGGTGAGGGCACTTAAGTCTGGGTGGAGGTGCAGTTGTACCGTTGCTCCAACTGTCCAGCTCGGAGGAGAAGCCTGGAGAGGGGATGCTAGGTACCGTATTCCTGCCGCGCTCCAGAGGCTTCAGGCGGCTATCCCTGAAGCCTGGAGAGCGAGAGGAGTCAGTATGCACCGACCCCTCTCGCTCTCCAGGCTTCAGCGAAAGCAACACGAAGCCTCTGGAGCACGGAGGGAGCGCTCCTTCTGTACTTCGGAGACTTTGCGTTGCTATCGCTGAAGCCAAGGAGCCTGCATCCGCTCCATAGGATGCACACACATTTCCCCTTAATTTTTGGAGGAGAAAAAGTGCGTCCTATAGAGCGAAAAATACAGTACTTACTCGCCAGAAGCGTGTGTGTGTGTGTGTCTTCTGTGTGCTTCTGTGTGCTTTAGGAGCCACTGTAAGCACACGCTTTGTCAATAGACTTAAAACTACTGTCCCTTTGTCCTCCTTGGGCTGGGTGTGCTTCCAAGGAAATGTTCCCATTCAGGTAGGCTCATTACACCATCTGGTTGTTGAGATGTGTCCCTTACAACTAATGGAAGAAAAAAGGACTTAGGTGAGAAGGATATGAAAGCAGCACTTAAGCCGACCCAGCAGGGAAACCTTTGAGAAAACTCTTTTCAGACGCTTTCTTGGCCTGCGTCACTGGCAGGAGCAGAACTGTTCTGTCAATTTCAGCCAGTTTGGAGTGCGGCCATTGTTTTATGTGGAATGACTTTGCAGGGAGGCAATGAGAATAAAAGCAAAATTCAGTGAGGCCAGTGGCTGGCGTATTCCTCAGGATGATGTGCTCCAAACACTTTAGTAAAAGAGGGCCTGCCCATGCTAGCGGTCTCTCCAGCACTATAGATTTGGCCAGAATCCCATATACTCTGCAGCTGGAGCCATGATGCTAAAGGGGCTCTGGGTTTTTGCTTCATAGGGCCTTTGTGTCCATGAGTGTGCACCATGGTGTGTCCATGAGTGTGCACCAACATGCGTGCGTACTACTAGAGCAGGGAGGGGGGATATGTCAGTTTTTGTTTTCTCTCATTTTTTTTTCAGTTTAACAGTTCTCCCACATTTCCATGCCTGCGTTTTTTTTAAAGTCCTCATGAACCCCCCCCAGCATTTTCATGTGAATTTCTTCTAGTATGCACTCTTTTGTATGCAATTGTGCCTCATACACACATCTTTCCAAAGCAATGCATTTCTGTGTGCTGTTTTCACAAATATATGCACACCTTACCCTGTGTGCATACCTTTTTGCATACATTACTTGGCTGGCGAAGCAGTTGCAAAATTTGGAGAAGTGCGAATTTCAAAGGGTGGCCTTCGTGTTGTTTCGGAAAGTGCAAATTTGGTAATATATTCTTTTCAAATGAGAACTGAATCAAATATCTCTCTGATCCCTACTGGAGAGGATGAACACCCATTGACAAAATAGCTTCATTTGATTTTACAAGAAAGAAAGAAAAAGGAAGGAAGGAAGGAAGGAAGAAACAATTTGACTACTCCATGTAAAGCAGTTCTTTGAATTATTCTCTCCCTCCCTATTAACTTCAGAAGGGTTCACAGAATGTCACTTGCAATGAGGGTGAGCCTGGGGGTAGTGGTCACGATGAGAATTGTGGTGGCTTTTTATATATACCAAGAAATGGGACAGATGCAATTTTCCATCAGCTTCCGAAATGACTGGTATCCAGGGGCAACTGCTTGAAATAGAGGCACTTTGGAGCTGGAATGAGTCCCATACTGCTCTGTAAGCCTTGGTACACATTTACTGCCCAGCAATGGGCATTTCTCCTGTCCCTCAGCATCTGTATGATTACGGCCAGGCTGATGCCACGATTTCACTTCTGTTAGATTCTCTTTATATAAAGAAAGTAGGAAAGAAATGTGAAGAATTAAGAGCATTGTGGAGTGGGTGCAAAATAAGAATCAGAAAGGTAAACACACCTGGAAGGATGACTGGGGCAGGAAGCTGAAAAACTGGAATCCATTCAGAAGACTGTGAAGGTTTTCTCTGGGTTTGAATGAGGATGCCATGTGGTGCCTTCACTACACACAATGCTGACAGTGTGGTGTAGAAGTGATGTCGGGGGTAGTCAATGCAGTTTCTTTCAGATGTTAGGGGCTGCCGGTAGCATAGTGGCACAGCCACAGCCGCGCCCCTCACAGCCATGCCCCTTTTAAGATAATAAAATAATATAATTATAAACAAACCAACCAACCAACCAACCAACCAACCAACCAACCAACCAACAGATGCATTGCAACAATCAGTCCAGACCTGGCCTCTCAGCTAGATCCACAATTTTATTTGTATGTACATGGGGGGAAAGTTTTGGAATGCTCCAATATCTTCCTTCGAAGTGACTCGAATCGTGTTTTCCATGAACAAAACTTGCACACCATTCTCCTGAAATGGAAACACCTTGTGTTTTTGTTGTTCCTAAAGTCTTGGCTTTTGAGTGTACAGTAGCAAAAAAAAGTTCCCCTTGTATGCTGGTTGAGTGGCTCTAAGATGCTGAAGAGAGTGACCCTGCTGCAGAAATAGTAATGTGTCTTCGATGCCCCCATGACTCTGGACCACTACACCCTGATCACTGGCCATGTTGGGAGATGATGGGTGTTGTGGTCCACATCTGAAGGGCACCATGTTGTCTGCCTCTAGATTGGAGTGTTAGGCTAGGATTGCAGAGACTCGGGTTTAAGTCATCTGTGAAGCTTATTGGGTGACACTATTTCTCAATCTTGTCAACCTCATTGGGTGGTCATGAGGATAAAATGGGAGGGAGGACATCAGGGAGAAGCAGAACCATGTACAGCACCCCAAGCACCTTGGAGGGAGGGATTTAAATGTAGTAAAAGGTAAAGGGACCTCTGACTGTTAGGTCCAGTTGTGGCCGACTTTGGGGTTGGGGTGCTCATCTCGCTTTACTGGCCGAGGGAGCCGGCGTACAGCTTCCGGGTCATGTGGCCAGCATGACTAAGCCACTTCTGGCAAACCAGAGCAGAGCACGGAAACGCCATTTACCTTCCCACCAGAGCGGTACCTATTTATCTACTTGCACTTTGATGTGCTTTTGAACTGCTAGGTGGGCAGGGACCGAGCAACGGGAGCTCACCCTGTCGTGGGGATTAGAACCGCCAACCTTCTGATCGGCAAGCCCTAGGCTCTGTGGTTTAACCCAAAGCGCCACCTGTGTCCCTTGAAATGTAGTACATAAACACAAATTCTGAAGCTGAATGTTTGAAGATTTGGGACAGATAAAAGAAAGTACTTTTTCACATAGCAAGCACATTGTTAAACAATGGAACTTGGTCCTACAGGAGGCAGTGGCGGCCACCAGCTTGGATGGCTTTGAAAGCGGGCTGGACACATTCATGGACAATAAGGCTGTCACCACTACTAGCCACAATTGCTATGCTCCATCTCCACAGTCAGAGGCAGTAACGCTTCTGAATACCAGTTGCTGGAAAACATAGGAGGACAGAGTGCTGTTGTGCTCAGGTTCTGCATGCTGGTTTCCCACAGGCATCTGGTTGGCCCCTGTGGGGACAACTACTGGATTCGTCGGCCATTGGCCTGAACCAGCGAGGTTCTTCTTATGCTCTTATGTTCTTAAATAGCCATGATGTGATACATTAATTTCATGATCATTAGCTATTCCTGGCACAAGTCCCTAGTGTATCATGCTCCTATTTTGCTTAGTGCAGAATTTGGGGATCTCTTACATTATTTTCTGTTCTTGTTAATTGGACCCATACAGGTGCATTCTAGCATTCTTTCTATACCTCCAAATAATAAACATTACCGAACCTTAGTGAAAAGCCTAAAAGGAAGTGGAAATTGTTGCAGTTTGCATGTTTGTCTGACATCAGCAATAGAAATCATTCAAGCAAATATGGCTGGTATTCGTTCACATTGTTGCTGGGTTGTTTTTTAAGTCCACAAACAATACATAATCAATGGCTTCTTTTGTACATGGATTTGACATTTCCTTTACGTTGGAATGACTGTGTTATGTAAATAGTTATGTAACTTACATAAGGCACCTAACGAGACCAATAATGTAGAAATTGGCAGAAACTGAACTGCAGCAGAACAGAAGCAGGGCTAATTCTGATTAATACAAGTCAGGATAAAAATGGTTGCCTTCTTACATCCCTACTGAACCTATTTGAGCATATCCATTGTGAGATTAAATAACTCAGCGATTCTATGCTGTTTTCATTTTAAATGAGCCTAGTCCACAGCACTGGTGGAGGAAGAGGAGTGTGGTGGGAGCGCACTGCCTCCAGCAGTGTGATCCCGTTGGGGTGCCATTGCGACTGCTTCCCCTGTCCGTGCTGGGTGCAATGGCCACTCAGATGGTGCACCATGCCCTCAGGATGCGCGCCAGCCCCTCCCCCACCTGCTCTCCGCCCCCCGGTGCTGGAGCATGAAGCTCTGCCACTGGTCCACAGGCAGGAGGCATAGTTGGGCACCAGAGCCAAAGCTATCTGGGAGCACTTTCCTCTTATGCTTGCCCTGGACCTCCATACCTGCTTTAGCTTATCTTTCTTTTTTGTGAGCCATTTACTTACAGGTGTACAAGTGTTATCTCATTGGGGATTCATTCCAAAATAGCTCCCCCCCTTCCTGAATTGTTACAATTCAGGATTATCTCTCCTCACTCTACAACAGTAGTGGAGAACTTCAGGCCCGAGTGTCAAATACAGGCTTCCAACCACCTCAATTTGACCCTCAGGACCTGCCCTACATCACAGCCCTCACTGGCCCTCCTTTGCAGCTTCCTTTAGTGTTTTTGCCTGTCTGGAATGTGTCCCTGAACTCCGATCATGCCTCTTGCTTGGAGGACAAAGGGGTGTGTGATCATATGTAGGAACCAGACAACTGCACAAAGATGAAATTTGCATTCATTGCTCTGCCCACTTTTGCATCCAGGACTGCCCAGGACTGCCATGTGGGTCCCAGAAGGCTGTCCAGAATGGAATGTGGTCCTTGATCTCAAAAGCTTCCCTGCATCCTTGGTCTACATCTTCATTTTGTCTCCTGTGTACAGGGACTCAGCTACATTCATGAAGATAAAGCGCTTTATACTGTGACACCAGATGGCGCTGTTGAGTCCCGTTTTTCGTCAACGGGATTTCTCTGTATGAAGTTTACAACACATTTAACTGAATTGCTTTTTTGATGTGTCTAGATCCAGCCCAGGTCTATTTTCCACCCCTTTCTCAAGCAATGTATTTCTCAAATTGAGTTCATACCACAATATATTTGCTGGATGTATTATTATTCTCATGCTCAGTAACTGAATCAGACACTTAGCCAGAGACCCCTCTGAGGCCTAAAAAGGCAGGCTTGCTCCATTTGTTCCAAACTTGGATGGAAGAGAGGATGGAAGCTATGAGCCTTGTCTTGCCACCCTTTGCCCTGTGACTCTACCTAGACTCTGCCTTGACAAACCAGGCTTTTGTGCAGTTGTGCCCATCTCATCCTGCACCTTTGCTCTTTCTGTAAGAAGCAGAGGATGGTGCAAAGCAAGCTGAGTGTGGCTGTTAACTCATACATCAAAGGATCCCTAAAAGCTTCCCACTCCAAGAAGAAAACACAGAAGAAGCTGGGGGTTGGGGTGGGTCAGGGAGATGAGTAGGGCAGGGTGGCTGGCCGGAAAATAAAAACCGCAGAGAAAAAGAGCAGGATGATACTCAAGGACGAGCCAACACAATTAAGATAAATAGCCGGAAAAGGGAAAAGGCTGGTGGGATCTGTGCTGCTGCCGCCGCCGCCGCCTCTGCTCGATGCATGTTAACACCTCATAACAGCCACCCACTGACAAAAAGGGGAACAAACTTTAAAGAAGATATCAAAGGAGGGCATTAAAGAGAGAGAGAGAGAGAGATTCTCCCAATAGGAAACAGACGCCGCATCCTGCTTACATCCCGGGTGGGGCACGGTGGAGCTTCTTGAACCCAGATGACAAAAGGCTAAAGCAGGATGCCGGTTGACTCGAGGCGCTTCTGCTTGCAATGTTTGACCGTGAGATGTGTAAACATCCCAAATCCCCAGGGACAAAGCAGGTCAAGAATGTGGTACCCATGGGCAGGGGGGAGCGGGGAGTCCATGAGCTCCAGATGCTTGAATGCACAGCTTATAGCTAGGCCTGCACTTCTCAGGCTCATGCAGCTTCGTTGCTATGTCTGTGCAGCTCTCAAACTGTGGGTGGAAGCACCTCCTGGTGTGTGTGTGTGTGTCTGTGTGTCTGTGTAAGGCTAGCAATAGGTTCCAGGGAGGAACAGGATCCGGAGCAGGCCTGGCCCTACCATATGGCAGATTGAGGCCAGTGCTTCAGGTGACAGATGCTGGAGGGCAGCATTCCTCTCTCTTCGTAGACAAAAATGTGTGTGGTACATGGGCTACCCCATACCACATCAACTAGCCTGCTGTCCTCATGTGCTCTGGAAGACATCCTGTCACCAGTGAGATTCAATGGCTGGTCTAGTTGGCTTCTGCATGAAGAATGGGAGGGCACCACTTGTTGTTTATCTCACTGAGTCAAGGCTCGGAGGATCTGCCTGACACACAGGAAGTCCCAGGTTCAGTTTCCAGCATCTCCAGGTAGGCCTGGGAGAGATCTCTGTCTGAAAGCCTGGAGAGCCATTGGCCATTTCTGGTTAGTGTAGGCAGCACCAGTTGCATAGAGTACACTGAACTGGATGGACTAATGGTCCGACTCAGTATAAGGCAGCTTCCTATGTTCCTAGGAGGAATCCACATTAAACCGAATTATACATGGAATTTGGTGGTTTCAACTCAATCATCCAGCACCTGTTTAATGCCACTTATACATTGTATTTTTTTACTATTATATAAAAACACTGACTAATCATATTGAATAAAATAAGTGTATTATATGGGAGAATGTATAAAAGAGTCAACTTGGAACCTGGGGTTGATATAGTGACTCCTATCAGATTATTTACATAGCAAAAATTTATTCTCAGCCTCGTAAAAGAAGGGTATAGCTACATGATCCGATAGAAACATTTTATTATGCAACCAAGTTCACACACACACACACACACACACACACACACTAGATTGACAGTACAATCCCTTTAAATATTGAAGGCAAATCTAAGTGCACCAAATCTCTTGGGCTAAACTTATACTTAATATTGTACAGATAGAAACTGAAGTCTGTTTAACTGAGGGATTCCAGAACTTGAACCAGGAATCTTACTGATCATGAGCTAGAATGTCAGCATGAGAGCTACTTGGAGATGTGTCTGTTCATGGCCACCCACTTTTTTGTTGAGATTTCTGATACCAGGGCAACTCAAGGAAATGTGCTTATTAGGGGAACATATGTATAAAATGCATGTCTTAGTGAAAATAACGTGTAAAATGCATTATATTGGAGAAATTGCTTCAAAAGCTGTGTATATCAGGGACAATTGCATACAAAGATACTTTAGGAGAAATTTCTGCGCTAAATTGCTGGTAGATTTTGTTGCAGAATTGTGCATATTAGACAGTATCACATTCAACAATGTGCATCTTAAGAGAAAATTTGCACTATAGCACTACTGAAATTTGCAAAACGATGCAGAAATATAGAATAATTTAGCTTAACACCAGAAAAAAAGAAACAGAGGAAAACTGAAATGGTCCTGTTAAGCAATGTAAAAACTGGATTTAATGGTCTTATTCCCTCCCTCTTCTTTAGCTGGCATAATGTGTATGACTTTGCAAACTTCAAAATAGAGGAAGCCATTGTTTTCAATGTGGCTTCCTGTATTCTTACAGAGGTAGCTTTAAGTGGAGGTTTAGACCATATTTCTTCCCATATTTCTTCATCTATTCAGAGGCTCAAATCACTCACCCACACTGATCATAGTCCCTGAGAAGAGCCTGATACTTTACTAAGTAAAATTTTGTATATATTGGAAGCCATACCCCTATTACTTAAGGTTGCAATAACACACAGTAGTTCAAAGGGTGTCGGGGGGGGGGGCTCCTCCTGCTCACTTTGCTGAATAAGGAACTAGATATCTGCCCTAAAGTACCGATAGGATGGAGCTGTCACTATGGGGCAAGTGGGAATCAGAAGAAACACCAACCTAAGCCTTTTTCTGAGCATCTTCCTCTTTGTCTCAGGGCAACGCTAGGGTCACATTCACACCATACATCAGAAAAACTGATTTTCTAGATCCATTTCAGACAAGGGTTAGGCCTGGTTTTGCATGTAGAAGGTCCCATTTTCAATCTCTGGCATTTCTGGGTAAGGCTTTTAGAGAGCCTTTATCTGAAATTCTGGGGAGCTACTACCAGTTATGGTAGACCAGTGGGTGACTTTATTATTATTATCAAAGTAGGTGGCTGTAATATTTATTTATTTCATTTATATACCGCTCTTTATCAAAAGATCCTAGGGCAGTGCACAACATTAAGAACGTATTTTACAAAGCATAATAATAAAACCATGATATAAAGCAGTGGTTCCCAATTAGCTAATTACTGAGGATCCCCTATTTTTCAAAAGCCAAGCCATGGACCCCCTACTTTTGAAAATTTCGATAACTCTATGGTTGTTATCTGTGCAAAGCAATTTTTTGAAGAAAATGTTGGGTAGCCCCTAATAAGCAAAGGGTTTTAGGTATACTAAAACAAAACAAAACACCAGACCATAAAATTTGTGATATTATCACAAATTGCCTATCCCCAGACAGTAGGAAAAACTTGTCTCCATTGCTCCACTACAACGAAAGAAAGAAAGAAAGAAAGAAAGAAAGAAAAGTAATTGTGTACCTAACTTGCAATTGCTCTATATGCAGAAGGCTTTTTATATGAGAGAATATTCAAACATGCTATTCCTTACTTCTAATCTGAGATGGTACATCTTAGCAAAACTTTGGAGCATATGGTTCTGCTAACTGAGGGGTCTTGCACCTTCAAGACGTAGGTGAAGGCTTGGTCAGGGCTTGATAAAGTACTGGTGAAGACTGAGTAGAAAACAGCTGGAATTTTGTAATGTTGGTAATAGTACTACTACTACTACTACTACTACTACTACTACTAATTTATTATTTAGTCCTCCTATGCCCAAGTTTCATCCCTGGCTTAAAAAGATTAATTACTTATATACATATATTTATATACTTTATATGCAAGACGAGTGCCTCGTAAGACGAAAAACGCGCAAGACGAAAGGGTTTTTCGTTTTTTTAGTTGCTTCGCAAGACGATTTTCCCTATGGGCTTGCTTCGCAAGACGAAAACGTCTTGCAAGTTTGTTTCCTTTTTCTTAAAACCATTAATACCCAGGGAATCCGCGCTTCGCAAGACGAAAAAATCGCAAGGCGAAAAAATCGCAAGACGAAAAAATCGCAAGACGAAACAACTCGCAAAACGAATTAATTTCGTCTTGCGAGGCACCACTGTACAGTACTGATTTGGAATGAGGTTTTTATTCTTGCTGATTACCCAACAGGAACAACCAATGTTTTAATTTATTAGGATTCTGCCGCACATCTTTTTCTCCCACCCAGAAATGTAGCCACATAGCTTCTCACAATTAAATAGGCCTGGGTGATGCATTGACACATCGCCCAGGACTGGCATGAGGGGCAGACTGTGATGGCCGCTTCACTCGGCGATATATCGCAAGTGAAACCACCACCTGGTTTGCCTGGCACCTAAAGACATGTAATAGTGGTGCCAAGCACCCTCTCTGGGGAGAATATTCCACTGATGGGGAGCTGCCACCACTGAAAAGGCTCGTTCTTGTTTTGCCACACTCTGAACCTCTTGGGATAGGGAGACATAGAAAGGCTTCAGATGGCAAATACAGGAGTCCAGGTCGGTTTGTATGGAGAAAGGCAGTCCTTCAGGTTCTGAGTCGTGCAAGGTTTTAAAAGAAGATTCAATGAATTTACTATGTCAACGGCTCCTAACCCTGGTGGCTTGTGCTAGCTCCACTGTCTGAAAGCCAGTTGCTGGAAACTACAAGAGGCATCTGCCTGGACACTGGAGACAGGGTGCTGGCCAGGATCTTCAGACTTGGGTCCCCAGATATTGTCAGGCTGCAACTCCCATTGCCCCAAGGCAGTTTAGCTAATGGGGTGATAGGGAGTTGTAATTCAAGTATATTTAGGGACCCAAGGTCAAATAACAATGGTGGAGACTAATTGTGAGCGAGGTGGACCAGTGGCGACTGTGTAAAACACATTCCCTGCTTACCTACATGTTACTCTTCCATGGGGAAATCTGACAAGAGCGCTCCATTGCATAGCATGGTTATTGATTATCATCATCATTGATTTATTAATTACCATTTAAACCACTGTCTCAAGGCGATTTACATATAATAAATATAATAACCACAATAAAGAACTGTAATTTTAAAAAAGAGTTAAAAACAACAAATACATTTAAAACAAGACTAGAAGCTGAACAAAATAGGCACTCATGGTAAAGGCCCATTTTAGCCAACTGGGTGGGAAAGCCTTTCAGAACAAAAATATATTTATTTTATTCCTGGATAGTGCAGGTTGTGAGTTCCTGTAGTATCTTAACAAGAATGCTATCCCACAGAGCAGGGGCAGCCACAGAGAAAACCCTGCTCTGAATTTCTGTAGTGAGAGATTCTTGAGATTTTTGGAACTTGCAGGAGAAACTCTCCATCAGAGCGCAGTGATCTACTGGGTGTATAAAAGATAAGTAGCCTGCACTGATGGTTAGGCCACCAAGATCTATAGCATTGGGGTAGGGTGTCTAGGGAGCATCAGCCTCTGAGTATGCAGGATCTGGATTGGACAGGCCTTGAATCTAAATACTATAAATGTACTAGATTGTGCTGGTGAAGAGGGCAGACCCTTCTTTCAGTCTCAGCAATGTGACCCTGAACTGGATATTGGTCTGGCTCTTGCCTGCCAAATTCACAAGCCAAGAACGCCAAAGATGACCCAAGTAGAAAAATACACCGGGGGGGGGGGGAGCTGCTTCTCCACAACCCCTTTATGATACAGCTATAGACTTATTTTTATTGTTCCTTATAAAATATACATAGCTTTTTATTGAATTGCCTGCTGTCGAAATCTGCAAGAATTTTATTGCTTTTTACTGTCCTGGAGAGGAATGAAAACAGCACTTTCCATGTAATTCTGTAAGAAACCAAGACAGTAAATCTAATTTTGCCCAATGTAGGATCGATGATGAAAAATCATACAATGAACGGGAAATTAGTGATATCAGTGACAAGGGGGTTGGGAATATGTTACACGGACACTGAGCTTCTTTACGTTTGGGATTTTTACATTGGGGTGATTTCAGATTTGGAGGGGGTTGTCCTTCAGTTTCAGAAAAAAACCACATATAGAAAATGTACAGAATTCATACAGAAAATGAAAGGACTGTAGCTCAGGGATAGGAATACATTTCTTACATACAGAAGGTCCTTGGCATCTCCAGGTAAATGGATGCTATGGAGCAGGGTTTGGAAGGAGCTCCTAAACAAACTGCACTCTGAACAAACTAAACTCTTTGGGGAGTCACAGCTATTTAAAGTAGTATCATACCACTTTAAATGTATAGTGGAGATGGAGCCTAAGTTCGGCCCACTCAGATGGATCTGCTTGAAGTAAAACTTGATTGGGTTGAAATCAACAAGCATGAGTAACTTGTCAATTGATTTAATTGGGTCTCCTCTGAGTAGTAATAGCACTGGGCAAAATCCATCGATAAGAAAAGATGACAGTTACGCAAAGAAGAAGTTAACCCAGTGGCCTGTAATGTAATGGGAAATTTCTTATAATTTTTTGGTTGGACAGCATTCATCATTTTATTTAAAGGGTGAGCTGAAGCAACTGCCTGCACTTTTCTCCCCTTATCTGATCAAAGAGCCAACAGTGGCAGCAGCCCCCGCCCCAGATTCGGATCCTAATTGCGTTTGCATGTTTCCTATTACAGCCGTTTTGCTTCTCAAGGCTTCTGCCGGACAGCTCTAAAGCCATGTATCTCTTGGCCAGATAAGCTCTTTATGAAAGGTACTTTTCAGTCTCCCCAACATCATCATCACACACACATATATAGACATGCACTGCTTTGCAAAGTTCAAACCTTAATGGGCTTTTTATGAAATGTAATTCAGAGATGAGTCAAGGTTTCCAGCATTACACGTTGCAGCCATTTTCCAGGTCATGGTCAGGTCTCTGCGAGGCCTACGGGTCTCTTTTGTTGGCAGGGATGCAACCATCTTTCCTTTGCTTCTGTTCCAGCCTGGTTGATGTGTCCAAGGAAGAAGTCAATGTCTGTACATAAGGCAGATGGGGGGGAGGCAAAAATCTCTTCCTGACCTGCATCTCTCTTCCATCCTCTGCTCATCCTTCTCCCAGACTTCTTTCACACAGACACAGGTTACGACGTCTTCCTAGCTTTCAGCTCTCCTCCCTTTCTCGCAATTTCCATTTGGCCTTTTTGAAACTGAATCTTTGCCCCACACCTCACTGAGTTTCTAAATGGAACATTGAAACAATAGGTTGCATCTAGTACAGTGGAGTCTACTCCATTGGAGCAAATCGGGCAGGGCCCCACCAAGTTCTGTCTGCCCCCCAGGCAGTCCTCATCCCCCTGCCTTTTCATACAAGCCCTGTAGGAAGGTGGAATTGCCTGTACTAGTTCCTTCCTCCTGCCCCCCCTTCCAATGACCCTTGCACTGGCTGCCATTTCCCCTTATGATACCATACATAGAAACATTATATCCAAAACTAGGATATTGGGAGCCACTGGGGACTCAGCTACTTTAATAAAAACAACCCCCACAATGCTTTGAAAGCGTTGTAAAATGCAACACCAGATGGCGCCAGAGAGCAAATTAATTTTCTATGTGATTTTTACATAGCGTTTTCCTTCTTCTTTAGTTATAACAATTTAATTTCTAACTTATTTATAGAGGTCCCCCCCCATGTGTAGATCCACCCTGGGACCAGCAGGTAAAGACAGCAGATGAGTGTCTCCAGAAAAAACTTCTTTTATTAATTGCCTAATTGTCTCATGGCAATATACAGTGGTACCTCTGGATGCGAATGGGATCTGTTCCGGAGCCCTGTTTGCATCCTGAAGCGAACGCAAGCCGCGCCTGCACATCTGTGTGTGCGCGAGTCGCGAGTCGCCGCTTCCACGCATGCGCGTAACATCATTTTGAGTGTCTGCGTGTGCGTGAGCAGCGAAACCTGGAAGTAATGCGCTCCATTACTTCCGGGTCGCGTGGAGCGCAACCCGAAAATATTCACCCTGAAGCACATTTAACCCAAGGTATGACTGTACAATA